>NW_028261392.1:55277654-55637654 GCF_051295495.1 Thamnophis sirtalis | reverse complement strand
TCGAAAGAAATTCCAACCTCAAATTGTTATGCCAAAGGGTGCCAATAGATTGCCAACAACTGATTCAAAGAAAATCAAACAAACATGGGAGGAGTACATCGAAATTTTGTACAGTAGAGATGTCAACATCCAAGTTTCCTTAAAATTTAATTCCTTTATTACAGGAACCTTTAATTTTAGAAGAAAAAATTAAACCTGCAACCTAGTCGTTACTAAACTGAAAGGCCACAGAATAAGAATTCCTGTATATGTCAGACTACACTGTCTGAACTGGAATCTGTGGTCCTGCTTATTTAAATTATTATTGCTGTGATTTGTTGCAAGTCAGCCAGAGGTTTGGACTGGGTTTAGCATTTTTATCCACCCATCAAGTCTTTTCCAAGGGCCTAGGATAGGCAGATGTGGATGTTTGATGGTGTTAAAAGATATTGTTGCAGAATGTAAGCTACTCCAAGTCCAGCTGGCTTTTCCAGTTAACAGAAGATGAATTTGTCAATGAGGATGGGGTTCAGTTGTTTTGGGATTGCACCCAAGGGGCCTACTGCTACAGGTAGTCCTCGACTTACAAGAGCTCATTTAATGACTGTTCAAAGTTACAACAGCACTGAAAAAAGTGACTTATGATGGTTTTTTACATCTACGACCTTTCCAGCATCCCCATGGTCATATGATCAAAATTCAGATGTTTGGCAACTGAGTCATATTTATGACCATTGCTGTGTCCCAACATCACCTTCTACAACCTTCTGAGAAGCAAAGTCAATGGGGAAGCCAGATTCACTTAACAACTGAGTTACTAACTTATAAATTGCAGTGATTCACTTAGCAACTGAGGTAAGGAAAGTTGTAAAATGAGCAAAAATCACTTAATGAATATCTTAACGGAAATATTTGGCTCAATCAGTCATAAATCAAGGACTACCTGTATTGGTACTACTGTGTTGTTGTTGTTGTTGTTGTTGTTATCCTAAGTGTTCTAATTGGGAGTTACTTTTCCCTGTTTTTTATTTCACTTTAAGAAAAGAGAAAGAAGACAAAGTAACTACAGCAGAATCACTGATTGCAGAATTCCACAGTGATATAAGAGCTCCCTTATTCATATCTCAATACCTCAATTTGTGAGTGTTTTTCTGCTTGGTTGGTGAAATGCTGTTTCAGGGAGTCACAAAAAGCAAAAGAGTAGAAGGATGGAGATTTGGTGATCCTTTCTTTTCCAGATCAGAAGCCATTTCCTGACTTCTATCATGGCCCACCGCCCCATCTGCCATTTTTCACTCTTCTGTTTGAGCATATTTTGACCAAAAAATTATTTCACTGAAGACTGTGACTAAAAAAATCAAACAGCTTAGTTTCATTTGCAAAGGAAGGTTTTTTAAAACTATGATATCAGTTGTGACCAAAAAAGGGTTAGCTTTCACATGCTTAAACCAAAATAGTTCAGTTCCAATTCATGAAATGATTTAATTAAAATTAAAACACTAAAATTAAGATACTCGCAATGAAAACATAACATTTTCTTTATGTTATATCACTATTGTTTATTCTTATACTTTCCATATATAAATGTAGTAAATAAAATATCAAGTACAGATTGATGAAATACTCTTTTTATTCTTTTTTTAATAATTTTTTTAATTTTTAATTTAAAACAAATACAACATCCTTCTTTGCATGCTATAGAAAGTATCAGTTGGTTACAAAAAGACTTTCGTGCATCTCTTCCACAGTCAACAAACATAATTCATATTAACTTAAGTATTTTAACTCAAATATTCATACATATCACCATCATCATATCTCCATTTTCATTTGACTATAATTGTTTAAGCGTCCATCATAAAATATACCAAAGTTTAATACAGAACCACATACTGGCCTTTCAATTACTATTTCTAAAATCCTCTACTAACACTGAATCCTTATGTCCTATTCTAGCTAAACATCCATGATATTTAATAACAAAGTTTTCTAATCCTCCTTTCCAAATCACTATTTAAAGTTTACATCCAGTTTCCTTATGTCATACCCATATCTATATATACGTTGTTGTTCTTATCCATCTTTTATTTGACTATATCTTATATCATAACATTTTCCCCCTAATAATCAAAACTTTAATTGTATCTAACAGTTCTGTTGTTGTTGTTGTTGTTGTTTACGTATAATCCAAAGGGATTGCTAATCTTCCTTACAAGGGTACCATTCATATTCATATCCAATTAAACTCATCATAACACTACACATTGTATACATTAGTAACATTATCAGTTATTTATTTAAGCTATATCTATTGTCAATAAACTTCACTAAGTTTAACTAGTTTTAAATTACATTCTTCCATCTATCAACCTGTATCTTTCCAATAGCAAAACAGTCTCATATCTTCTGCCATTTGTGGTGCCAGTCCTCTAATCATATTCTTGGTCAGCTTTGTATAGACTCCTCTTAGCAACTCCTTGCTTATAAGATCTCTCATAGAATCTTGATGCCCTCTTTCTGTTTCCTTATTTAGCTTATCTTTGATTGTCAGCAGCGTTATCAATGCTTTTGCTAATAGAATTTCTCTCTTTAAATCCATAGATTCTTTGGTTTTTTTCTTCTTCTGTATCTTGCCCTTTGGAATAAATTTCCTCTCCATTTAGTTCCTTTCAGTATTCCATTCTTTCCATTTTCAGAGACAAACCAATCACCATAAATATCAGCAGGTTTAATCTCTTTATATTCATTTTCCACTTTGATTTTTTGAGTTTTAACCACTTCGTTTTGCATTTGATAGACATCCTCAATTTCTTCATCATATTTTGTTGTTATATGCTCTAAATCTTCCAGTTTTTTCTCTATTCTTTCATATGTATTTGATAATTTCTGTATTTCTGAAAGTATCTTTTGCAAAGTTGAGATTTCTATTTTCTTTTGAAATTGTGCCATTCTAACAAACACAGCTGCTCTAGCTTGGAAGGTTAATAAAATTAAAGTATAGATTCACAAAGAACGTTGTTTTCACTTTTCTCTGATTAGAAATATACTTCAAAGGGACATCTGTGTGCTTCCCTTCTTATCACTCTCTGTAGCCAAGCAGTGATAGGTTTCCAAGTTACCCGCCCGAGTGTTGATTGCTGAACGAAAGTTGTGTTTTATTATTTTTTCTTTGTTCACATTTTGTTTTGTCTTTTGATACTGCACCCCCTTCCCTTGTGATTGTAAGCTGCCCTGAGTCCCCTCAGGGAAAAGGGCGGCCTATAAATTTTAATAAATGATAAATGATATTAAATGAGTGAAACCTTGTAGTACCAAGTCAAAACAAACAGTGGAGAAAAAAAAGTGTTCCATTTTCAATACACAAACTCCAATCAACAAACCCTCCCAGCCTCCGAGCAGCAGTAATACTGTTGAAAATCTAATTTCCTTTTGTATCCTTTTTGTATTTCAAGTTAGAAAAAAATAGAAGAAGAAAACTTAATCCATCCATTTCAAGAGGCTTGAATAAATTCCATCCAAGATAACCACTGTCCAAGACCATACCAAATTTAATTCCGCTGCTTGATCCTTCTGTTCTCCAATTTAAATTAATTTTAAGTTTTTATAGGCAGTCTCTTTTTAAAACAGTAAAAGTTCCTCACCAGCTGGAAACACTTCGTCTTTCCATATCCTTCCGTTTTGGAGCCGCCCCAACTTCGTCAGCCTTGGATGGATTTTTTGTCGCCGGCTTGAAGAACTTCTCTTGCTTCTTTCAAGGATTTTGCAATATCCCTGAGGTTAGCAAGACGTATTCTTCCTGTTCACCATCTCTTCGGGACGGTTTAGGTCCGATTGGACCACCCAGCGGCAAAAGTATTGGCTGCGGTCTCAGAGCATCGAGACCACACATCAATATCGTCGTGACGTTGGCTCCTCTTTTTATTCTGAGGAATGTTTCTTTTCTAAATTACTTTACTGAAATAATTAAAATTAAAATATAGAATGAATTTTAAAAATTGAATACCAATGATGTTATATAAAACACACACACACACACACAAATCAGATATCTATTTTAGGATTGTAAACTGCCTAAATTCTCATGTGGCAAGAGAGGGGGGGCATGTAAGTTTAATA
Source organism: Thamnophis sirtalis (assembly GCF_051295495.1). NCBI lineage: Eukaryota > Metazoa > Chordata > Lepidosauria > Squamata > Natricidae > Thamnophis > Thamnophis sirtalis. The sequence continues at coordinate 55,633,559 of NW_028261392.1, read as the reverse complement.
AATAAAGTTTATTTTTTGTGATGCCTATTAAAAGCTAGCCAGTGTTGAAGAGACACTTAGAGATTTAACTGGGATTCAGGAAATGTCTGGTTCACATATTGACCTTCTCAAGAGCTCAGCAGGACAGTCTGTTCCAGACTCAAGACTGTTACAAACATTGCATGTAAAATCGTATTGTTGAGTCAGTTGCAAAAAAAAAATCTAGCTTATTAAATTGCAATACATTTTATCATTGTAGTGCAAATGACATCTATTAAATGTGTAGAACAAAATAGTTGTGATAAATAAGGCAAAAGGGTGCTTGGAACATCTTTTTTTTGCAAAACATCTAAAATCTCTCCAGCTTTTTATCCTGGAAAACAAAGACACAAATAAACAAAAATATACACATTTTTAAAATATATGTGTGCCCTGATGTGCACAGCACATTTTAGAAGCAACCTGAAATTTCAATCACTGAAATTCTGGAAGTAGATAGGGAATTCTGCAATAAACAAGAAAAGTATTTCTTACGACAATATATATTATTTCCCACAAAGAATGATGGTTCTACTAGCTGATAATGTTAAAAAAAAAAAGTAGGAAGGAAAATAGGAATATTAGTAGTTATTTACTACAGAAAATCTTCAAATTCAAAAAAACCCAGAGGTGATGATGTATTATGTGTGTTCTACTCTGTTCAAAGCAGAGCAAGTGGTAGATTAGATGGTTCCTTGAGATAACGAATTAAAGTCCTACTTAGGCTATCAAAGATAGTTTTCACCAGCCTGCTATCTCAGCCAAAATTCTAGAATTGAGATCTCCACCCATCACTAACTAGGTGAAAACTACCATAAGAGACTATGAATAATTGGATTCTTTGATTTTGGGATGTGTTTACATGATGAAGAACCCCTGGCAAATAAATGGGCTTCATCTTATGATATCTGGGGAAAATGTGGTTTTTTTTGGGGGGGGGCATCTTCTTGATCTAATCCAGAGGCCTTTAAATTGAATCTTGTGAGGATGGAGAAGACGGCCCAAGTGCAGGATAGGTAGAGTGACTGAATCTATTTATATAGCTGCTCTGCTCAGTATTTGACTCAGGATCAGTGGTGGGTTTCAAAAATTGTTTGAACCTACTCTGTGGGTGTGGCCTCCTTTGTGGGAGTGGCTTGCTGCCCATGTGACCAGATGGGGGTGGCTTGCCACCCATGTGACCGGATATGAAGATGCCGACAACACTTGTCAGAACCACCTTAAATTACCTCACACACAGCACTGGCATGCATAAGAATATGATGTAAACTTGTTTTTCAAAAGGCATCTTTGGTTTGCGTTAAAACAACTTCAACACACGCAATGTTCTGATTGCACCACAAACGCAGTAGTCATCCTTCCCTTTCACAGAGGCACTGAGTTTTATCAATATGAGCATGATAGTGTAGAATAATCATATCCAAGGACCAGTGGTGGGTTTCAAAAAATTTTGGAACCTCTTCTGTAGGTGTGGCCTGCTTTCCGGGTCCACTGGTGGAACCTCTTCTAACCGGTTTGGTAGATTTGATGAACCGGTTCTACCAAATAGGTGCGAACTGGTAAGAACCCACCTCTGCTCAGGATACATGGTATACATCACCAACAGAGGAGTAGATCAATAAAAATCACATACTAAAATATACCGTAATATGAAATTATAAACCAAAACACTGACGTATAAAGACATAAATATCAAAGGGAAAAAGAAAGCATCAAACTGGTCACATCACTCCTGAACTCAATTGATCATTGATTCATTATGTGCCATTTAGTCGTTTTTGATTCCTAGTGACCACACAGATATCCTATGATGACCTAAGTCCTAGACCTCATAGCTAAAGGGAAAAAAACAGATCTTTAATGCCTTTCCAAAAGCAGAAAGAACTATCTGAATCTCAGGAGGAATGCTATTTCAAAGAGCAGCATTAAAGAAAGGTCATTTCTTGGAGCTCACCAGATGTCATCACTGAAGTGATGAGACCCAAAGCTTGCCAACTTTGTCAGAGGTGTAACTGGAGATGGATGGTCCCACAAGTAACCTAGTCTTGAGCTATGAAGGACTCGACAGGTAAGACCCAGCAGATGGTAACCAGTGTAGTTCACAGAGTATAAGTGTTACATGGCATATGAGATATATGCATCATCTGTACTGTAACATTTTGGACAGTTGAAGATTGTGAGTGGTCACTGAGGGCAATCCATGCAGAATGTATTGCTGGATTAATTAACTTTGGCAGAGGCTAAGAAGTACACAAAATTTTGCAAAGATCCTCACAGCCACAACTGTCATCTGCTTTTCAAACAGGGACTATGCCTCTGGGAAGACTCCCTAATTGCATACCAGATCTGTTTGGCCTTGTGACCTCAAGACTGGATTATTGTAACACGCTCTACATGGGGCTGCCCTTGAAGAGTGTTCGAAGACTCCAGCTGGTCCAGAACGCAGCCGCACGAGCGATCGTGGGTGCATCCAGGTACACCCACGTTACACCTATCCTCCGCGAGCTGCACTTGTTACAAATTAGTCTCCGGATCCGCTTCAAGGCGCTGGTCATTACCTATAAAGCCCTTCATGGCATCAGACCTGGGTACCTGAGAGACCGCCTCCTGCCAATTACCTCCCATAGACCGATTCGATCACACAGGTTAGGTCTCCTCCGGATTCCATCTGCCAGCCAATGTCGGCTGGCGACTCCCTGGGGGAGAGCCTTCTCTGTTGCAGCGCCAGCCCTCTGGAACGATCTCCCCGTGGAGATCCGGACCCTCACTACCCTCCCGGCCTTCCACAAAGCCGTTAAGTCCTGGCTGCTCCAGCAGGCCGGGGGGCTCTTGAAATATGCAGCCCCCCAGAAATTGTGACTGTTGTATATTTTAATATGTTGTTTGTGTATTATCCCCTCCTCCCTTGTTTTATTGTAAGCCGCCCGTAGTCCTTCAGGAGTGGGCGGCATACAAATCAATAAAACTATAAACTATAAACTATAAACTATAAACTATAAACTAGTGCAATCCCACCTAAAATAAGTAGGATCCACTCAATCTCATGAAAATTAGATCTGATTTTGTTCTCCCCTATCAGCCTCTAGACACCAAGACAGAATTTCAACAGCATCAGTTGGTGGGTTCATGGTCAAGATGTGTAGATGGTTATACAGGAACAGAGAAAAAAACAAACACTGAAAAATCCAACAATAGCATTGGACCAGATCTCTCCTATCCACCTCCCCCCATTAATGCTGATTGCAACACCTCTATCTTGGTCCTGCCATAGATCATCAACAAACAAAATCCAACGTCATCTACATATTGTATTCAGGTCTGAAACTTGACTGAAAGGGGTCCAAAAAATTAACTTCATCCAGAATCCTTTGGAGCTGCAGTTGACCACCCTCTCAGCAAGGGAAGATTGGAGACAAGTAGGAAATTAGAAATCCATTGGATGTGTACAAATAGACTCCAAGTATTATTTGATGGATGGCATGCAAAACATTTGCAGTGGTTTTGCAGGTGAACTTCCAACCCCAGACATTAATCTGTGGACACAGTAAGAGTTATTCCACTTTGGCTGCTCTTATTACCATGTAATCCTTAACAAAAAGTTTTTAACTTATTTCCAGTCAGTTTTACTCTTTCTAGCATTGCACTAAATGGTTCTTCTGCCATTTCATCTCAAATAATACTTCTGTAAATCCAATGGCCCTCCAGAATCCATGAACAGAGAGAAACCATGCAGGGACAATCTAGTCTAAGGATTTTGGCACAAACAACCCTTCATTTCAATTAAGGCCTTAACCAAATTCTGCACTAGATCCTGAGGAATTCTATCAGGTGCCTCTGAAACCCAATCCCATTTCCTAGGAAAGACCAGATAAATAGATCCTGCTTCCCAGCAGTAGAGAATGCATAGGGGGGGACTCCAAAGCCATCAAAGTGCGGATGGTCTATGACAAGGCAGAAACAGAAACATCCCTCAACTTTAAATCATGTCACCCCTGCCTGAAAAAAAGCCAAATCCAATGTAACCCCGCTGGGTATCATAGCAATAGCAATAGCAGTTAGACTTATATACCGCTTCATAGGGCTTTCAGCCCTCTCTAAGCGGTTTACAGAGTCAGCATATTGCCCCCAACAACAATCCGGGTCCTCATTTTACCCACCTCGGAAGGATGGAAGGCTGAGTCAACCCTGAGCCGGTGAGATTTGAACAGCCGAACTGCAGAACTGCCATCAGCTGAAGTAGCCTGCAGTGCTGCATTTAACCACTGCGCCACCTTGGCTCTATCCCATGTTCTCAATGACATGGGATAGGTCCATACTAGTTATGATAGCTGTGAACTCCCAAGATGTGAACTCGCTAGGATCATAAGTCTAGGAAACTCCAAATGGATGTATGAATCAAGTAGCTTAGTCTTAGAGATGATTCCCTGAAACCCAGAGATCACTTCAGAGTCAACAATCGAATTTGTTCCCTAGAGCTCAATTTCACCAATAAGATCTCTCACATCTGATCATCTGCAGGGTAGCAACTCTTGACAGCCACAAGAATCTCCTGAATAACACTATTCTCCTCTACTGAGATCAGAGCTGAGGCCACACTCAAAAGGGGGAAGGCCATACATGTCTGAAAAAGAAATTATGATTTCTTGTTCACCAAGCTTCAATGATTCAAACCAGATTGGCCTTCTCTTCCAAAGTAAGTTCTTGAATGAGGGGAACTCAAAATATTATGCTGCAGCAACCTGAGATCAGGACTACCAAGAATCCAATGGCAAGACTTGAAGTAGAGTTAGGACAGGATTACTGAGAGTACGTTCCCCAGGGGCAGCACACCCTCTGATGTGCAGCATGTGGAGGTACACAAAAATATAATGTTTGTTATTTCTATAGCTCTCATTATGTCAAGATCTCACTTGGTAAAGTCTTTGAGTTGCTCATAGTAGCAATAGCAATAGGAATAGCAGTTAGACTTATATACTGCTTCATAGGGCTTTCAGCCCTCTCTAAGCGATTTACAGAGTCAGCATATTGCCCCCAACAAGAATCCGGGTCCTCATTTTACCCACCTCGGAAGGATGGAAGGCTGAGTCAACCCTGAGCCGGTGAGATTTGAACAGCCCAACTGCAGAACTGCAGTCAGCTGAAGTAGCCTGCAGTACTGCATTTAACCACTGCGCCACCTCGGCTCTCTAACATAGTAACTAAGATTAAGGCAGTACAAACAACAAATTTTCAATAAGATTAGAAAAGTGCAGGGCAGCATCCCATTAAAGAAATCCTCAGGTCACTGGGAAATCAGAAGAGTTGGAAACATCTCAAAATAAGATATTAAAAGTAGAATCACATATCCCTCCAATGGAGAAAAAAATGGAACACCTTAGGAAACTATTTTGGATGTTAAGGAACTTTTGACTACCCCAAGGACGTAATAAATGGAAAACAAACTTAATCACCAAGAGGCATATCAGCTAGTAGCCACAATTTGCATGAAGAAAGTCACATTGCCTAAAACATGGAAATTCTTGCTAGGGGAGTTAAAAGTACTGAAAGAGGTTTTGTGAGGAAGAGGAGGGGCAAGCCCCCTTCCATCTACGGAAGATGGTGAATTGTGATGAAATCAATTCCTCATCTCTTATTTTTTTTGTTTTCTCCTTAAAGCAGAGCTGTTTTCAAATATTCCTATTCTTCAAAGGTGGGGGAAAGAGGGTTCCACCACAAAACCGTGTTCGACTAAACCGCGCTCGACGAAACCGCGTAGCTGACGTCATCAACAGGGCGACAACAGTGTGGAGACAGAAGCACGCTGTAAACGCTAAACCTAAAATTAACCCCTAAACCTAAACCTAACCCCCCTAAACCTAATCCTAAACCTAACCCTAAACCTAACCCTTAACCTAACCCTAAACCTAACCCTAAACCTAACCCTAAACCTAATCCTAACCCTTAACCTAACCTTAAACCTAACCCTTAACCTAACCCTAAACCTAATCCTAACCCTAAACCTAACCCTAAACCTAACCCTTACCTTAAGTTGAATCGGCTTGCTTTCAAAGCGCTATTTAAAGCGCCCTTCTTTCTCCGCGCTCGCTGTTGTCACCCTGTTGATGACGTCAGCGATGCGGTTTAATCGGGCGCGGCTTAGTCAAGCGCGGTTTTGTCGTGCCACGGGGAGAGAGTACTGTGGTAATACACTATTAATATCAATTTGATATTAATAGAGGAAATACTATGCAACAGACTGTCCCAAAGGTGTTTTTTCAAGAGACAACTGGACTTTCTGGTTTTTCTTTGAAGATGTTTCACTTCTCATCCAAGAAGTTTCTTCACCTCTGTTGCCTCTTGAAAAAGCACATTTTAGACAACCATGACCTGGGTGACTGAGAATCTCCATAGACATTTGTGCAGCATTGCTTGGCATGAGTTGGCATGGGCCTATTAAGAACTAATCATGCTAAACCAATCTGATCTCTCTCTTTTTAAAACAAAATTGTTAATTTTGTTGGTCATGGGAATTCATTGGTCATAGTGTATCTTTATTTCAGCAAAGAGTTTTATGAACTCTTACATAGGAATTCTAAAGTTGAAGATTGCAAAAGATAAGAGTGTAATATGTTATCTTAGAAATAATTGAACTCAATGGATATATGTCAGTAGCTCAGGGTCAATCTGGAAAGAGGGATCATATGCCACATGGTTACAAAATAGGAATTTTAAATCTGTGAGAGAAATTATAGCAAATACCTAGTGTCAAGATTCAAGAGACTCAGGACAAGCTGAAAAATGGACTGAAACTAACAAGATGCATTTTGAAGGAACAAATGCTAAATCTTTCACTGGGTTAATTTCACTGTCTATAGGATAGAGATAGGCGAGACTATATTAGGTAGGAATACATGTAAGAAGAATTTTGGTGGATCATAAGCTGAACATAAGCCAACAATATGATTAAGTTACAAAACCAAAGCAACAAATTAGAAATATTATATCCAGTTGTATTTTAGGAAAGACATTGACAAACTGTTGTGTGTTTCTCTGGAGAAGATCAATCAGCATGATAAGGATTAATGAGGCACTGGAGGGGAGAGAGCTGTAGGGACAGAGGTGGTATTCAGTAGGTTCTGACCAGCTCTGGAGAACCGGTAGTGGAAATTTTGAGTAGTTTGGAGAACTGGTAAATGCCACCTCTGACTGGCCCAGGGGTGGGTTTCAACCGGTTCGCGGCGGTCCCTGCGAACCGGTTGGTCGCCGAACACGGAAGTAAGTAACTTCCGGGAACGGCGAAGGGCGCGCCCACCCGCCCGCAGTCCTTACCCGGTTTTGACGAGTTCTGCGCTTCCACGCATGCGCAGGATGCATACAGCGCCTGCGCGATCGTCCAGGAGCAGCTGGAGCGTCGCGCAGACGCTAGTACGCATGCGTGCACCCTGCGCGTGCACGAGGACGCCGCCGGCCCCGCTCCAACCGAACCGGTTGGAACAGGGCGAGAAACCCACCCCTGGACTGGCCCCACCCCCATCTATTCCCTGCCTCCCGAGTCCCAGCTGATCAGGAGGGAATGGGTATTTTGCAGTAACCTTCCCCTGGAGTGGGGTGGGAATGGAGATTTTACAGTATTCTTCATCTGCCATGACCACCAAGCCTGCCCACTAAGCCACGCCCACAGAACTGGTAGTAAAAAAAAATGACTCCCACCACTGTGTAGGGATATATGAAAGTTATCTACAAATATGTGAAGGGCTATCCTAGAAGGCTTGCGTTATATCAGGAGGAAGGAAGAAAAATGCACAGAAGCTAATTTTGATTAGTTATTGGTGGGAGGAGTCTTAATATTGCAGAATGTTCATTGTTGGAACCAATGGCTTCAGAGATGGAAGAGACAGCCTCTCCTTTGTTGGAAATATAGAGACTGAGGCTGGTGGCCATACATTAAGGAATTGTGGGATCTTGCATTGGACAGTGGTTTTGACTAGACGGTCACCAAGTCTCCTTCCAAGTCTTACATTTTATTGTTTTATATTTTGCTTAGCTGCTGAGAAGAAGCTATCAGTTTCAGTATTCTGACATATATCAGGGCAGAGAAATAAATGTTCCACATATTTGAAGATGAATTTCAGACAGCTCCTTTAATAGGTTTGTAAAACACAGCTCATTAAATATTTGCTAGGGGAATGAAAACAGGAAAGATTTTTCCACAGAGAAGATAAATGTCCAAGAAAAGCCCTTTTTCACCAAACTTGGCAGGCAGCTTGGAGATATCTACCTTCCTCACCAAATGTGTTCTGTCACTCAGCTGGGAAGTAACGATATGCTGACAATCACCATGGCACGACAAAACCGCGGTCCACTAAAGCGCGCCCGATTAAAGTGCGTACCTGACGTCATCAGCAGCGCGACAAATACGACCGCGGAGAAAAAATGGCGCTTTAAAAAGTGCTTTTAAAGCAAGCCGATTCACATAAAGGTAAGGGTTAGGGTTAGGGTTAGGGTTAGGGTTAGGGTTAGGTTAAGGCTTAGGGTTAGGTATAGGGTTAGGTTTAGGGTTAGGTTTAGGGTTAGGTTAAGGGTTAGGCTTAGGGTTAGGTTTAGGGTTAGGTTTGGGGGGGTTAGGTTTAGATTTACGCGTTAATTTTAAGTTTACTGCTCACAGCGTGCTGTTTTCGTCGCACTGTGATGACGTCACATACGCGCTTTCGTCGAGCGCGCTTTAGTCTACCGCAGTTTTGTGGTGGAACCGACAATCACACCACAGACATATTCTGTATTTTATTAATCCTGAAGGATTTTTTCTTGAGCACCAAGTCCTTGCAACTCGCATTGGTTAAATGAGATTTGCTGCGTTTCCAAAGCTTTGTGTATTATTGGCAGCAAATCTGCCTTTAGTTTGAGAAATTATACTGTGTACCTCCACACACTCAGTGCATAATGTATTTGGCAGCAAGCTAGTGTTTTAGGATGGAAAATGGAACATCTTGTGGTTCACCTCTTCTCTGGAGAGATTTTAACTGGCTATGGCTTCCTCAAACAGTTCCCTTTGGATTGCTCAAACCAGATGAATTCTGAAGGTACTCATTGCTGTGAGTTATTTGAACTTGTACATTAGTTTCACATGCAGTTATTTGTCATTCTCACATGACAGCTGTGTAGCTTCAGCAATAAATGTCAAGCTACTAATAACTAACCATTTGTAAAGTACTTAGATGTTAAAAAAAAACTTCACATCTATAATCTCAGCCCTTCTAAATCTGTCAATATTATTCTACCCAATTCTAGCGACTGAGATTAAGAAATTATTCATTTTTATCCCATCTTTATTGCACTGCTAGGGAACAGTATAGAAAAAGGTAATAAGAAAATCTCATTGAAGGTGGTGGAATTTATTTGGGAGCATGCAAAATCTCTGTTATCTTACTCATAAAGATAACGTTATTATATTTCCCCCTTTTAGAGATCCAAATCCAACAGTACTATCTCTTCAGTATCTCAAGACCTACTGTGACGAGCAATATGGCAGGCGGGTAAAAGTGTGTTCTATGGATTCCAACTTTGTGTATCATGTTGTCTGCCTTTGCTAATCTGAAATTGCTAATCTGAAGTTTCTTCTTTCTGCCTTTCTTTGCTAGGCATGCAAGCCTAGCAACGCCTAAGCCACACACTCCCTTGAGTTGCCGCTTGACTATTCTTACAGTGTCTTTCATGTAAACCGTGACCCGACAAAAGCGTGCACGACAAAAGCGCGCCGACAAAACCGCGTTGCTAAAACCGCGACATCATCAACGCGCCAACAACAGCGTGTCGACAACAGCGCGTCGACAGAAGGGCGGTTTACAACAGTGCGTCGACAGAAGGGCAATTTAAGTTAAGATAAGGGTTAGGTTTAGGGTTAGGTTTAGGGTTAGGTTTAGGGTTAGGTTTAGGGTTAGACTTAGGCTTAGGCTTAGGTTTAGGCTTAGGGTTAGGCTTAGGCTTAGGTTTAGGCTTAGGTTTAGGCTTAGGCTTAGGTTTAGGCTTAGGCTTAGCGTTACATTTAGGGTTAGGGTTAGCGTTACGTTTAGGGTTAGGGTTAGCGTTAGGGTTAGCATTAGGTTTAGGTTTAGGGTTAGGGTTAGGTTTACAGCACTCTTCTGTCAGTGCGCTGTTGTCGGCGCGATTCAGCGCTCATTCGTCGGCGCAGTTCAGAACTCGCGGTTTTGTCACCGCGGTTTAGTCGGACGCGCTTTTGTCGGTCGCCCTTTTGTCGGTGAACCCATGTAAACAAGTCTCCTTTCTGTTCTAGTTATTAAAACTAGGTCACTAATCATAGCTCAACTCAGAGTTGCATTCCCAAACACGTATACAGGAAGTCCTCAACTTACAACAGTTCATTTAGTAACCATTCAAAGTTCTAACAACACTGAAAAAAGTGATTTTGACATTTATGACTCTTGCAGCATCTCCATGGTCACATGGATCAACACTCACATATTTGGCAACTGACTCATAGTTATGACGGTTACATTGCCCCGGGATCAGGTGATCACCTTTTGCGAACTTCTGACAAGCAATTCAATCAGCAAGCTGAATTAATTTAATAACGGAGTCACTAACTTAACAACTGCAATGATTGACTTAACAACTGTGGCAAGAAAGGTTGTAAATGGAACAAAATTCACTTAAGTACTGTCTCATTTGGCAACAGAAATGTTGGGTTCAATTTGGGTTATAAGATGAGAATTATTTGTACGGAACATTTCAAACCCCAACACGCCTTCAAATCTGAGTGACAGAAAGAGTGTGTCAGCCTCTGCTTTGCTGCTGCTTCGGCTGCCATTGGAACGGGGAGGGGGGGCATGGTATTTGGGAGGGGAATCATTATGTGCTGGAGGAATATTCTAGACGCTGGCCTGGCCATCTCATTGCGCATGTGGAGGAAGGGAGTTTCCCACCAAGGTTAACTGTCCAGCATTCCACCCTGATGATGTTTTTTGAAGATATCTCCCACCTGACAGTTGGGTGAATTATAATTGGACTATGGACTGCGGTGCCAAGGGGAGGGGATTGACCTATACATGATATTCTTTGCTTTCGCGCCTAATTAACCAGATTCAGCTTAGCTTTGCTACTATTCGTTTGTAATTAGTAAAAGTACACTTAATTTCAAACAAATGGAGTTGAGTGGTTTCTTTCCTGATTATTAAATGGAGCAGCACCTGACAGAATGAAAAAATTGGGGTCTTTTATTTTTTACCAGTGGATGCCTCAGATGGGGACGAAGGTAAGAGAAGAAGCCAGTCAATGAAGTGTATACAAAGGTTGCACGAAACATGTATGAACATGACATGTACTCAAACACCCATTCAAGGAAAGGAAAGCAGTTGGTGTCTGCCTTTCATGCAGAAGTGGGGGGAATTTTTTGAAAAAAAAGGAAATCCACCAGTTGGAAGGCAAGAGAATTAAGGCCTGTGCACTCCTGCTTTTCAGATGGTAATATAAAGTCACTTATTCACATTCAGAAGGCCTTTGGAGATATGGAGACATGACCAGATGATAATGGTTGGTTGTCGATAATTTAGTTGATTGTTCAAAGTTTCAAAGTTTAATAACACTTGTATGCTGCCCAATCCCGTAGGATTCTGGGCAGCTAACAATACAAATAAATCAAAAGGAATAGAGAAAAGAAAAGATAGACTTAAAAACACACCATGCACTCCATTCCAAGTGGGGCTGGACCATATTTTGAGGTCAACAGCTCCAGGCCTGCTGGAACAGCCAGGTTTTAGTGGCCTTACGGAAGGCCGAGAGAGTGGGAAGGGTCCAGATCTCTGCGAGGAGATCATTTCACAGGGCCGGAGCATCTACAGAGAAAGACCTCCCACGAGTAGTCACCAACCGGCATTGCCCGGTCGACGGTACGCGAAGGAGGCCCAATCTGTGGGATCTTATAGGTCGTTGGGAGGTATGTGGCAGGAGGCGGTCCCGTAGGTATACAGGTCCTAAGCCATGTAGGGCTTTAAAGGTAACGACCAGCACCTTGAAGCGCATTCGGAGACCGATGGGAAGCCAGTGCAGCTCGCGGAGGATAGGTATAACATGGGTGTACCTAGGTACACCCGATATCGCTCGCGCGGCTGCATTCTGGACCAATTGTAGTCTCCGAACACTCTTCAGGTGCAGCCCCAAGTAAAGCGCTTGTCTTTTTATCTGAACCTTTAAAGTACTACAAGTATGGAAATGTACACAAGCTCTACACCAGGGGTGTCAAACTGATGTGTCATCACGACGGCATCATGCCGTCGTGATAGGGACTTTTTTCCCCTTTGCTAAACCGGGCGTCTGCGTGGCCATCGCATGACTCATCTGACCCGTGGGCAGGGAGTTTGACAGCCCCACTCTACACCAACCCAAATCACTTGGGTTGCTTTGGATTAATTTTATGGTTTTGTCTGCCTTAATAAATGACCCCAATGAAAAAAAGATACTTAGGAAGTTCTATGTACAACTCCACCTTCCTCAGCATTGAAGAAGGGTGAATACTGTACTGGGGGTAGGGTGGGGAGAGGAAGCTTCATTAAGTCATTAAATTTTGGCATCAAACGTTTGGAGCAAACAGAGAGGAATGCAATCAAATAATGGTCAGTTTGTAGTCAAAGATTTTGGGGACCATCTCAACATCAAAATATTTTATGCAAAGTTGGCTTTATACCTCTTTCCCTTGATCGTCACAACAAAGATTGTACAGATTGTTTGGGTGGAAACAATGAGTTAGGCAGAGCTGTGTTTTACAAAACAGGTAAAGGTAAAGGTTCCCCTCACACATATGTGCTAGTCATTCCTGACTCTAGGGGGCGGTGCTCATCTCTGTTTCAAAGCCAAAGAACCAATGCTGTCCAAAGATGTCTCCATGATCATGTATCCAGCATGACTAAACACCAAAGGTGCATGGAACACTGTTACCTCTGTGGTGGTTCCTATTTTTTCTACTCGGTTTTGTACATGCTTGCGAACTGCCAGGTTGGCAGAAGCTGGGACAAGTAACGGGAGCTAATTCCGTTACGTGGCACTAGGGATTCAAACCGCCGAACTGCCGACCTTTCTGATCGACAAGCTCAGCATCTTAGCCACTGAGTCACCGCCTCCCATGTTTTACAAAATAGGTGGCCATATTACTACATCGGATGGATGGATGGATGGATGGATGGATGGATGGACGGACAAACTCCATTCCACACAAATTGCACATCTAAGGGATTCTGTCTTCACAATTTCAACATTTATTTCCCTGAAGACAGGCAAATTTCACCCCTTGATAAGCATCCACTGCTCATAAAAATAATTCTGTTGAATAGCCACAGTTGCTTTTGTTGTTTCCACAGTAATTAGTGTCCACACCAATTTTGAGTGAGTGGAATCTGAGTATATTGTGCAGCCTTTCATATGGTTCAAGCAGACACAGAGCTCTTTTCTGAAACCTTTGTATAGAACCAAACCAAATGCATACTCTAAAAAATCTTCAGCAACTGCAATTGGATGTATAGTATGACTGGCTGGGGAATTCTGGAGTTGAGGTCCACCAATCTTAAAGTTGCCAAGGTAAAAAACACTGTTCCACAGTATCTCCATATCATTTTTTGACTTTAAAAAGAATTCTCTGACAAATTAAAGCCAAATAAAACCTGTTATTGGAGTGGCAGGCTATAATTCTTTATGACAAGGAAAGAAGCCAGCAAATCCATTTTAATTTCTTGCGATTAAAAAAAAAAAGAACATTTCATTTTCTGCACCTCTGATCCCTGCTTCAATTAATTTTGAACAATGGGAAAAATTCCAGACGCTGCGATAAGGGTTGAAAGTTGGATATCATGGAAGTCTCCAATTTTTACATATATATATTTTTCCCTGTCACAGACACACAAACATTTTGGGACAGTAATGCAGATATATGTTGAAACTGTCTGAACATACCCTTCCCTTGTAAAGCATGAATGTTTGCTTACTTATGGCTCATAGGTACAAAAACCTCAGAATATGATACTAGTACAGATACTCCCACAGTCTCAGTTGTCACATATGTGATGTTTTGTACTGCATTCATTAGCACTTAGTCGTGAAATTCAAGGAATCAAACAAGAGTCAGATAAAAATGCAATCAAGTGATTGCATTATGTTTAAACATTGAGAACTCAAATGCTCAGCAGTCTTTTTCATTGCTGATCAAATTGCTGAAACCTGGGAACAGATTTCTTGCTGTCTGTAGAATTTCATAGAATTCTCCTTTGCATCTTTATTTCTTAACCAGACAAAATAAATGGGAAAAAATAGGGGAAAAAACTATTTGCTCAAAAAGCCTGGAAAATCTTTGAGAACAGACTTCTGCAGACTCCAGCCAGAATGACAGCCACCTGTATGAACCTAGCTACTTTCACTTCCATAGCACTATTTGTTTAAATCATGGGTCATCAACCTGGTCCCTACCGCCCACTAGTGGGCGTTTCGGGATTCCAGGTGGGCGGTAGGGACTTCGGAGGTTAAAACCTCCTTTTGAGCGAGTGGGCAGGCGTGAGCGCACACATCAATAAACCAATGTGCGCGTGCACGCAAACAAGCAAACACGTGGGAAGAGGAAGGGGAGGAGTGGAAACTGATAGCAGAGACAGGCAGATAAGTTTTGTTATCTTATAAAATAAAGCAGAGCAGAGCAGTTGCAAAACAGGAGAAAGAAAAGTTATAGGCAGGAGAGAATTGTTGTTGGCTAATAATAATAAGTGGGCTAACTAGCTCAGCCTTACTTTTGTACATTGCCTTAAGGAAGGTAAAAAAAAAAGGAGATACACATTTTATTAAACTCGAAACTATTTACCTTAAAAAAATCTTATTAGTGGTCCACAGGATTTAAAATTATGAATTTAGGGGTCCCTGAGGGCCAAACGTTTGGTGACCCCTGGTCTAGGTATCCACCAGGAGTTGAGACTGACTCAAATGCACAACAGCATATGTTTCAGAAAGGGAAGGATGGAAAACAAGGTGTCACATTGAACCCTTGTGGAAGATTTGTGTCATTCTAACAGGATCTTCCTGTATTAAGCAATTTTCTATTGGGAAGAGAAAAATCCTGTCTATACCTTTTTTTTCAAAGGCACTATCCTTTTGTATGAATTCACTTTAACCGAATAGCACATATTTCTAGATAAAATTAGAATTTAAAGTTCGGAATCAAATATTGTACTGAAATAAGATTGAAAGATTAATGTATATTAATGCTTCCTTAAAACATCAGTAAAATATAAAAAAAATCATGCTGAAGTCTTTAAAAAACATGAATCCATGTTTTATAAAACAGAGTTAAAATCTGCCCTTTTATGTAAAAAAAAGATAACACTAGGAATAATAAAAGTGACCTTTTGTGCCAAAGTATGGTGAAATATGATAGTTCCTTTTTTGTGAGTTCGTACATTCCCGGCTTAAATAAATGCAACGGTGCACATATATATGAGATCATTTAAATTAATCGAGACATTGCAATTTGTAAAACTTGATTTTGTAGCTTAACATATTGTATGAACCAAACCAATTGCAATTCATCCAATAAACCATTGCTAAGCAATGATTCAGGTGAAACGTGAACATCAGTTGATAGTATTATTGTAATGCGCTCTACATGGGGCTGCCCTTGAAGAGTGTTCGAAGACTTCAGTTAGTCCAGACTGAATCGCGCGAGCGATTGTGGGTGCATCCAGGTACACCCACGTCACACCTATCCTCCGTGAGCTGCACTGGCTACCCATTAGTCTCCAAATCCACTTCAAGGTGCTGGTCGCTACCTATAAAGCCCTACATGGCATCAGACCTGGGTACCTGAGAGACCGCCTCCTGCCGATTACCTCCCATAGACCGATCAGATCTCACAGGTTAGGTCTCCTCCGGATTCCATCCGCCAGCCAATGTCAGCTGGTGACCCCCCGGGGGAGAGCCTTCTCTGTTGCAGCTCCAGCCCTCTGGAATGATCTCCCTGTCGAGATCCGGACCCTTACGACCCTCCCGGCTTTCCGCAAAGCCACCAAGTCCTGGCTGCTCCAGCAGGCCGGGGGGCCTGTGAAACATCCAGCCCCGCGGAAATTGTGAATGTTATGGTTTTGTTTTTAAAGTGTTGTCTTTGTGTAGTCTTCCCCCTTCCCTTGTCTATTGTGAGCCGCCCGGAGTCCTTCGGGAGTGGGTGGCATACAAGACAAATAAATACAATACAATACAATAGTCCTTGTAATCAACTAAAGAAATGCTGTTCTGTACAGTATTAACTACTTCGGTCTTATGAAAATGTTTGGGAATGTAATCTTCCAGGAAATGATATTGCCTTCTATTTTACATTCATAGATAAACAGTGAAACAGAAATGCTTAATTTGACAGTTGCTTCTGTAAGCCTATATGAATTCTATAGTGCAGCAGGAATCTAAACAGTATAACCAGATCACAGAAGAATTTATATGTAAGTGAAAACCATTCTGTTTTAATTACTGCAACTAATCAAAATATATAGTTGTTGGAAAACGGGAAAATTGGAAAGATAGTAATTTTTAAACCACTTTTAAAATGGTAACAGATTTCCGTCTGCTTAGCTTTGTGGTGGACTATGCAACAACTGAGGCAATTGAACAGCTGGTTTGATCAAGGCAGGTGACAGACCGAGTGAGGAAAGAGACTTGGAGGAACATTTTGGATAAGTAAAATGAGGCAGATGAATAGAAACAGATCTGAGCCACACAATCTTATCTACTGCAAGATTATCCAGCGCTGGTAATAGGCAGTAGTGTACTCTTTAAATTTATCAATAGCTGGGATGAACCATTCCCGTTTCATATTAACCAGTGGAACAACTTGCTCAGATCGCACAGACTAGGCCTTCTCCGGATCCCATCTGCCAGCCAATGTTGGCTGGCGACCCCGCCAGGGGAGAGCCTTCTCTGTTGCAGCTCCAGCCCTCTGGAACGACCTCCCCGTGGAGATCCGGACCCTTACTACTCTCCCGGCCTTCCGCAAAGCCACTAAGTCCTGGCTGCTCTGGCAGGCCGGGGGGGCTTGTGAAATATCCAGCCCCACGGTAACTATGAATGTTGTGTATTTTAAATTGTTGTTTTGTCTATTTATCCCCTTCCCCTTTTTATTGTAAGCCGCCCGGAGTCCTTCGGGAGTGGGCGGCATACAAGACCAATAAACTGAACTGAACAATAAACTGAACTGCTTTGTCATAGATTAGTTTGTGAGCAAAGTCGCTCATCTCTTGCAATCAGAAAAGCGTTTGGAGAGGTCTCCCCTGTTCACTGCACATCCTCCACCACAAACATTTCTTTCCAGACTTTTGCCTTCTCCATTAGCATATTATTTCCTCAAGTCTGGGCTTTTGCCCAGGTTCGCCTGGTGCACCAGTTGCGGCCATATCTGGACCAGGAGGCACTTCAAATGGTCACTCATGCTCTCGTCACCTCT
Source organism: Thamnophis sirtalis (assembly GCF_051295495.1). Classification (NCBI taxonomy): domain Eukaryota; kingdom Metazoa; phylum Chordata; class Lepidosauria; order Squamata; family Natricidae; genus Thamnophis; species Thamnophis sirtalis. The sequence goes on along the minus strand of NW_028261392.1, from coordinate 55,616,089 downwards.
AGGCTTGATTACTGTAATGCGCTTTACTTGGGGCTGCCCCTGAAGAGTGTTCGGAGACTACAATTGGTTCTGAATGCGGCCGCGCGAGCGATATCGGGTGTACCTAGGTACACCCATGTTACACCTATCCTCCACGAGCTGCACTGGCTTCCCATCGGTCTCCAAACGCGTTTCAAGGTGCTGGTCGTTACCTTTAAAGCCCTACATGGCTTAGGATCTGGATACCTACGGGACCGCCTCCTGCCACATACCTCCCAACGACCTATAAGATCTCACAGATTGGGCCTCCTTTGGGTACCGTCGACCGGGCAATGCCGGTTGGCGACTACTCGGGGGAGGTCTTTTTCTGTAGCTGCCCCGGCCCTGTGGAATGATCTACCCGCAGAGATCCGGACCCTTCCCACTCTCTCGGCCTTCCGTAAAGCCACTAAAACCTGGCTGTTCCGGCAGGCCTGGGGCTGTTGACCCCAAAATATAGCAATAGCAATAGCACTTAGACTTATATACCGCTTCATAGGGCTTTCAGCCCTCTCTAAGAGGTTTACAGAGTCAGCATATTGCCCCCAACAATAATCCGGGTCCTCATTTTTCCCACCTCGGAAGGATGGAAGGCTGAGTCAACCTTTGAGCCGGTGAGATTTGAACCGCTGAACTACAGATAGCAGTCAGCTGAAGTGGCTGCAGTACTGCACTCTAACCACTGCGCCACCTCGGCTCTTATGGTCCAGCCCCACTTGGAACGGAGTGCATGGTGTGTTTTTTAAATCTATCTTTTCTTTCCTTCTCTTCTTTTTGATTTATTTGTATTGTTAGCCACCCGGAGCCCTACGGGATTGGGCAGCATATAAATGTTATTAAACTTTAAACTAAACTTTAAACTTTAAGTCAATTCCCTTCCTGTTTACCTGCCTCTGTAACCTCCAGGTTTCTGACAAAGAAAGCAAGAAGAAGAAGACAGCAGATTTCATTTATTTCATAGGAAGAGAGGCTTTGAACTGGTCTGCATAATAGTAGTCTGAAATGCACTGTTCGCAAAAAATGAGGAATTAGAACTGGGGTTTTGTGGCTTATTTGTCAGTTTGACTCATCTATACATTTTTAAAGTTTACTTTGTTTATCAATAGCAATAGCAATAGCAGTAGACTTATATACCACTTCATAGGGCTTTCAGCCCTCTCTAAGCGGTTTACAGAGTCAGCATATCGCCCCCAACAACAATTCGGGTCCTCGTTTCACCCACCTCGGAAGGATGGAAGGCTGAGTCAACCTTGAGCCGGTGAGATTTGAACCGCTGAACTGCTGATCTAGCAGTAGCCTGCAGTGCTGCATTTAACCACTGCACCACCTAGGCTCAGACTGAGGGTGCAGACAGATCAACCTAGTGAATTCTGTACTGCCTGCTAAAAGAGAACTCCAGTCAAACAGGGAAAGGCACACACACACACCGCTCCCTTTCCCTGTATCAAGAGCCACTTTTTCCAGGGCAACATCCTTCATCAGCGACTTGGAACAGAGACAAGAGAAGCAATGGGAACAGCCAAGTTGATGCTAGTGTTGTTTTAAGTTAGCTTGATGCCGAGTGAACAGGACGGGAAGGGAAAGGCCTTATCGGACTGAGCTGTAAATTGGGAAGCTTGAATGGTGGGGAGGCACAAAGAAATTAGACTTTTGGCTCCCAGTGCATTTTCTCGTTACACCCCATCCAAACCTGCCTATTTGGGGATCTGAATGCTGCTACTCAGTAGCAACACCCCCCACACACACACCTATTCCTACATTGTCTTCCACTCTCTCCTTGATATTCTACTCTAATCCATCATGACATCATGCAGCCCCGGAGTCTCCGAGGCGCCTTACTTCATGCCACATTGCAGCTTCTGCTGAGTCCAAAAGGGAAAGGAAAATATCCCATGCTGGGAAAACAGTCTTGAGGTTTTGCTGGGGGAGAGTTCTTGGAGGCAAACGTTTTGTAATTTGCTTGCTCAGGAGGAATCGGATCACAGGCCTCAGCGCAAACATGGAAAACCGCAGAGAGATCGGGGAGCTGCTCTGTCACCACTCCCTGAGATATGGCCTCTCACTCTAGCAGATCTCTGGCATAACCTCACCTCTTCTGCCCAGTGCTAAGCAAACAGTCTAGGTGCCAGGGCTGGAGGCCAAAAGGGCACGACTTACCATCCCCAGGCAGGAAAAGGCAAAACTTCACTCAAGAATGTGCCAAAGGATTAGCTGTGAACGGGGCAGAAAGTGAAGGGCAATTCAGTCGGACTCAGCACATAAGCGTCAAACTGTTCAGGACTAAAACTGATGAAAGTCCTGTCAGCCAAATAAGTGGTTTTAATCGTGACCCGACAAAAGCGCGAACGTCATAAGCGCGCTGACAAAACCGCAGTGCTAAAACCGCGATTTCAAAAGCGTGCCGACAACAGCGCGCCGACAACAGCGTGCCAACAGAAGCACGATTTAAGCTAAGGTAAGGTTTAGGGTTAGGTTTAGGGTTAGGTTTAGGGTTAGGTTTAGGGTTAGGGTTAGGGTTAGGGTTAGGGTTAGGGTTAGGGTTAGGATTAGGTTTAGGGTTAGGTTTAGGATTACGTTACAGCGCGCTTCTGTCGGAGCGCTTTTGTCGGCGCGCTTTAGGGCTAATTCGTCGCTCATTTGTCGCGCGGTTTAGTCAGGCGCGCTTTTGTTGTTCGCGCATTTGTGGTGGAACCGGTTTTAATAACTGCAACTCTGCTTCTGACATTTAGCAATAGCAACCTATTAGTCACCTATAAAGCCCTACATGGCATCGGACCTGGGTACCTGAGAGACCGCCTCCTGCCGATTACCTCCCATAGACCGATTAGATCTCACAGGTTAGGTCTCCTCCGGATTCCATCTGCCAGCCAATGTCAGCTGGTGACTCCCCGGGGGAGAGCCTTCTCTGTTACAGCTCCAGCCCTCTGGAATGACCTCCCTGTGGAGATCCAGACCCTTACTACCCTCCCGGCCTTCCACAAAGCCACCAAGTCCTGGCTGCTCCAGCAGGCCAGGGGGCTTGTGAAATATCCAACCCCACGGAAACTCTGAATGTTGTATATTTTAAAGTGTTGTTTTGTTTATTTATTCCCTTCCCTTGTTTATTGTAAGCCGCCCGGAGTCCTTCAGGAGTGGGCAGCATACAAGACCAATAAACTCAACTCAACTCAACTCAATAGCAGTTAGACTTATATACCGCTTCATAGGGCTTTCAGCCCTCTCTAAGTGGTTTACAGAGTCAGCATATTGCCCCCAACAACAATCCGGGTCCTCATTTTACCCACCTCGGAAGGATGGAAGGCTGAGTCAACCTTGAGCCGGTGAGATTTGAACCGCCGAACTGCTGAACTGCAGTCAGCTGAAGTAGCCTGCAGTGCTGCATTTAACCACTGCGCCACCTCGGCTTCATTTGCATGCAGTTGTGCAAAAGGACTCATAAACCAAAGTCCGGGAGTTATTATGACAATGGTGTGCTTTTACACTGTCAGGTGTGATTGTAGAGGTATAATATTAATACAGGTAGTCCTCGACTTATGACCGCTTACGACCACAATTGAGCCCATTGTTGTTACGTGAGACATTTCTTAAGTGAATTTTGCCCCATTTTACGACCTTCCTTGCCTTAGTTATTAAGTGAATCACTGCATTTGATAAGTTAATAACCTGGTCGTTAAGTGAAACTGGCTTCCCCATTGATTTTGCTTGTCAGAAGGTCCCAAAAGGTGATCAAATGACCCTGGGATGTTGCAACAGTCCTAAGTATGAATCAGTTGCCAAGTATCTAAATTTTGATCACATGATCATGTGGGGATGCTGGAAAGGGCATAATTGTGAAAACTGTCGATAAGTCACTTTTTTCAGTGCCATTATTTTTGAATGGTCGCTAAACAAATGAACTGCTGTAGGTCAAGGGCAGTGGTGGGTTTCAAAAATTGTTGGAACCTACTCTGTGGGTGTGGCCTCCTTTGTGGGAGTGGCTTGCCACCCATGTGACCAGATGGGAGTGGCTTGCTGCCCATGTGACCAGATGGGAGTGGCTTGCTGCCCATGTGACCGGATGGGAGTGGCTTGCTGCCCATGTGACCGGATGGGAGTGGCTTGCTGCCCATGTGACCAGATGGGAGTGGCTTGCTGTCCATGTGACCGGATGGGACTGGCTTTCCGCCCATGTGACCAGATATGAAATTATGAATTAGTACTTAGGTCGGTCCAAGTAGCTAATCAGAAGTTAGTGGTTAGAAGCAATCGTAAAGCAAGATATGGAATTAAAACCAGAAATATTTTGTTGGCTATCTGAAAGGGAGTATAATATATATTTAATTTTACACATGTTAGCAGCTGCTGGAATTGTGTTTGCACAACAGTGGAAAAACAGAGATATGTAAATGAATAAATATTACAATGTACAGGAATAAATAAATTGACAATTAAAATCAAGAAGGCTTTGAATACTTTTTCACGTGGGATTGGTTTTAGCAATTGCCAACTAACGAAAACAGAAATTAGAAATCCAAAAGTATGAAAGAAAACACCAATTATGTAAGAAATGATCCCTAAAATGTATAAGGAAATATTACTAGATCATTATTAATAGATTATTATAGATCATATAGATTATAATAGATCATTATTAGTAGATAACTGTGGGACATTACACACCCACCAGTGGTGGGTTTCAAAAAATTTCGGAACCTCTTCTGTAGGTGAGGCTTGCTTTCCGAGTCCACTGGTGGAACCTCTTCTAGCTGGTTCGGTAGATTTGACGAACCGGTTCTACTGAATAGGTGCGAACTGGTAGGAACTCACCTCTGGTCAAGGGTTACCTGTACCTCATGACTGCCCCCCTATAGTGCTGCCTTTGAATAGCGCTCCTATACAACTGCCTTTTGAGCGACTTTGAGATGCTACTGAACTTTGCAGCAAAAATGTGTTCTGCTGGAACAGGCACCCCCTGGTTATTCCAGTTCTGGAATTCTTAGTTACAAGACGTAGAAACTCCTCCTTGACATAACACTTAAGCAGACACAGAAATCATCTGTTCCCATGTGGTTCTGCTGTTCTTTTGTGATCAACTGATTCTAATATCAGAGATCTGTCTGCTACTTCCATTATGCTGAAAGGACTCTCATGGAAGATCAACCAGATCTTCCCCCATCCTGTCCTTTTGCCTCTCCTTCAGAAGCATAGTTTTACTCCAGGAAGAATTCAAATTATTCTTGACAGACATTTGCAAAACTGTTTTTTCCATGTCTCATGTTCCTTTTAAATTGTTTATTGTTTAAAAAAAATAAATTGAGAGCCATTTCAATTTAAAAATAATTTTATATGTTTATAAATACTTCTGAAGAAGTATTCTTAGAATTTCTGGCTGACCATTTTCTTGTTTGGCATACCGCTGGCAAATAGTGACAGACTGACAGTTCAGCAATCAAAACTCATAACAGGTGGGATTCTCTCTCTCCACCTCTTGTGTGGTACTATTATCATTGCTTGGTGAATACAACACTTCCTCCAGTGGGGAGAAGATTTGTTTCTAAAAGAAACAAAACGAGAAAGGGCTTCTCTCAGCTTTCCAGGGAGGGAGGGAAGAAAAAAGGGAAGAAGGAAGAGATGGGAATGAGAAGAAGGAAGGAAAAAAGATCCCTTGATATTCATGACACTTTTCATGCAAGCAAGACAAAGAAGGCCAGATTCAACTATGCCCTGAAGAATTTACAACAGCCACGTGTTTATGTGGGAAAGACAAATATCAGCCCAGACCGTTCTGCCTATGTTCAGCTTAGCTTCTGCTCAGAAAATTCATGGGAAAAGTTACCTCTGAAGAAATGAAATACTTTAGCAAGTGACACTCCAGGACAATGGATTCTTGAAAGATTGTTACAAACTCTAAGCCCGTTTCAAGTCTTAACTGAAGAAAAATAAATGCTGCTTTAGTGTACTTAGAACATCTGTCTCTAAGCTGTATTGCAATTTGGGGAAAGGAAAAGGCCTGATTTGTTGATGGAGTAATGGTTAGACAGTTTTGCTTTTAAAATGGACTCTCCCCTGGGCTTTCATCGTGGTTTCGTACTTCATTAAATTACACCATCTAGAATGAATGCTTAGTGCAAATGAAAAAAGTTGATATTCATGAAAGACAATCTATCACGACATGCTAATTCAATGTTTTATCTTACAAATTTGATCCGTTAACAGATATTTATTATGCACTTTTATATTAGATAGTGATATAGCATATTGTATGTACTTCATGCAACATAAATAGTTTTGAAAAATAGCATACAGGACATAAGCATACAGCAGGCTGAGAAAGGCTTACAAGACTGCCAAGGTGTTTGATTTATTTGATTTCCATATGAGGGGTTGGGATAAGTCAATGGAAAATATCTCTAATATAACAGGGATATATTTATATTATGAGTGAGAATTTCTCGACAATTAAAAGTGCAAGAGAATCTGCCGTTTTGTTTTTAATAAAACAAAAACTTCCATCTTACCAAAGATTATGACCAAAGATGACTTCTTTGAGATTATACACACCAGTGGCATTAAAATATAGTCAAGAATATTTCCATTGCTGAAGAGATGCTTTTTAGGCCTGTGACATGGGGCTGAAGCAAAACAGAAAATCAGAAAGAGGTGTTGCTTTTGCTATCCTGACATTATTGACTTGCTAGAATTTATATTCCTGTTTGCCAAGAACATCCCTCAACTCTTTTGTCTCGTGGTGTGTTTATTTAACCTTTCGTTTTTAAAAGAAGACATCACTGTAGAATAATTTCCAGAGTTCAGCTTCTGCATCTCATTTATGTTTTGCTCACAGGCTAATAAATGTTATAGCATCATAGTCCACAAACTTCAATATGTTAGATGAGATTCAGGCTAAGTTGTATTATAGTAAAATGTAAAGTAGCATTTGATTCCCTGGGACAAAGATGTGACCCGTCAAAACCACGGTCCACTAAAGCGCGCCCGACGAAAGCGCGTACGTGACGTCATCAGCAGTGCGACGAAAAAAATTAAAAATAAATTAAAATAAAATAAAATTAAAGCAAGCCGATTCACATAAAGGTAAGGGTTAGGTTTAGGGTTAGGGTTAGGGTTAGGTTAAGGGTTAGGGTTAGGGTTAGGGTTAGGGTTAGGGTTACGTTACGCGTTAGGGTTAGGTTTAGGGTTAGGTTAAGGGTTAGCGTTAGGTTTAGCGTTAGGTTAAGGGTTAGGTTTAGGGTTAGGTTAAGGTTTAGGGTTAGGGTTAGGTTTAGGGTTAGGTTTGGGGGGGTTAGGGTAAGGTTTTCGCTTTAATTTTAAATTTACCGCTCACAGCGCGATGTTTTTGTCGCACTGTGATGACGTCACGTACGCGCTTTCGTCGAGCGCGCTTTAGTCTACCGCAGTTTTGTGGTGGAACCGGACAAAGAGATAGTCTTTTATTAGAATTTTTTCAACAGAATACCCTTGAGGAAAAATCCAGGAAACTCAGGACACCATCTCAACTGGGAAAAGCTGTATTTGATTTCTCTGTCCCAATCGTATCTCCCCAATACCTACTTCACCTGGCCTTTCTGTAACTGAAATGTCCTGATGTCTGCATTTAATTTAATTCTCCTTTTTCTTTAGGTTGTTTTTAGACTAAGAGTCTAACAACAGGCTGTGTGCCCCCCTTTTTAAAAAAAAACATAATTACACAATACCTAGGAAGTAGTTGCTGTTTTTAATAATATTGGTCAGGAATCAAATATACTGATAAATCCAATATAATTAAAAAAAATACAAAGTACATTTTTTTAAAAAAAATTAATGGGATTTCTGTAGCGAGTGAAAAATTGACCATCTTTCAGGCAGGGAATAGTTTGTTGATATGAGTAATTATTGCCATTTTCAAGTTCAGCATTAAAAAATTTCTGATATTAAAACGGAGAGCAGGGAATTAAATTTTCCTCCTGACTCGATCCAGCAGCTCTGGCAATGTCACATGAGCCAAGGGAAGGTAAATCTGAATGGAACAAAGAACCAGGCAAAGTCTTTAATGAGAGAGTTGATCAATGGATTACTATGTTGCCCTTTCTTGTTGGCTATTTCAACAGTGAAATGTTTTGAGATCGAAATGTCCAGCAGATCAACCTCCACAGGAAAAAAAAAGTACCAAAATGCAGAGAATGGGTGATGAATTCCCAGGGAGGAAACAAACAAGTTAGCCCTCCAAGAGCAAGATATAAACTTGGTTTTTAAAAAAAAGAAAATTAAGCAATAGCAATAGCAGTTAGACTTATATACCGCTTCATAGGGCTTTCAGCCTTCTCTAAGCGGTTTACAAAGTCAGCATATTGCCCCCAACAACAATCCGGGTCCTCATTTTACCCACCTCGGAAGGATGGAAGGCTGAGTCAACCCTGAGCCAGTGAGATTTGAACAGCCGAACTGCAGAACTGCAGTCAGCTGAAGTAGCCTGGAGTGCTGAATTTAACCACTGCGCCACCTCGGCTCTCAAAATTTGGCCAATAAAAAATGTGTCCTTGGCCCATAATTCTAATTTTCAAACATTTTTTCTGAATACTATTAAACCATGAAATACTGACATTGTATCATATTCTATTTCTGGAAATTGAACTTAGTTTTCAAGTTTTGCAAAAAAAAAAAACATTTAGGAGAAGATCAAGTAGTCTTTTCATTACCATTGGAATGTTGCTGATATATTCACATATATTTAAAACAGCATTCTTAAAAAATTCAACTGATGCTTCAGGTTGGAGTCTAACAAAATGCTTGCTCTTTTGAATGAGTTTCTTTCAAACAACCAGCAGGTTAGTGAATCCAAATATTATGAATTTTTATTTATAATACCCTGAAAGTATTTTCTGATTTGGTTCACAAAAGAGATGCATTCCTTCACATACTTTAAGATCTACCACAGCAAGGATCAACTTCTTTATCTTAGGCCTCTTATCAATATCATCAGCTGAGTCTAATAATTTCAGAAAAAGATGTCTCCTGTTCCTAAACCCTCTGTATTACTTGACCAGCTGTGCTTTGTCAAAGTGTTTATATGTGATTTCGACACATCTATATCCCTGACAATCTCCTCATCCCCCTATCTTCTGCTTTCTTATCCGACAAGTCAATTGTTAAACAAAGATTATTTCGGTATTTCTGATACCCCAGCTTTTTTATTTGGGGAAAAAAATATACTATTGGGATGTCCCTGATTCAAGTCCTTATCCCTAAGACATAAGAAAAACTCTTCTATGTCTATCTCTTGCGGTTCACACTGCAAGGTAGGGATAATATTCTATTTTGACACATTGGAAAATGCCTCTGATATTAAAAAAAACTTTAAATATTTAAGAAGCATTAAATAAATACTACAACAGAAATATAAAGACGTCTTGATGGAAAGATTGTTGTAGAGTTACAAAATTACTGGCGTCTGATGGGAGGAGAGGGGAAATGAAGATACATTATATTACCACATCTACCAATTTCAGAGCTCTTGACTCAATAGGAAAATCACAGAGAATGAAAATGTTGGCATGGCCAGTGGAGAAAGAGAGTGGATATTAAATTCCTTCACAGAAATGCACAATTGGAGGATCTACCAAATATTTAGGAACCTTATATTATTCAGACAAAATGAGAAGCTCTGGAGTCTTGCTGATTTCAGTGGCTGTTAACACTTTCAAAATGTTTCGGTGCATCTGGATTTTGGGCTGTGCAAATTTCAACAGAATGTATAATCTATTTTCATTGTAAAGGTGCATCCATAGTGACAGTCAGCCACATATTACCTTTATGGGTTCATTGTGATGACATAAGTAGAGTTATGCCATAAAACAGATTTATAGCATAAAGCTGTATACAGCAACAATAATATTACAGAATCAAAACTTATAATAGGCTCCGATATACATAGTCATCATAGCGGGTCAAGAGTGATCAGAAATCCTTGGAATTTCTGATGCTCAAGAAACAGTGAAATTAGTTATGCAAAATATGCCTATTGGACACTCATGACTCTGGAAGTGGAACTATCAGCTGGTAGATAAGTCGATCATTCCAATTCCAGGTCCATAATAGCAAGCTGGGAACCCAAATAATTTGCTTTGTCCTTTGTGAGGTTTGACCATATGAAGGAGATGAGTGAGTGTTCATCATAACCAATTGGAATGAGTCACTGGGCCACTTATATCTTTGCTGTAATCATATTTCATTGGCTGTAACAATATTCTCAAATGCAAAATTAATTTTGCAGGCAAATACAATTGTACTTTAGTTCATATATAGTTTAATGCAATGGCAATATAAAATACTGTTAATTATTATATGTCAATTGTTACCTCTTAAATACTGCCCAATGTTAAAAAAAACCAATCAAACCAGAGTCAAATCCTCCTAAGATTTTATACAATTACACTGAATCATCAACACATTCATAATGATCTATTGAAGTTAATGCAATTTTAATTGTTTGATGGATCCTCCCAAACTTTACTTAATAAAAGCCAGACCATAACAAGGCTCGTAGAATGTCCAGCAGTCAAGTTCAAACAGAAAAGTGCAGTTATAAAGCAAACTAATGATAACTATGTTGAAATTTGATACAGTTTTAGGAAGACAAAGAAAATAAAATATTTAGCATCACCAAGGTTCATCGCCACATTTTATACTATGTAAAACTATCACACATTACGTGATAGAGGCATCATTTCAGTGTAGTTAAAAGATTAGAAATTAGAGGAAGTAAACAGATTTAATGGGGGTGATTTCCGGCTGACAGATAAAAGCATCTTTCAAGACATACTATATATGACAATATTAATTCTTCATGGAAATAGGATGCAGGCAACATTCTGATTAATTTTCTTGGGAAGGGATTTTTTTCTTGAAAACACAATCATATTTTTTTAAAACCTTTCTTGAGAGTGGCTTTCAATCATAAAACTCTACAGGCGTAAGATTACAGTTTCACACTGATTATCAGGATTCTAGTGAATATGTTCTTAATTGTTCAGATACTTAACTGTTTTCTCCCAAATCTCTAGGGAGTCAAAAATCTGAATTCCATCTAAGAGTGGCAGGACAAAAAAAAATAGACCCAGACCCACATGAAATCAAACCTGAAAAATAAATGGTTTCTAGCCAGCGGAGCTAAGTTTTGTTGGCATATTTTATCCTGAACAATGAATTTCTTAGACCAGCTCCTCTAATCTCCTGTTTAGGCTGGAGCACAGGAAATTCTATAATCCAATAGCATGCGTCCCAAGAAAATGCTGCTTGAGTATTATGGGCATTGAGATCTCACACCTGGAGAACACAACGTTGGAGGAAAGAAAAGCTATCTGGATAGCGTTGGGGGTTAGGGGGAAATGCCTGACTTGAGGCAATCCTACTATTTGTGCTGTGGTTCCTGCCTCGAGTATTTTTCGTGTGTTGAAAGAGGACAGCAGGCCCAATACACTCCTTAAAGTCAAGGGTGTGATGAGAAGCGTCTCTTCATACTTTGCTAATTAATCGTGCTCACCAGTTCGATTGATAAAAGTTGGAATCCAACTGAGCATGGCTCAAGGCAGCGGCCTATACACCTGCCTATCTTTTCTTTGCAAAAGTTGTTGAGGAACCAGGGCCCTACCGACCGATCTCTCGCCCCTGTTTCCTCGCTGTCCCTTCCGAACATTCCAGCCTTATTTGGAATTGTTCTGCAGCGGACTGTTCCAAGCTTTGCCAACTTGGCGGAGAGTTAAGGGAGTTGCCCGACATAAGCCCGGCCGCAAAAAAAAACAACAAAAAAACTGCTCTACCTAAATCAGTATTTCTCAACCTTGGCAACTTGAAGATGTCCAGACTTCAACTCCCAGAATTCCCCAGCCAGCATTCGCTGGCTGGGGAATTCTGGGAGTTGAAGTCCGGACATCTTCAAGTTACCAAGGTTGAGAAACACTGTTTTAGAGTCTTCTTGCTTTCGGCAGTCTTATCGCATTTAAATTTAATTTATTTGCCTGCTGCTCTAAGGACAGCATTTTATTCTGTCACCATTTCCATCCCCCCCCTCTTTTAAAAAGCAGAGTAAATCCTAAAAAATCCTGGAAAAGCATATTCAGGAAGAGCAAAAACATGTACACGAATAGTTCTCAAGACAGTACTATGCATAGCCAGCTATGTATATGCAAAATATACAGGATAGTTTTCTGCATGCTTAAAGCTGAAAAACAAAATTGAGACAGACAGATATGGCCTTTGGCTTGTAAAGTGCTATCTTCAATATTTTAAAGGAATTCTGGGAGTTGAAGTCCGGACATCTTCAAGTTGCCAAGGTTGAGAAACACTGACCTAAACCCTGAAGCCTGCCTGATTTTGCTGTGCTGTCCCAGCCAACGGCTATTAGAAGCAAATGCGGTTCCAGCGAAATCAACGGAGTCCCTCCCGATATGGATTTCGCCTGGCCTCTAAACGTGAGACTCTTGATCGGACTCTCTTCTATAAAGCTTCTTCTATGAAGGTAATGGAATACATTTAAAGGACCACTGAGCTTTTGCCTCCACTCGAAGACAACGCTGTTATACCTCTTTATTCAGAAGTAACTCTCTCCTTTCCTCCCCTCCACCCGCCCGATCTTGGGAATTCTCCTGCAGCTTTTTGCGTGCAGCTTTTTTGACTCTGTAGCGCTCAGGAGATCCAGCCAGTCTGGTCACCCGTTTGCTTCCACCGCGAAGTCTCTCATCTCTGGGCAACCCGAAATGGCAGGATTTAAGATTCGAGGCTGCAGTCAGAAACCCTTTCACCTGAGATTTCCTCCGAGATAAGGTGGAGTAGCGTAAATGGGAATTGAATTGAATTTATTATATTTCTATGCCGCCTTTTTCCCCAAAGGGGACTCAGGGCGGCTCACAACCAAGTCAAGGGGGGGGGGTTACAAATAAGGAATAAAAAAGACGAACAAAACAATACCACAATTTAAAAAACACAACAACAACCATACCATTCGAGGGGGGACAAGAGCTCATTAGCCCCAGGCCTGTCGGAACAGCCAGGTTTTAAGGGCTTTGCGGAAGGCCTGGAGGGTGGTGAGGGTTCGAATCTCCACGGGGAGCTCGTTCCAGAGAGCGGTGTTGGAGGTGGCTTATGTAGGAATGCGTTATTTTCCAGCTAACCTCTCTTGCAGGCCTTGGGATTAATCGGCCCTTGAACTTACTGAAAAGACAACGGAGGCTTTTTTTAATTGTCTTTTGTTAGTTGTCTTTTAGAGGGCTTCTGCTAGGTTGCAAAAATAGGGAAACAAAGTGGATTCTCGGTCTTCATTCTGTGCTGGGCAGATCTCTAGAGCAGTGTTTCTCAACCTTGGTGACTTTAAGTCCTGTGGACTTCAACTCCCAGAATTCCCCAGCCAGCTGTGCTGGCTGGGGGATTCTGGGAGTTGAAGTTCACAGGACTTAAAGTCACCAAGGTTGAGAAACACTGCTCTAGAAGAGCATCTTAGCTGCTACAAAAGGGGCTCTGAATTCCGAACCTCATCAATGAAATCAATCAAATAACTCTTGCAAAATACATTGCTGGGGTTGATCTCCTTACGGAGAGGGACTTTATCTTCATCTCTAACATCCCCGATATATCTGGGGAAACTTGTTGGGCCGTGGGCTGCGAAAGAGAAGGCGGCAGACCGATCCCGCGCCTAGGATTAAGACACCTCTTACTTGCAGAAGTAACAAGGAAAACTAAGTAGTAGTAGAAATCAAGAATATAAAAAATGTTATTTCCAATTGCCCCCTTTTGTTCCCGATACGTTTCCTGTCCCTGTAGGCTAGGCCCGCGCAGTGGAAACTACTTTTACCTTCGCCCCACACGTTAAAATACACTTCAATAAAACCAACCGCTTGTACGAAGCTATAAATGTCATGGAAGTGATGTAGGCCCATGTGCTGACTAGCTAGGTTTGGATTTGGATTTTATTCAATTTGTAGGCCGCCCTATTCCCCAAAGCTGCTGAACAAAGCCAAGGGAGGGGAAATTACAAAAAAGTAAGACAAAGACAAACGGACAATACAAACAGTTTAAAAGCACAACAGACACAGCAAATTCGAGTAGGGGGGGGACTCAACCCCAGGCTTGCTGGGACAGCCAGGTCTTCACGGAAGGCCTGAAGGGTGGAGAGCGTCCGAATCTCCATGGGGAGCTCGTTCCAAAGGGTCGGAGCTACTACTGAAAAGGCTCTCCTCCGCATAGTCGCCAGCCGACATTGGCTGGCAGATGGAATACGGAGGAGGCCTAATCTGTGGGATCGAATGGGTCTGTGGGAGGTAATCGGCAGAAGGCGGTCTCTCAAGTACCCAGGTCCAATACCATGTAGGGCTTTATAAGTAATAACTAGCACCCTGAAGCGTATCCGGAGACCAATCGGTAGCCAGTGCAGCTCGCAGAGGATAGGTGTAACGTGGGTGTACCGGGGTGCACCCATAATCGCTGGCGCGGCTGCATTCTGGACCAGCTGGAGTCTCCGAACACTCTTCAAGGGCTGCCCCTTGAAGGTAGGGTGGTCATAGCCGCCCTCGTTTTGGGGTATTAAAAAAGACCCCAATTCACACAACAGATGGCTGGGAGACTATTGTTCTTTTCCTCACTTGCAGCTGCAACTTGCTCACTTGCTCCGGCTACCTCCGGAGGCTTCTTTCAAGGTACCGGGCGATTTTCACAGTCCGTTAGCTCCTGGGCTTCCGAGGTACAACCTCACCCACAACCACCGGGCAGTACAGCCAAAGCGAGCAATTAGCTTATATAGTTCGTTGCGTGAGGCACTGCATTCAGGGAGGGTGAAACAAATTAATCATGGACAAACATATCGTGGGAACCCTAAGTTTCAAGGCGTTTCCTTCTCACCCTGGCCATGCAGCTTTACTTCTTGCTCGGGTTAGGAGGCATATTTAGAAGGGGGAACGGCGGACGATGGAAGCAAGACCGAGGGCCCCGAGGGCAGCCAATCTCTCCGGAGGATTCTGGGGCAAGGCTCGGTCTTTTTCTAAACGGCCGGCCAGAGCACTAGCCACTGAACTCCGCTTCCCCTTCAAGGACGATGCGGGGAGTTCCGCGGCGCCTCTTACTGGACACTGGGACCTCACCAGATCCGTAATTGCGGAAGAACTCCCGGCTACGCCCGAGCAAGCGGGGGGACAGAGAAGCCAACGTTCCCTGAAAAACAGAAGACCTCCCGCCGCTGCTTCAAGACAAGCGGAGGAAGGGTGGGGACAGGGGGACAGGGGGCTCTCGTGCCTTCCTCATCTCAAGCGGAGATGCTGAGGACGAGGAGACCCAAGATAGCCTCGGCCAACGCATCTGACTGGGGATCGGCAGCGTTTCGAAGCCAATCCTCGAGTGCCGTGAACTGAAAAGAAAGCGCAGCAACTTCCTTTTGGATCAAATGAGACGCCAATGGTGTAAAAAATACGGCTCGGTCGTTAAAGCGGTTGAGAAACTACCCTTGCAGGCCTTGAAACCCGCTTCCTTTGCAAATTAAGTGAAAAAAGGGGGGGAATTGTTGGATTTAGGGGAACCACGAGGTGGGCTGCTATTAATCTGTGTGTGTTTTAGAAGTGTGTGCTCTCTTTTTACGCGCGTACTATTGAGCAGAGACCAACACTGTTGAATGAAAGTTGTGTTTTATTGCTTTATTTTTTTCTCATTCACGTATTGTCTTATGTTTTGTCTTGCACTCCCCCTCCCATGAATTGTAAGCCGCCCTGAGTCCCCTCAGGGAAAAGGGCGGCCTATAAATCACAAATAAAATCTAAATCTAAAAAAAAACACCAAGTATTCGTTATCCGGGACTGCTGCGGCACGTTTGCCTCCCTGGCCTTGTTCCTGTGAAAGTACTGTGGGGGTATTTATAGTTTGAAAGACTATTTCGGAGTGCTTCAAAGCGATTAAGCAATTCCTCTAAACAGAGATTTAGAGATTTGCTCTAAAGCAAATCTACCTCACAAAATCGATCCCGCTTGATGAGAGAATGTGGATCTGAATCGATTCATTCGAGAAAGAGTTCAGCTCAGTTGTAGAACGTACTTAAAATTCTATGTGGGAAAAAAACCACCACTGGAATCAATGCAGAGCACCCGTTTCCCCTAAACCAGATTGGGTGGCAATCAAAGCATCGCACTCCTTAAATCTTTTAAAAGGAAAATCGCAGACAAATAATATGTACTGCAAAAGAGGCTGGGGAGGTTATTCATTCTTAACCCTCTTTAGCCCAATAAACAACTGCTTTTAAATCGCAGTCAATGAAAGTTCTTAGTTTAAGGCTGGATTTTAGTCAAGGGCATTGCTTTTTCACCCGTTAATAGAGGAATAAAATAAATCGGATCTAAATAGCTCACTCAAAACAAATTCACACTAAAAAGGGAAGAACCTTTTCCATCAGTGGAGGTCGGATAACAGTTACTAATAACCAAATCAGGAGCTGATATTTTAGAAGGGGGGGGGAGAGGCATCAGGTAAATGGGCACCCTGCCCCCAATTCCAGATGTTTTTTTTCTGACCCAATCGCTATCAGCTGGATCAATTTCAGTGGGTAACCAAGACTATTTCCTTAAGGGCAAATGTTCTGGTTTTATTCGGACCGCAGTCCAGTGTTCTCCAACAAAGTTTTCATTTACGCAGACATCTGCTGAAGCTGAATGTTGAAGGGCTTCTTAATTAATTAACAGGCAGGAAAGTGGTTCTGAAGTTAGATAATGAACAGCGCTGAACTATCTGCAACGATTATTGCAATCCTCCCGACCTGCCAGGGGTATGCTAATTCCTTCTGGAAAAACTCCGGGAAGCAAACGTGTGTTGACCTCGACAACTTGTGTTTTGTTTGTTTTGTTTATAATCTGAATAACTGCCATGGGTTCTAAAAGATCCTCCCCCGCCCCCCATCTCATTGACATTGTGTACGCGAGGATGGCAAAGCTTTGCAGTAAGACACAATAGGGAAAGCAAATCAGGCTCCCTCAGGATCTGAAATCCATAACTGCATTTTTTGATTGGCGGAATCCAGAACGCCAGGGATAGAAAGGATTTTTGAGATAGAAAGGATTTTCCATCAGGTCCTAGAACAGTGTTTCTCAACCTTGGCGACTTGAAGTCCTGTGGACTTCAACTCCCAGAATTCCCCAGCCAGCACAGCTCATTCGAGACCTGTGCTGGCTGGGGAATTCTGGGAGTTGAAGTCCACAGGACTTCAAGTCGCCAAGGTTGAGAAACACTGTCCTAGAATATCCTTTCATTCAGATAGATATTCATCACTCAGATAATTATCATAAACATTTTTTTTTAAATCCAGGCAGAAATGCCAAAAACTTTGTTACCTGCAAATGGGCAATGGGTATATTTGCGGGTGACAACTGCGTCAAACCTGTTTATACCTTGCTCTAATTAGAATGTAATTCATGTAATTCAAAGACACCAACTCATTGTCCAGTGGTAGCTTTCCTTCTTTAAAAAAGAGCTTGGACTCCTTTTACCTAGTGAGTTGTTTCGCTTTTAATTGTCAAATGGTCAGATTAGCTTCAGACCTGCTATTCACAAGCGGATGTTTCTCGCTACTAGTAGGCGAGAAAGCCATGCATTTAAGAGAGTCTAGGCCTGGTACTCCTTCCTTAACGAAGGTGTTTTGCGGCTGGCTCAGAGTCCCCAAGACTTAAGTTATGTAACTTTTTCTTGTGCTTTGCCTCTGAGGATGTGCGGCTGCGCCCGAAGGAAAGATCCTTATCAGCTGCGCAATTCATCAACAGCTAAATAATTCACCCTCCTGTGATGGGGATGAATAGGGAACTACAGAGAGAACTGCAACTTCAAGCCAGTCTCATAAAATCCTCTCTGCAAGATAGGAAAGCTGAGAAGAAAAGAAGAGGATAAAGAATTCAAAATTCAGGTCATTTTCATTCTTCCAGGTTTTCTGATTTAATTCTCCAAAAGTCACAATATCTTTGGGAAACTATCTTTTTTTTAAAGTGATGGTATATCAACAAATGCATCCATTTATTCAACTCAGACTCCCATCCCTCCAAATCGATTCCATCCCTGAAGGACCCTCAAGACCGCCCTCCCATCATTTCTTCAACGAGGCCTCTCCCCGACCTCTTCCCTTAAAAACGGATAAGCTCGCTAATCTAAACTTCCAGCCTGGGCAAAGGAGAACGACTGGGGTGAAGAGCGTCCTTTCTCTCAGCCAGGGAGAAAGAGGCGGCATGCCCCCATCCCCAGGAAGGATGAATGAGGGTCTTCCCAGAACACAGAAGTTCACCAATAAGCTCGTCGCCGTCCCCCCATTTCCCCCTTCTTCTTCTGCCGATGGTTCATAGCCCTGTCTATGGCCTTTCTTTCCTTGGGTGCCTCTTTCCTCCCTGGATCTTCCCCCCTCCCTCTCAGGGGACAAAGAAGAAGCTGCTTGCTGGAAAGAAGCTTCACTCAGGAGCAGATTCTTTTCAAGGACCGTAGTGTCAAGATCGGGGCAACCCTGCCTTATATGGGGGACGCAGGGTTTGGCTTAGCTGATTAGTTGGTGAGCGGTGCTAATTGTCTCCTAGTGCACAAATTCACGAGGTAGCAAAAAGTTAACGGTTCAAATATCCTACACAGAAAACCTTAGCAGGATACCATTGTGCCCCATTCCGCTGGGTCTCCTAATCCCACCGGGACATACTTTGTGACAGTTACGGGAGAAAAAAGCTTTACATCAGACCAGAGGCTGGCTAATAGTCCTCCTAGAGCAGTGTTTCTCAACCTTGGTGACTTTAAGTCCTGTGGACTTCAACTCCCAGAATTCCCCAGCCAGCTATGCTGGCTGGGGGATTCTGGGAGTTGAAGTCCATAGGACTTCAAGTCACCAAGGTTGAGAAACACTGTCCTAAAGAGCCCGACTTTCTCCCGAATCTGCCGGCTTTGTCCAGCAAGTAGGACGGCATAACGGGAGTCTCCCTTACCTTGCTCGAGTCGGCGATTCCCCTTTTTCACCGACATGAACGTACAGTAAAACAGTAAGTTACTGGGAGTTCTGCTTTTTACATTCTGGCCAAAACTCCCTTCATCGAAAGGGACCCCTAAGCCTATGTTTCTGACGCTCAAATAACATTTCAAGGGTACTCAAAGTGCAGACGGATCAGATTTAAGTCACCAAAGTAGCATTCCCCTCCCTATAAAGTAAACCGGGGGAGGGGGGGCATTTTGTGCAGGGAGCTTAAGTGGCGTTGAAACGCTTCTCCTCTGCAGCCGGACTGGTCCTCCAAACTCTAGTCCCTCATTCTCATTCCCAGTCGGTTATTTTTGGGAGGGGGATTCCTTGAGATGATACTTAACCCTTTTTTTTTAAGTACTACTACCAGACTTCACTTCCAGGGCTGCCCTTCACCTCTGGAGAGTACTGAAAGTTATTCCTGGAAGAATCTCTATTATCGCACACTCATTTCTGACTCCCAAGTCCCAATGTTTGTTTGTTTGTTTGTTTATTATATTTATATGCCGCTCTTTTCCCCCAAGGGGACTCAGGGCGGCTCACAACTCAAACCAGGGAAGGGGGATACAGACAAAAAATTAAAAAACGACACATAACAATGCATAATTTAAAACACACGACAGTCATACCATTCGAGAGGGGGGGGGGGGCAACAGCTCTTTAGCCCCAGGCCTGTTTGAACAGCCAGGTTTTAACGGCTTTGCGGAAGGCCTGGAGGGTGGTGAGGGTTCGAATCTCCATGGGGAGTTCGTTCCAGAGGGTCGGAGCAGCCACAGAGAAGGCTCTCCTCCAGGTAGTCGCCAGTGAACACTGGCCGGCGGATGGAATTCGGAGGAGGCCTAATCTGTGGGATCTAATCGGTCTAGTGGAGGTAATTGGCAGCAGGCGGTCTCTCAAGTACCCAGGTCCAATACCATGAAGGGCTTTATATGGATTTATTCCAAGAAAATCCACCTATTATAGTGGAACGTCTTCTTTAAAACTCCTGAGACCGACCTGGTTTAAGGCGGCCTGCTGTGATCGGCCTAATGGTTCAGGGCAACAGGCCAGGGGAGTCGGAAGTGAGTCGATTGCATCGAGGAGAGAGGCGCGAGACGGCTTCGTATCCCTCAGAGGCAACTCACTCTCTGGGCACAAGCCGAGGGGAAGCTTTTGGAGCCAGCCTGGGGTTCGGCTCGCTCCGCTCAGGCCTCAAAACCATTCCCAAGGTTGGAGAAAAACCTCTGTGGGTCGCGCATTGCAACCTTTCCGCAGCGACCGGGTGGGTCCGCTGGAAGTTTCCTATCCTTAATACCCTTGAGCTGAAGGTGCCCTGAAGGGTACATGCCACCCTTCCGCAGCCAAGGCAGATCGATGGAAGCGGCACCCCGTTTTCCTCACTAGCGATTGATAACGTTTCCTAATCGCGGTCGCCGCGAGAATGAAGCCGGGTGTTGTTAGGGATTGAATAAGAAACTGAAAAATGCTTCCATTTCTTCTGGTCAAGAAATGGAAACAGATTTTGAAAGGGTTCGGTGAGAAGCACGGGGGGGGAGGGATAGAGCGGAAGAAAGGCAGATTAAGGGGAGCAAGGAAGGGCCCGCCAGACAAGCCCCTCAAAGCTCTGCTTGACGGCTCGAACTGATGCCTAGAGAGAGCCTCCCGCTCCGGCTTGGTCTGCGATTTAGCAATAGCAATAGCAGTTCGACTTATATACCGCTCCATAGGGCTTTCAGCCCTCTCTAAGCGGTTTACAGAGTCAGCATATCGCCCCCAACAACAATCCGGGTCCTCGTTTTACCCACCTCGGAAGGATGGAAGGCTGAGTCAACCCTGAGCCGGTGAGATTTGAACAGCCGAACTGCAAACTGAATTTGCAGCAGAAGGCCGGGGAAGGGGCCCTGGGTGGGCGGGAAGCAGTTTCTCCTGGCGGATCAGGAGTGTTTCCAAAAAGAAGGGACCCAACTTCAGTTTTTCCGGCAACTGAGCGGCCATCTGTCTGCCTTGGGCCTCCAACCCCCTCAGCCGAGGGTCGCTGAGGCTTCAGCAAAGCCTTCGGCGGTGGAGATTCGGACCCTCACCACCCTCCAGGCCTTCCGCAAAGCCCTTAAAACCTGGCTGTTCCGGCAGGCCTGGGGCTAGTGAGTTTTTGCCCCCCCCCCTCGAACGGTATGGTTGTTGAGTGTTTTAAATTGTGGTATTGTTTTGTTCGTGTTCTTTTTTCTTATTTGTAAACCCCCCCCCCCCTTGACTTGGTTGTGAGTCGCCCTGAGTCCCCTCCGGGGAATAGGGCGGCATAGAAATATAATAAACTCAACTCAACTCATGCTGTACGTTTGAAGGACGGACTTGAGGGCCCCTCTCGCCGGAGCCGCACACTTTTTGCCCTCCTTCCCAGCTCGGCCACCGATCCCGGCCTGGGGAGGGTGCTTGTCTTTCTTCATAGACTTTTCGGAGGGCCACTTCGACTCAGGCAGCTATTTCGAAGGAGCGCGCCTGGCGCCCTCGCTCCAGATTCCCAAATCCTTGGAGCCGAGGACTTGCCCGGGAAAGAGGCCGCGCGCGCCTGGAAGCTTTGCGGCCTGATCGCCAAATGCTGTGCATGCTTACTTGGAAGTAAGTCTCTTGGTGTCCGCCAAGACTCCCCCCCCCCTTCTCCAAAAAAACGAGGATCATTAAAACTTCAACTGTGGGGCGCGAACGGGTGGGTCCGCTGGAAGTTTCCTATCCTTAATACTCCTGAGCTGAAGGTGCCCTGTATTTCCCCTTTTCTTGGATTGTACGCCGCCTCTCACAGGACTGGAGGAGCCTTTATAACCTGAGAAAAAAGTCTCTCTCTCCCTCTCTCCCTCTCTCTCCCTCTCTCTCCCTCCCTCCCTCCCTCCCTCCCTCTCTCTCTCTCTCTCTCTCTCTCGTTGGCTCCCCGTTATCGTTTCACGCCTCGCCACAAAATGTGAAGAAAGTGGGGACGTGAATTTGCGAAGCCAGGTTAGGCGAAGTCAGAATGGAGTCATTATTACTAAACCGGTCTGGATTCGTGAACGAAAGGAAAGAAGGGAAACTACGTTCGTGGGAACGCGATTAGGAGGTATTTGTTCCTGCTAACCGGCAGAGACCGCATACCCAAAGCCCTGGAATGGGCAGACTTTCCCCCTTCCAAACGCATCGTTTTAAAAAACAGAGCAGCATGGTTTCCGCGCGTACGCATCGGCTTGATCCTTCCTCTCTCTCTCGCCCGGGAAACGCCCGTGTCACGCGTGGGTGCACACGTGCGTGTCTAAGAAGCCGGGTTCCTGGATCGATGCTTAGCTGTCAGACGACCGTTTGTTCCGCAGCCATCCGAAAGGGAGGGCCAAAAGAGCGATCTGGAGAAGCGCGCGGCTCGGACACTTACCGTCCTGCTGCTGAGTGTCACTGCCGCTGGTCAGCCCCGGCGACTCCAGGAGACTCCGGCCGCTTTCCCCGACGCCCTCGTCGGTCTGAGCCGCCCCCAAGTCGCCGGCTTCCTCCAGATCCAACAGGTGGCTGACCGAGAAGTTCTTCTTTGCCTGCAGGCTGTCGAGGTTGCCGGGGCTCTCCAGGCGCGTGGCTAAGACGGCCGGCTGTCTCTCCAGGACGTGCCCGTAGCTGGAAGTCATGGCTTGGCCTCCCCCGACCGAGTAGGAGGAGGGCAGCCAAGGCAGAGGAGGACGGACGGAGTCCCGGACGAAAGGCGCCCGGCCAAGCCCGCCGGCCACTGTTGCTTCCCGGGACCGCGAGGCTGCTCAAGATGGGGAAGCCGCGCGGAGCGGCCCAAAGCCCGGCGGATCAGCCGCGTCCTGCGCTTCAGCCCCAGCAAAGGTCGACTGAAGCGTGAACCCCGCCTGTGTCTCCCTAGCCGGCCGCGCTCCTTGGATAGCCGGGCGAGCAACCGAGGCGCCCAGGGCCAGACGTCCTGCCGAGGCTTCCCGCCGGCTTAGCGGCGCAGCTGAGCTCCTTGCCCGCGAGCCGAGGGAAGAGGGCTGCCTGGGGGAAGTGCGCTAGCTCCGCTGGGCTTCCTTCTGCCACTTGGAACGGCGCAGCCTGGCAAGCGGGCGGGCGGGGCAGCTCCAGGGCCCTCGGGAGGGCAGAGCCAGACTTAACAGGAGCCTCTAATTACGTGGCAAAGGCTATGTGCTGTTTCTGACGTTTCACAGACCTCCTTCCTCCCCCCCCCACCGCCCCCGCCTCCCCCTTCCAGCCCGGCCTCGGAGAACCCACCCTCGCATTTAGGGATCCACTCCCCCCCCCCGAACGCGCGCGCGTGGCCATTTCCCCCGCAAAGAGCCAATAACTCCCCCACCCCCCCGCGCGCGCGCGCGCCAGTCGAAAGCTGGGAAGCCCGGGCGGACGCCGGAGAGGACTCCCGAGCCCGGCTGCTTATTTGCTTTGCTAATTAACGGCTGGAGGAAGATTAGTTGAAGGTCCTGCCGGAGAATCTCATTTGCATGGCGGGAGGGAGGGCGGGGGGCTCTTTAGGAAAGCAGGCCGGGCGTGGCTAATCAACTTCACTTCTCTTAGACCTTTAATATATATATTTTCCCTTCTTGCCCCCCAAAGTGTTGCTTCGGGCCGCTAAAACAAAGGAGAGGAAAATGGAACAGCGCGTACGAGCGTTTTGTTTCGACCTAGCCGATGGGGGAAATATAATACAGGGTTAGCAATAGTTAGACTTATATACCGCTTCATAGGGCTTTCAGCCCTCTCTAAGCGGTTTACAGAGTCAGCATATTGCCCCCAACAACAATCCGGGTCCTCATTTTACCCACCTCGGAAGGATGGAAGGCTGAGTCAACCCTGAGCCTGGTGGGATTTGAACAGCCGAACTGCTGAACTGCAGTCAGCTGAAGTAGCCTGCAGTGCTGCATTTAACCACTGCGCCATCTCGGCTCATAGCGTTATCTAGTCCAGTGTTTCTCAACCTTGGCAACTTGAAGATGTCCGGACTTCAACTCCCAGAATTCCCCAGCCACCGAATGCTGGCTGGGGAATTCTGGGAGTTGAAGTCCGGACATCTTCAAGTTGCCAAGGTTGAGAAACACTGATCTAGTCCATTATGCACTGGAGTGCATCCCGACACGAATGGCTCAGTGAAAAGCTCTTGTTTGGGGCCTTTTGCTCAACTGCCATTCCGAACGACTCAGAGACAGGCTTCCTGGGACAACAACAGACTGGCCCTTGGCTCACACATTTTGGTCTGGTCTCTCCGCAGCCCCCGCCTTAAAATAGCTATGTATATAGCAAATGACAGCACCCTGCCGACCTGTACGAATCTTGAGAAAGATATTGTAGATAATAGCATTCGCCCTGTTTGGAGCTTCGATGGGAGACCACTAGGAAATCTCAGGATTGTAGGAAATGAAGGAGGAGGAGGAGGAGGAGGAGGAGGAGGAGGAGGAGGAGGAGGAGGAGGAAGAAGAAGAAGGAAGAAGAAGGAAGAAGAAGAAGAAGAAGAAGAAGAAGAAGAAGAAGAAGAAGAAGAAGAAGAAGAAGAAGAAGAAGAAGAAGAAGAAGAAACAACAAATTGCCAAGAAAACTACATGGAATCAACAGAAATCACACTAGGCTCAAGTCTATTCAAGTTGTCCCTTTATGTTGTCGTTTTGTTTGCCGCATTAAAAATTGCTTCCCTCTGTTAAACCAAGACAGTTTCAAGATTGGTAACATCTATGATACAAGTTTTTTTTTTTTTTTTTTAGTTTTATTGCAGATTTATATGCCGCCCTTTTCCCTGAGGGGACTCAGGGCGGCTTACAACAATAAAGGGAAGGGAGTGCAAGACAAGACTTAAAAAGAAAAGAAACGTGATTAAAGGAAATTGGTCATAAAAACACAACATTCACTCAACATTCGGGCGGGGTGAGAGTAATCCTATCCCCAGGCCTGACGGGATAGCCAGTTCTTGAGGGCTGTGCGGAAGGCCTGGACTGTGGTGAGGGTACGGATCTCCACGGGGAGGTTGTTCCATAATGTCGGAGCTGCAACTGAGAAGGCTCTCCTCCGCGTAGTCGCCAGTCGGCACTGACTGGCGGATGGAATTCGGAGGAGGCCTACTCTGTGCGATCTGATGGGACGCAGGGAGGTAATTGGCAGGAGGCGGTCTCTCAAATAGTCAGATCCACTACCATGGAGCGCTTTATAGGTGGTAAGTAAGACCTTGAAGTGCACCCGACGATCAACAGGTAGCCAGCGCAGCTCACGGAGGATTGGTGTTATATGGGCGAACCGTGGTGCGCCCATGATCACTCGCGCGGCCGCGTTCTGGACTAGCTGAAGTCGCCGGATGCTCTTCAAGGGCAGCCCCATGTAGAGCACATTGCAGTATTCCAGCCTAGAGATCACAAGGGCTCGAGTGACTGTTGTGAGAGCCTCCCGGTTCAGGTAGGGCCGCAACTGGCGCACCAGGCGAACCTGGGCAAATGCCCCCCTGGTCACAGCCGACAAATGGTGGTCAAAGCTCAGCTGTGGGTCCAGGAGGACTCCCAAGTTGCGGACCCTATCTGAGGGGGATAAATTTTGCCCCCCCAGCCTGATTGATGGAACGTTAACCAAATTTTTGGGAGGGAAACACAACAGCCATTCGGTCTTTTCCGGGTTGAGTACCAGTTTGTTAGCTCTCATCCAGTCTTTAACAGCCTCAAGGCCCCGGTTCATCACGTCCACCGCTTCATTGAGTTGGCACGGGGCGGACAGATACAACTGCGTATCGTCCGCATATTGATGGTACTTAATCCCGTGCCTCCGAATGATCTCGCCCAGCGGTTTCATGTATATGTTAAATAGTAGGGGGGACAGAACCGAGCCCTGCGGCACCCCATAGGTTAGGGGCCTCGGGGACGATCTCTCCCTCCCCACCAACACCGACTGCGACCTGTCTGAGAGGTAGGAGGAGAACCACTGTAAAACAGTGCCGCCCACCCCCACCTCCCGCAGTCGTCGCAGAAGGATACCATGGTCGATGGTATCGAAAGCCGCTGAGAGGTCAAGGAGAACCAGGATGGACGCATAGCCTCCATCTCTGGCTCTCCAGAGATCATCGGTCAATGCGACCAAAGCGGTTTCAGTGCTGTAACCGGGCCTGAAGCCAGACTGGAAGGGGTCAAGATAGTTAGCTTCCTCCAAGGTACGCTGAAGCTGTAAGGCCACCACCTTCTCAACAACCTTCCCCAGAAAGGGGAGGTTGGAGACTGGACGATAGTTGTTAAGAACTGCTGGATCCAAGGACGGTTTCTTCAGGAGGGGCCTCACCACCGCCGCCTTAAGTGCGGTGGGGAGGTGTCCCTCCCGAAGAGAGGCGGTAACAACCGCCTGGATCCAGCCTCGTGTCACCTCTCTGCTGTTGGCAGTCAGCCAAGAGGGACACGGGTCCAGTATGCAGGTGGAGGAACTCACAGCTCGCATAGCCTTGTCCACATCCCCAGAGGCAACATCCTGAAACTCAACCCAGAGATGGTCTACCAAGTTATTCCCCTGTGTCCCGGCTGGATCTGCAGGGGTGGAGTCCAGTTCCGATCGAAACCGAGCAATTTTGTCCGCCAAGAACTGACTATATTCCTCAGCCTTTCCCTGTATGGGGTTCCCCGTCTCCCTCCTATTTAGGAGGGAGCGGGTTATCCTAAACAGGGCGGCTGGGCGAGACTCGGCGGACGCTACCAAGGAGGCAATGTGTGATCTTTTGGCAGTTCTCAATGCCCAAATATACTCCTTGGTGCAGGCTGTCAACAATGCTCGGTTCGATACGGACCTATCGGATCTCCACCGGTGCTCTAGGCGTCTCCTCCGGCGCTTTATCTCGCGGAGCTCCTCGGTGAACCAAGGGGGTCTCCGCGAGCTGCTGACCCGGAGGGGCCGTAGTGGCGCAATTCGGTCTAGAGACTCCGATGCCGCCGAGTGCCAGGCGGCAGCAATAGTCTCCGCCGAACTGTGGGCGAGAGCATCTGGAATGACCCTGAGCTCCGTCTGGAACCTAACAGGGTCCATCAGTCGCCTGGGGCAGAACCACCTGGTCGGTTCCTCCTCCCTACGGTGGGGGTTTGGCCTCCGGAAGTCTAGCCTCAGTAGGTAGTGGTCTGACCACGACAGGGGAATGATCTCATTTCCCCTCAGACCAAGATCATAACTCCACTGCTCCGAGAGGAATACGAGGTCGAGTGTATGTCCTGCCAAGTGGGTAGGGCCTCGAATTACCTGGGTCAGGCCCATGGCTGTCATGGAGGCCATGAACTCCTGCGCTCCATCAGAGTGTTCACCGAGCGAAGGCAAATTGAAGTCCCCCAGAACCATTAGTCTAGGGAACTCAATTGCTAGCTCGGCTATTGACTCGAGGAGCGCAGGGAGGGCCGCTGCAACGCAGTTGGGAGGCAGGTACGTTAGCAGCAAACCCGCTTGACCCTTGAGGTCCAACTTCACTAGCAGGGACTCACACCCGACAAGCTCCGGAGCAGGGATCCTACGAGGAGCTAAAGACTCCCGGACTACAATAGCCACACCGCCACCCCTTCCCTGGGCTACCAATGTTCTGGTAGATATTGTAGTTCTGACCAACAGAGGTGACTTTGGAGTATGTTGGGAGCACGTGGGCTTGTTTCCTCCCTTCTGATCACTTGTCCCTGGGCAGCTCCCACTGCAACTCTTTCTCGGACAGCCTTTGTCCTTTCCGCTAGTACTTTGTTTCCGGAGTTGCTTTCATATCGGTTTCCTCCCCTTCCACCCTTATTGGCCTCCCTATTTTTAATGCCAACTTTTCTTCTGGTTTCTCAACCAGGTAGGAAAGAAAAAAGCAGGAAAAAAAAACGAAGGTCTACTGTTTTATTTACAGAAGAAGATGCTATTTCAACAATTTGGCATTTGCACAGCTATAGCAATAGCAATAGCAGTTAGACTTATATACCGCTTCATAGGGCTTTCAGCCCTCTCTAAGCGGTTTACAGAGTCAGCATATCGCCCCCAACAACAATCTGGGTCCTCATTTTACCCACCTCGGAAGGATGGAAGGCTGAGTCAACCCTGAGCCGGTGAGATTTGAACAGCCAAACTGCAGAACTGCAGTCAGCTGAAGTAGCCTGCAGTGCTGCATTTAACCACTGCGCCACCTTGGCTCTGTGAAACTGGTGTGATCCAACAGCCTTGCTTTTCCTCTCCCCAACATCCCGAGTGTAAAGAAGGATATTTAAATGAGAACATGTTGATTATTTCGTGACCCGTCAAAACCGCAGACGACAAAAGCGCGCTCGACGAAAGCACGCATTTGACGTCATCACAGCACGACGAAAAAAATTAAAAATTGAAATAAAAATAAAATTAAAGCAAGCCAATTCACATAAAGGTAAGGATTAGGGTTAGGGTTAGGGTTAGGGTTAGGGTTAGGTTAAGGGTTAGGGTTAGGGTTAGGTTTAGAGCGTTAGGGTTACGTTTAGCGTTAGGTTAAGGGTTAGCGTTAGGTTTAGCGTTAGGTTAAGGGTTAGGTTTAGGGTTAGGTTAAGGGTTAGGTTTAGGGTTAGGTTTAGGGTTAGGTTTGGGGGGGTTAGGGTAAGGTTTTCGCTTTATTTTTACATTTATCGATCACAGCGCGATATTTTCGTCGCGCTGTGATGACGTCACGTACGCGCTTTCGTCGAGCGCGATTTTGTCGTCCGCGGTTTTGTGGTGGAACCGATTATTTTCATGTTTCCTATAACTGTCAGTTTTAATCTTTTTTTCCCCCCTACAAGGAGATCTGGTTGCTCCTTGGCTAGTCAATGTTACTCTCTCCCTAGAGGATCTAGTGCACCAATTATGACAGGGCCTGTCTCCTCTCTTGTGCTTCTGTCCTGGTGTCTTCCTGTAGTGTATGGTCTCTGGATTCTCTGCCCAAATTAGAGTCTCTTTGGCACTGCACCCTTCTTAAGGACTTTTCAACCACTTTATGATTTGAAGTCATCTTCCCATGTGTTTAATTTCTTATTTTACCTGTGATATGGCCAAGTAGAGTGGATCTCTTTCTGTTGGCTAGTAAGAGAGACCAGAGCAAAGCCAAAATAGAAAACCAATAAATTTGTATTTTAAAAAATGGTGGTTCTAACAATCTGAACCAAACCTTGAGTGGCAGGAAGTAGCAACAGAAATGGGATAGAGATTTGCTCTTTTATGAGAGCACTGTTTTGTGTTGATACAAAGAAGGAGGTATCAACAGCATCAATTTACCCAAAGCTTAACTCCCATCACTTTCAGTAAAAGAGAGATTAAAATCAGTGGTGATAAAAACAGCGGAACTTTTGTTGGATCATTCCAGTAAGCTGAATGTAAAATATTTCCCTCGACAGGGCATTCTTTCTTTCTCTTTGTCCTACATGTAAATGTTGAAATGCATTAGGCATTACAAAGACCTGTTCTATTGCAGGAGAAATTCTCCAGGTGCCCACAACAGAATAGGAACACCATTGCAGCCTTCCCTTTGTCTTCTCCAGCCGTTGTCACTGAGAAATGACTTAGCATCAGTACTGCAGAGCCAAGGTGGCGCAGTGGTTAAATGCAGCACTGCAGGCTACTGCTAGATCAGCAGGTCAGCGGTTCAAATCTCACCGGCTCAGGGTTGACTCAGCCTTCCATCCTTCCGAGGTGGGTAAAATGAGGACCCAGATTGTTGGGGGCAATATGCTGACTCTCTGTAAACCGCTTAGAGAGGCCTGAAAGGCCTATGAAGCGGTATATAAGTCTATTGCTATTGCTATATTGCAGGAGTCACATGCCCATCATCCATATCAGAGGAAGCTTTATCTTCAACCTTTTCTCTAAGCCATTTGAAACATTTAAATATGTGGCATTTGCTAGAGTTTCTGATGCACTCAGAGTGCAGTTTTCTGCACTTCCTTTCAGGACCAGGTCTATCTTGCTATTTAGGAATGTGGTGCTTTTATGAAGGAAATCCCCAAATTGCTCATTGACAGATTTGGGAGACAACTCATGCCTTTGGAGAAGAACAAGGAGAAACTCGGGAAAAACAGATCAACAGCAGCTATCATCCCACAAAATATATCTGTCAAAATCTAAAGGTGAGGGGAATAGGGAACAATTTACAGATAAAGACAGGAACCCCACATTTCTCCAGCAGCAATTGGCTACCCTTTTGAAGGAAAACTGTTGGGGAAAATAAGGCTCTTACATTATTGTTGCAACACACCTAATTGGAAGTACCCTTCTCAGAGAGTGCTTTGGGGGTATTGGGAGAGGCCTAGCAAGGCAAAGTTATTTATGGTTATCCTTATATTGAAACTAAAAAAAGAGAAGCATTTTCAGAGGTTTCTGCCCCAAGTGCCAGAAGGGCTTGGAATGCTGGGGTGTGCTTTGATTACTGGGAGGAGGGGGGGGGGGGCTGTATTGCTTTAAGTATCCAATAATTAGAGATTCTCTTGCTTCGCCTGAACCCAGAATCAGCTCCCACATTCAAGCTGAAAAGAGCCATTCTAGAACAAAGGCTTTCCATTTTGAACATGAGGCTGTGAGAATCACATGCAAACATGTTGATAGAATAACAGGAGTAGGAGTATTTTAAAGTAAGACAAAATCCAGTCCCTTCATTTTTGGCCAAGGAATAAGCTAACAGCTAACATAAGAACATGCAGATTATTAATTTGTGTGCATGCCTAACATCAGGTGTTTTCACACAGACGGAAGATACAACACACAACCCATTAATTATTACACCATATAGTTTTTGTGTGCCTATCTGTATATTAAATTAATGGCTGATTTGCCTCAAGTTGTTGTCGTTGTTGTTGTTGTTGTTATACAATTGTATCACAGCGGCCAGTTGTTTCGCCGGATTTGGCATTGGTTACTAGTCGGGCCCCACCCAGGGGCCTAGGACGTCGTAACGTATTTTCGCAATAGGCGTGCAGATCCAAGCAGTGCGGCTTTTTGCATTTGACTGATGGTGATTTTGTCAATTTTTAACTGTTTTAAATGTAATTCCAGTGCTTTTGGAATAGCACCCAGTGTGCCAATTACCACTGGAATTACCACTGCTGGTTTGTGCCATAGTCGTTGAATTTCGATTTTTAAGTCCTGGTATCTTGCGATTTTTTCATGTTCCTTCTCGGCGACCCTGCTATCACCTGGTATTGCGATGTCTATGATTGTGACCCTATTTTTCTCAACCAGTGTGATGTCTGGTGTATTATGCGCCAGTATTTTGTCGGTTTGTATACGGAAATCCCACAAGATCTTGACCATCTGATTTTCTGTGACTCTTTCAGGCTGATGTTCCCACCAGTTTGTTGCTGTTTTAATATTATAATTTTTGCACAAATTCCAATGGATCATTTGTGCTACTGAATTGTGCCGCAATTTATAATCAGTCTGCGCGATTTTTTTACAGCAGCTGAGTATGTGATCAACAGTTTCGTCAGCTTCTTTGCAAAGTCTGCATTTGGCATCATCAGAGGATTTTTCGATTTTGGCCTTAATGGCATTTGTGCGGATAGCTTGTTCTTGCGCAGCCAGGATTAGTGACTCTGTTTCTTTCTTTAATGTACCTGTTGTTAACCATAACCAAGTTTGTTCACTGTCCACTTTATCTTTTATTTTTTCCAGAAATTGGCCATGCAGTGCTTTGTTCTGCCAACTCTCCATTCTTGATTTTATCACATCTTTTCTGTATTCTTGTTTCGTCTGTTGGGCCTTCCCTTCAGTAGATTTTTGTTCTTTACTTCGATTAATAGATGTTCTTGACTTTCTTTTAAATAATCAGCCAGTGCATGTTTTTCTTCTTCAACTGATTATTATTATTATACAATTGTATCACAGCGGCCAGTTGTTTCGCCGGATTTGGCATTGGTTACTAGTCGGGCCCCACCCAGGGGCCTAGGACGTCGTAACGTATTTTCGTAATATGCGTGCAGATCCAAGCAGTGCGGCTTTTTGCATTTGACTGATGGTGATTTTGTCAATTTTTAACTGTTTTAAATGTAATTCCAGTGCTTTTGGAATAGCACCCAGTGTGCCAATTACCACTGATTATTATTAGTAGTATTGTTGTTGTTGTTGTTGTTGTTGTTGTTGTTGTTGTACACATTTGTATGCCGCCCAATCCCGAAGGACTCCGGAAATTGCTCTCTTGCCTAGTCAATTTTTACCTAGCAAGAAACTAGGCTTTGCATAGCAGATCTACCAGCAGCAAAAGAGCTGCAGCCATTTCTGATTCTGTGGTGGAAGGTTTTGTATGGCGTATGTTTCCACCAACACACTTTTCTCAGTCAAAAGGTCTTCATCACACCTAGCAACACAACAGTGGAATTGCAGAGAGTTCTCATTTGATCTCCCATCTCATCAAACTCAGTGCTTTTTTTTTTTACGAAGACAATTTCTTAAATATGGAGCCCCAAAATAATGTGGACTTGTCCAAAACTGATATTTTTTGTATTATTTAAAAAAAAAGGCAGGGAAGAAGCAGGTAAAACATGAACCTTCTTTCTCTGGGTTTGAGTGCTCTCCGGATGGGGAGAGTGAGAGTGCAGAGGGGGAGTGAGTGTGCTCTAAAGGTCAACCAATGGCAGGGAAAGAGAGAGGGCCCCTGTGGTTCAGTGATAGGAGCCAGCCTGGGCTCAGAGCTGCCACAGGCAGGCCAAGATTTCCAACCCCCAACCCGATTTGGGAAAAGAACATCTGATGCCATCAAAGGCTGTGCAGATTGAAACCAGATGTGTTTCCCCTGGTTCTTGCCATGCATTTAATTAAGGAGCTCTGGATGGGGAGGAGGCTGTTTCATCCTGTCTTCCCCTCTCATTCAGGCTGGGTTGGATGCTGCCAGGCTATTTACCAAATTAAGGACATTTCTCCAGCGCTTCTTTCCACACTCAGATACAGGCATTCATCCTGAAGGCAGGGTCCCCTTAAACACCAGGAAATTCTTCCAGATAACCTCGGATACAGAGCCCACCCCCACTTCTCTTCTATGCATTTCCACATACAATGAATGTAAAGGAAATATTAAAATAATGCTGGGCATAATCATCTGTCACTCATTGGGCATGTATGATTGGCTCCTGTGCCCCCACAAATAAATCCCAACAATGCCTTCACAGGCAAACGGAAGGAATTTTGGTACGGCAGGGACTCCATCTAATCCAGCATTATCCCGCCTGCAGCCATTGCTAGCCAAATAGCCACCTTTTGTGTGGGCCACTAACTGGGATTTTTTCAAAGAATGTCATCTGAGTGAAACATAGACCGACTCGACCAATATCTTTTTTTTTTAAGCAGGAGCACTTAAATATAATGAGGATCACATCCTGGCAGGAACCAAGTATGCGCCCTTAGACATAATGTAACCCAGTAATATTAACCATGTTTATTTATTTATTGTTGTCACTCATGTACAAGATAACAGGAATACGAATAAACATGAATAAGAACACAGGAAATGGGTACTAATAAATGGGGACAGTAGGATAGGGATGTTAGGCACACTGGTGTGCTTATGCACGCCCCAGGTGAGACTGTATCCATGCCTACATGACACTTACAAGATGTCTCTTCTTTTACATAACTCTGGAGTACAGTGATGAGATCCACTGCATTTTCTTCTCAAGGTATCCTGGTCTTTCTTCCTCTACTATTTTTATTCATTGAAGACAATATCCAGTATGTGATGTACCCATGGTTCACTCATGAGGCCAATGTTGAGAAAAGACACGGACACGAGCTTTCTCGGGATGAGGCGACCCAGATTGGGTGTCTGGGAGCCCCTTTTATTGAGATAGGACAAAGGCAGGAGGAGCAATCAGCATGTGATTTAAGACAGCCTGTCACACTACAATTGCTAATCTACTGCTCAGGGAAGTTCTGTCTATATATGGTCAAATCCTGGGCGTCATTGGTAAGGCACATATAGAGTGAACTATCAGGATGTTATGTTCTTTAGGAGTTTGTTTTTTCCTATGTGGTTCAGCGTGGCTGCGCATGCCCTGTTATGCACTGGGCCATGGGTGACCCACACTACACAATGAGTTAGTTATATGACAACACCAGTATATGGCAATGGAAATCGAAGTTATGAAACTAACTCTTAGGATGATGCTTTAACACACACAGAATCAGCTTTAACTATACGTTAAATAATGTTAACAATTTCAAATCACATGTTGGATGGTTCCTCTTTGATAGGCGCATAATCTGAAGGTCCTTCTGCATTCACAACTGTTGGAAGAACAAATGGCAGTCATGGGCCTCTGCACATCTTTGAACTATGTGTGAGTTGTGCCCATTTCTGAATCAGGTGCTCTATGGCAGTCAGTCATGCCTTGATGATCTCCCTATAATGCACTCTACAAAGAGCTGCCCCTGACGATTCCTTGGAAGCTTCAGTTGGTGCAAATACAGTGGCAAGGGCAATTATATGTGTCCCCAAATCTGTGTATGTTACACTTCTGTTCTGTGAACTGCACTGGTTTATTTATTAAAGGTCAGGATAAAAGTTTTCAGTCCAGTCGTGTCTAACTCTAGGGGGGAGGTGGTCATCTCCATTTCTTAGCCAAGGGAGGCTGTGTTGTCTAAAGACATTTCTGTGGTCATGTGGCCAGCATGATTATGGTATACAGTAGAACCTCTGGTCATGACCATAATTCATTCCATAACTTTGGTCGCAAACCGATTTGGTCGTGACCTGAACCTAATTTTGGAAATTTGGTGCTTACAAAAAAAAGGCGTGGGAGGGGAAACCGGCTGCAGAAAAAAAAAATGATTTTTTTTTGTTAGAACCCAATTTGGCCGTGGTCAGAAGCGTTCATGACCAGACGGTCTTCTGTATGTTAAGATGCACAGAACACTGTTAGGGCTTATTAATTTAATTTAATTATTTATTAAATTTATATACTGCCCGTCATGCTATAAATCTTCAAATCCTGAACAAAATCAGTATTGGGATGTATTGTAATTGACAAGGACTGAAATACAGGGAGCCAAAGACCCAGGAGACCACAAGCTTCTCGTACTGCTGGCCGAGGTGGCGCAGTGGTTAGAGTGCAGTCCTGCCACTTCAGCTGACTGCTATCTGCAGTTCAGCGGTTCTAATCTCACCGGCTCAAGGTTGACTCAGCCTTCCATCCTTCCGAGGTGGGTGAAATGAGGACCCAGACTGTGGGGGCGATATGCTGACTCTGTAAACTGCTTAGAGAGGGCTGAAAGCCCTATGAAGCGGTATATAAGTCTAACTGCTATTGCTATTGCTATTGCTATCCTTTGGCTGTATCAGCCATATGGGCTATTTTAACCATGAAACCAGTGAAATCATCTCCTTAAAAAGCAAGAGGACTACTGCCTTATGTTTCAAGAGAAGGCAGATACAGGGACAAGGAGAAACCAATAGAACAGCACCCAGAACCTTTGAAGAAGGAATAAAAGTGCTAGATAAGGTAATTCTATAAGGCAACCCCAGATCCAGTCTTCCTTGTGTTCAAGTTAATTACTGCTAGATAAAGAACCTTTAGGTTTCTGCTGCCATCGTTTGCGCTGATAGCAGTGCAAAAAGAGTTTCACCTGACTTCTTCCTACACTATTCTTTTATGCAGCAGGTATACTTTTATGAGATGATGCCATTTCAGAAATCAGCATGGCACTGCATGATTGCCCCCTCCATCACCTAAACTCCAGGATATCTCGAAGGTAGCCAGAAGTCTTCCTTCGGACATCCTAGATTTTCTGGATGAGAAGTTGGAGTGTACTCATGCACAAATGTTTGAAATGACATGTTATGAAATCCAATGAAGAATTTCATGCATTTGTCCATGAGTCTGAACTCTCTTGCAAATTCTTTTTGTTGGGTGAGTTCTTCTTCCTGCTGCTTATGTTATCCACCAGCCCATATCCTTCCATTCAGTATTACCCTTTCTACCTCTTCTCAGACCTCCAGATACCTTGCTACAGATGGTGGAACAGTGGTGGGTTTCAAAAATTGTTCGAACCTACTCTGTGGGTGTGGCCTCCTTTGTGGGAGTAGCTTACCGCCCATGTGACCGGATGGGAGTGGCTTTCCGCCCATGTGACCGGATATGAAGATGCCGACGACACTTGTCAGAACCACTTTAAATTACCTCACACACAGCACTGGCCTGCATAAGAATATGATGTAAACTTGTTTTTTAAAAGGCATCTTTGGTTTGCGTTAAAACAACTTCAACACATGCAATGTTCTGATTGCACCACAAACGCAGTAGTCATCCTCCCCTTTCACAGAGGCACTGAGTTTTATAAATAGGAGCATGATAGTGTAGAATAATCATATCCAAGGACCAGTGGTGGGTTTCAAAAAAAATTTGGAACCTCTTCTGTAGGTGTGGCCTGCTTTCCGGGTCCACTGGTGGAACCTCTTCTAACCGGTTCGGTAGATTTGACAAACCGGTTCTACCGAATAGGTGCGAACTGGTAGGAACCCACCTCTGTGGTGGAAGCATGGCCTTATGCTGCAACTGCCCCAGAACAGTCCCTTTAAAGAAGAATCCAAGCCCTTCTCTTTGTCCATTCCCTGCTCAAGGTTTTCTCAGAGCCAAATTAAATGTCAAATGAAGGCATACAATGTTACCCAATTTCCATGAGAAAAACTGCTTTTAAAAGGGCAATTAGGAGTGGGAAAGCAGCATTTAATCCGCCTCCTGTTATTCTACTCCAAATTGCTTCCCAAGTGGGTTTTCCTGTCATGAGTTTTGTTAGGAAAAATTTATTTATTCAGAAATCTGGTTTCAGAAAAATCCTGCTTCGCTCTGAGCCAAAAGTTATCTCTAATTCTTCAATCCCAGTTCTACAGTACAGTTCCCCTCCCCAACTTTAAGACTTACCAGGCTTCTGATAAGGAGGAATTTTGTATATGAAGGAACAAAAGTTTCTGAAAATGTTTGTTTTGGCTAACTTGTAGGATGCAAGGCACTTTCTCAGTGCAGTTATTGAGGGCTGGCACATACTAAGGCTGGGCTCACACTTCATGCTATATCATTGTTTTAAAGCACGTTGTAATCCATTTGTTTTTGTCTTAACATATGAAAGTCCACATAGTAAGTCTATAAGAAATAGATCATTATGGGTTGTTCAACAACCATAATTTTATATGGAGTATTTTATATCAGAAGCATCATAGACAGTTGTTCGGTTAATTTGAAAGAAGAAAATAAAATTCAGATAATTAGTATGTGATATTACTTGCCTCACAAAGATGAAAATTACTCTTTAGTACTCTTTAAAATATAGTTAGAGAAGATACTATATTGATGTCCAATAGATTCCTCCAGTGGTGGGTTTCAAAAATTGTTTGAACCTACTCTGTGGGTGTGGCCTCCTTTGTGGGAGTGGCTTGCCGCCCATGTGACCAGATATGAAGATGCCGACGACACTTGTCAGAACCACCTTAAATTACCTCACACACAGCACTGGCATGCATAAGAATAGGATGTAAACTTGTTTTTTAAAAGGCATCTTTGGTTTGCGTTAAAACAACTTCAACACACGCAATGTTCTGATTGCACCACAAACGCAGTAGTCATCCTTACCTTTCACAGAGGCACTGAGTTTTATAAATATGAGCATGATAGTGTAGAATAATCATATCCAAGGGACCAGTGGTGGGTTTCAAAAAATTTTGGAACCTCTTCTGTAGGTGTGGCCTGCTTTCCGGGTCCACTGGTGGAACCTCTTCTAACCGGTTTGGTAGATTTGACGAACCGGTTCTACCGAATAGGTGCGAACTGGTAGGAACCCACCTCTGGATTCCTCCCTCCCTCCCTCCTTTCTTTCTCTTTCTCTCTTTCTGCACAAGGTATGCAGTCTATATTTTTGAAAAGCAATCAGAACACAACATGGTGGAAGATCTTGAAGGGACAGTCAAATATTAAACCTCTAGAACAGTGGTTCCCAAACTTGGCAACTTTAAGACTTTAATTCTGGGAGTTGAAGTCCACAAGTCTTAAAGTTGCCAAGTTTGGGAACCACTGCTCTAGAAGCAGCTTTAAGAAACCTATATGGCCATCATGCCATCACTTTGGGATTCTTGCTCTTCCCTTTTTTCTAATCCATGGAATTCAGGTGAAGAGCCTTAACACTTCCTCTTATCAACACTAGTTACAGTATCTGGTGCTCCCCTAAGGGATTTGGGGCCTTTTAAAGCTTGGCTGCTGGGTGAGAGTGAGAAGTGATGATTATGAGATGACGGTAATGATGACAATAATTATTACAAGATAATAATAATAATTACAAGAGCCGAGGTGGCACAGTGGTTAAATGCAGCACTGCAGGCTACTTCAGCTGACTGCAGTTCAGCAGTTCGGCTGTTCAAATCCCACCAGGCTCAAGGTTGACTCAGCCTTCCATCCTTCCGAGGTGGGTAAAATGAGGACCCGGATTGTTGTCGGGGGCAATTTGCTGACTCTGTAAACCGCTTAGAGAGGGCTGAAAGCCCTATGAAGCGGTATATAAGTCTAACTGCTATTGCTATTGCTATCATTGGTGACTGCAGTCCTCTTCTATACAACTGCCTGTTATAGTTTGCTGGGTTTCCCACTCTTTGAGTTGTTGTTGTTGTTTCCCATACGGCTTCTTGAGAGAATTTAAACTTGGTGGAAGGCCTAGTAGATTCCCCATTGGGAAGCCTAATGGCAAACTATAATGTCCAGGATCTCCTAACACAGAATGCCTTTTAAAGCTATTTTAATGTGTTTTCAGTATTGGCAGGCCACTTCCCTCACCTTCTTTAGGGACTGATGGGAGATCCTTGAGAACATTCAAGAGGATTAGAAGAATGTCCAAGATGACTCAAAAAAAGAGATGATTTTTGACAAATCACTTGAAGGAGACTTAAAGCGTGCTGAGTCCCATCATCACTAGCTTTAGCTCTACTTTGTCTTCATAATTTTGGCATGCAGCCAACTCAAGGCAGTTTCTTACATGGTTGCTGACTTTCTCAGATCACTCCAGAAAAGCCTAACTAGCACCAGGAGAAGGAAGATTAAAGTGAAAAGAAAGACCAAAGAGGGGAAGCAGAACAGCCAGGAAAAACAATAATTATCAGTAAGAAAGGAATGGTTAAGAAGTTATATCTGTCTGTCTGTCCATCCATCCATCCATCCATCCATGGTCAAGAACCATAGCATCACAGGATCATCAAGCTGGATTGTGCTATTAAAGCTGCTCAATCCTTCATCTGTTTGGTGCAAAAATTTAAAATACAGCATCCCTGAGAGATGGCTCTGAATGAACGTATCCAATAAGGATGGACCAGAGCAGTGATGGGATTCAAATAATTTACCAATCAGGTCTCTGCCCTAATAACCAGCTGGGTAGGCGGGGCTCGGTGGTCATGTGATCATGTGGGCGTGGCCAATCCAATGTCACTCAGGTTGATGAGCACTTCGCCTTAGTTGTTACAATGGTAATAAGGGTTAACTGGAGAGGCAGTTTTTGTAAGCAGGGCAATAAAGATGAGGCTAGAAACAACACCAGAATGTTTCCTTCCTGCCTTCCTTACAGGATTAGCCCTGTAAAGTGGGAAAAAACAAAAGATTTCTTCCCAAAACCGGTTCTCCCGAATAGGTGCGAATTGGCTGAATCCCACCACTGAACCAGAGCCTATTAAAGTGTTGGACGAAAACTGGGAAGACTTAGGTTACAGTCCACTTTCAGCCACAGAAACTCCTTGGGTCATTCGGGAGCCAACCCACTTCACAGTATTATTGAATTAGTTGCGGAAAAAATAGGAGTGACTCCAATGTCCGCCACCTTGAGGTTTTGAACAGAATGGCAGATTTACAAAGACATAATGTAAAACAGTGGTAGTCAACCTGGTCCCTACCGCCCACTAGTGGGCGTTCCAGATTTCGTGGTGGGCGGTAGGGGTTTGCTGTAACTCTGCTTTATAAATTTTATAAAGTAAAGTTACTTCCCTACTTTATAAATCACCGTTACTGTGGAACCGGTGGGCGGTTAGAAAATTTTACTACTAACAGAGATACAAAAGTGGGCGGTAGGTATAAAAAGGTTGACTACCCCTGATGTAAATCATTAAAAAAATCGAAACACCCAAAACTAAATACAGATAATCCTCAACTTAGGATCACAACTGATCCCCAAATGTCTGTTGCTAAGTGAAATATTTGTTAAATGAATTTTGCCCCATTTTACGACCTTTCTTGCCACAATCGTTAAGTGAATTACTGCAGTTCTTAAGTTAGTAACACAACTGTTAAGTAAATCTGGCTTTCGCATTGACTTTGCTTGCCAGGAGGTTGCAAAATGTGATCATATGATCCCAAGACACTGCAACCATCATAAAAATGAGTCAGTTGCCAAGCGTCTGAATTTTGAGCATGTGAGCATGGAAATGCTGCAATTGTTGTGAAAAATGGTCATAAGCCACTTTTTTCAATGTCATTATAACTTTGAACAGTCACTAAATGAACTCTTGTAAGTCGAGGATTACCTGTAAACCTATTGCACATATTGGCCTTAAGAAACAACAATCTGTGAACAGTTGGAGCACTCTCAATATTTCACTTGTTCAAAACTGCTTCATATGCGTACGATTTCTGCAAAACTGAATTAAGAGCTATAGTCTTACTTAAATTACTTACCTGCATTATGGTTTTTTTTACTTGCTATGGGCTTCTTCATTTTGCCCCCTTTTAAAGGATTTTTGAAAGCCTATGATAAGTTTCCACAGTCCATTCAACTTTTTTAAAAATCCCAAACATCTTGATGTCATCTAGAAATGCCACAAGCAGTTGAAAATTAGGCTTTAGAACTCCAAATACCTCAGGCAACTTTAGGGTGAGCAGACCATCAGAGTCCAATCAAGTCTGCAAGAGGGCAGCAATTTGAAACCAAAGTTTATTCTACTTCTCCAAAACATTAAGAACGCATGTTTGAGTTCATGTCTTGTGCAGTCAAGTCAGTTTAGTGTTGAGCCCTCACTACATCTTGTTACAAGACTGATTGAGAATATGAATGTAGTTAACCAAAGTAATTCAAATATTACTTTCAGAAGAAGTATTTAGTGCATGTAGAGCTGTTCCAAAAAGGTTTTTGACTCAAACCACTCTTTCTCCAACACTTGAAGGTTTTCTCACTCACCTCCTGGTTAAAATTAAAGAACATTGGGCAGGTCAGTGAATGCAGTCAAACTTTGGAGACAATGTTGTGCACTTTCTAAGAGCAAAATGGCTGCCATGAGTAGCTTCTCCTCCCCAAAGCAGCTTTTACATTAGACCTGACTAGACCAGGGGTGGGTTTCAACCAGTTCGCGGCGGTCCCTGCGAACTGGTTGGTCACCGAACCCGGAAGTAAGTAACTTCCGGGAACAGCGAAGGGCGCGCCTACCCGCCCGTGGTCCTTACCCGGTTTTGATGAGTTCTGCGCTTCCATGCATGCACAGGACGCATACAGCACCTGCGCGATCGTCCAGGAGCAGCTGGAGCATCACGCAGACGCTAGTACGCATGCGTGCACCGCGTGCGTGCACGAGGACGCCGCCGGCCCCGTTCCAACCGAACCGGTTGGAACGGGGCGAGAAACCCACCCCTGGACTAGACCCTCAATACTGATTTACAGAAGACAAATTGTGATGATTAGCTTTGAGCGAGCATTCCAAGATAACACATTGTACCAAAATATGGTTGATTTTGACTAGAATGTATTAAATAGCTCATAATAAAATGCCAAATAGAAGCCATGTGGCTTGCAAACCATAGAGCGGTTGGGTTCCCTTCACATGCTAATTTCATTTTTCATTTTTTTTTTCATTTTATTAAGCATTTATAGGCCGCCCTTTTCCCTGAGGGGACTCAGGGCGGCTTACAATAATAGGGGAGGGGAGTGCAGGACAAAACACAAAAAGAAAATGTGAATAAAAAAATAATTAGCAATAAAAGACCCAACATTCATTCAACATTCGGGAGGGGCGAGAGTAAAGTCTTATCCCCAGGCCTGACGGGATAGCCAGATCTTGAGGGCTGTGCGGAAGGCCTGGACGGTGGTGAGGGTGCGGATCTCCACGGATCTCCACGGCTAAGCTAAACAAAGTTACAAAGTACATCAAGGTGGTGCCTGAGTTGAGTAGGAGAATGAGGAGGAAGAACTTCCAAGAGGTCCTTCAGTGGAGCTGCTCTTTATGGGCTCCTCTGTGCCTGGAAACTGCCTCAAAACTCTGCATAGAGAAGGGACAGAGTTTGGATAAGCTAGTCGTTTAAACAACTTTTATGACCGGCCTGTGTAACGAAAGCTCTCTGGGGTCATCTTGAAACTTTAATCAGTGCCAGGGGTCATTGGATAGCACTTCTAGACAGGAGACAGGGGCAGCCGAGAGGGAGAGTATGTAAACAAATAAGGGCACATTAGTCCCCCCCGCCTCTTCTTTCCAAGGACTTTTTCTTTATCCCGCACTTTAAAATGGAAGGGGAAATTAGAGTTATGAGTTAGAAATATTTTTTAAAAAAAGGTATCGCTGCCTACAGGAAATAAAGATATCCTGCAAAGTTTGCAAAAAGAAAAGAAAGCTGTAGGAAAAGGAAAATCAAATCCATTGTCTGTTCCCTTCCCCAGGGTCTCCCTCCCCATTTTGCAGCCTGAGAGGAAAGTTGCCCTTCTGGCTGCACTCAGGATGGATATCAGATATCACTAAACCTGAAGGAAGAAACCTCTAGTCCGCCTTCAGTCACTCTCCTTTATGGGCACGCACGCACGCACACACACACACACACACAATTAAAAATACACCCAATAATCAGAGCACAGGCAGACAAATTGGCACCACTGAACTTCCCCTTCAACCTTCCATCTCTCTTTTTGAAAAAGGAAACTTCAGCATTTAGTCACAATTCACAAATATTTGGGGGATTATGTTGCATGAGGAAAAAACAAGGAAGGGTAATTCTTAAAAGCTTAGACTTCACCTCATGGAAACTAAATGTATATGTTTCCATAAATCTTCCCAGTAAGTACCCATTAAAGTACCATTTAATTTAATTAAAATCTCATTGACTTCTAAACTTGTCTTTAATCTTTAAAAGGTGCTGTCATTTGTTTCCTCCTTACCCATTTGAAAACATTTCACTGCTGTTGTCATGTCTTTAAAATATAATAAATGAAAACGCTTGCGATGTTGACCTCTGCTAAATAATTTTCTGCTTAGGCTTTGAATTTGCAAAAATGTTGCATTCATAAATAAAATGACATAAACACATGGGACAAAACTACAGGAGGGGAGATAAAGCTCTAATCCAGAATTTCGCTACACTAAAAAAATGCCTACGTTTTAAAGCACTTTCCACTTCAGCTCTTCAGCTGCTATTTGATTTGTTTTTACAGACATGGAAACAGATCTGAATTATTTTAGAAAATAAGGATTATAGTAAGTATATTAAAGTGGTATTTGACAATAGGTCTGGTCCTCTTGGAACATACGAGGAAACACTTCCAGGATTAGATTGCACAGCTAATAACAAAATATCAGCGCTCAAACTGACAAAATCATTCAACATTATAATTGTTGTGAGGGAAAAAGAATTTCATGAATATGGAAAATGCTGAGGAAGTCTTTTGTATTGTTGCATCCTTGTATTCCTATTTGGCAAGTAGGGAGGGCTGGTTCTCACAAAGTCTTAGGCTGCAATGTTTATGCCTCTGCTCATGGCAAGATCTTAGACTTCATAGTTACATGTAACTCCCTTGAGATGGCCACTTGTGCAAATTCAATAATGATATAAACATATTTTTTTCATCCCCCAGAACAAACATTCTGAGCATGTATGGTTCTGCATCTTAAATTCTTAAATTATAACAATATCATCACTATACAAGTGCTACACATCTTGATTCTGCTAGGTGAATGGATGCTACATCCATTTACGTATACAGGCCATTATTTAGTACACACCACCACATATACTTTTAATGACTTTAATATTTTTTATAACACACACACACATTATCGACATCCCTGCTTCAACAACAAAAAAGCAAGAATCCTGATCCTATCTGTCTGCTGCTTTCTAAGTGATAATTTCAGCAACCTCATTCCCAGACCAACTCTAAGATTCAGGTAGGCATTCTCTGGACTCTTTATCTTCTCC
This sequence comes from Thamnophis sirtalis, assembly GCF_051295495.1. Taxonomy (NCBI): domain Eukaryota; kingdom Metazoa; phylum Chordata; class Lepidosauria; order Squamata; family Natricidae; genus Thamnophis; species Thamnophis sirtalis. The sequence goes on along the minus strand of NW_028261392.1, from coordinate 55,572,022 downwards.
ACATGTCTTTTCTAAGTTTTTTATAACAGGAGAGCTCCATTAATTAATTATGTGCCTAGGAGTAATAAAATGTGGCAGCAGAAAGAAAGTTGTGCAAACCTGCAGGAATTTTCAGCAAGTCAGCTTATTCCTTGATAAGCTACACCACCACACTGTATTGTGGAAGCTCTTTTTCGGAATAAGCATCATTTTCTTTGGGAAAGAATTACAATATTTTAAACTACAACTAAAACAAGGAGCATCTGCAGCACTAGCCAGCCACCAACTTGACCCCTGAGTACAGTAGGAATTTGAATGAATGCTGTGATGAGAGTCATCCTTAATAGATGGTAGCGTGCTCTCCAGAGATGGGTTCCTACCAGTTCGCACCTATTCGGTAGAACCGGTTTGTCAAATCTACCGAACCGGTTAGAAGAGGTTCCACCAGTGGACCTGGAAAGCAGGCCACACCTACAGAAGAGGTTCCAAAATTTTTTGAAACCCACCACTGGTGGTTGTGTAATGTCCCGCAGTTATCTACGCATTAATAATGAACTAGTAATAATTCCTTATACATTTTAGGGACCTTTCCTTACATAATTGGTCTTTTCTTTCATACTTTTGGATTTTTAATTTCTGTTTCCGTTAGTTGGCAATTGCTAAAACCAATCCCACATGAAAAAGTATTCAAAGCCTTCTTGATTTTAATTGTCAATTTATTTATTCCTGCACATTGTAATATTTATTCAATTACATATCTCTGTTTTTCCACTGTTGTGCAAACACAATTCCAGCAGCTGCTAACATGTGTAAAATTAGATATATATTGTACTCCCTTTCAAATAGCCAACAAAATATTTCTGGTTTTAATTCCATATCTTGCTTTACGATTGCTTCTAACCACTAACTTCTGAATAGCTACTTGGACCGACCTAAGTACTAATTCATAATTTCATATCCGGTCACATGGATGGCAAGCCACTCCCATCCGGTCACATGGGTGGCAAGCCACTCCCACAAAGGAGGCCACACCCACAGAGTAGGTTCCAACAATTTTTGAAACCCACCACTGGTGCTCTCAGTGAATTATGTATGTCCATAAGGCAGTTTGTGGCTAAGGTCCTCATTTGCTAATTATTGGGTTTCATTTCCCTACTCTTTGATTGTGGGGCTTTAGCTTTACAGTTCAACTCTAGCTCCCACCCCCTGTTTAAAATCACCCCATGGTAGCAATAGCAATAGCAGTTAGACTTATATACCGCTTCATAGGGCTTTCAGCCCTCTCTAAGCGGTTTACAGAGTCAGCATATTGCCCCCAACAACAATCCAGGTCCTCATTTTACCCACCTCGGAAGGATGGAAGGCTGAGTCAACCCTGAGCCGGTGAGATTTCAACAGCCGAACTGCAGAACTGCAGTCAGCTGAAGTAGCCTGCAGTGCTGCATTTAACCACTGCGCCACCTCGGCTCTGTAAGTTAAGAATTTTTGGAGAAGCTCTTAAAATATGTGGTTGAAAGGACTAAATTTACAGCATGTAATAATTTTAAAGAGGATTTTATAAAATAATGTACTATTGATACATAACACCAAAAATTATCCAGAATATATATATCTCAAATGTATGCTGAAAATGTGGACAATATGAAGGGTCATTTTATTAAAAAAAAGCTTTTGGGTTCAAATATAAAGAATTTTAAAGATTAACATTCAACTAAAACCAGAATTTTTCTTGTTGGGACTTACAGATAGACAATTTAAAAAGAGTTATGCAACAATGTTTTTGTGTATGAAAACCGTTTGGTGACCATTACATATACAAACATGGAAAGACTCTGAAATACCTCAATAGAGAAAGAGCTCATGAAGATGGAATTAGAGATAAATTATGATATAATATTAGAGAAAGAATAATTTTATGAATTTATAACCTCTGTTAAGAATATTGGATCTTTTATCTCCACTTTTCTCTCCCCCCTCCTCTCATCTTTTCTTTTTTATCTATTCACCATTTTTTATTACTTTATTTCTTTTAAAAAAATTGTATTGCTTTTCTCCTGTTAAAAATGTTTAATTTTAATTTAATTTATAATTTTAAAAAATTCTTCTTGTTAGTTGCAAAGTCATGTCCAACCCATCACGGCCCCATGGACAATGCTCATCCAGGCCTTCCTGTCCTCTACCATCCTCTGGAATCCATTTAAGCTCACATCGACTGCTTCAGTGTCTCCATCCAGCCACCTCATTCTCTGTCATCCCCTTCGTCTTTTGCCCACAATCTTTCCCATCATGAGGCTCTTCTCCAGTGAGTCCTTCCTTCTCATTAGGTGGCCAAAGCATTTGAGTTTCATCCTCAGGATCTGGCCTTCCAAAGAGCAGTCAGGGTTGATTTCCTCTGGGACTGACCGGTTTGATCGCCTTGCAGTCCAAGGGACTCACAGGAGTCTTCTCCAGCACCATAGTTCAAAGGCCTCCATTCTTTGGCACTCAGTCTTTCTTATGGTCCAATCTTCACATCCATACATTGCAACTGTGAAAACCATAGCCTCAGGGGTGGGTTTCTCGCCCCGTTCCAACCGGTTCGGTTGGCATGCGGGGCATGCGTACTAGCGTCTGCGCGACGCTCCAGCTGCTCCTGGAGGATCGCGCAGGCGCTGTATGCATCCTGCGCATGCGTGGAAGTGCAGAACTCGTCAAAACTGGGTAAGGACCGCGGGCGGGTGGGTGCGCCCTTCGCCGTTCCCGGAAGTTACTTACTTCTGGGTTCGCCGACCAACCGGTTCGCAGGGACCGCCGCGAACCGGTTGAAACCCACCCCTGCATAGCCTTGACTATACACACTTTTGTTGGTAGGGTGATGTCTCTGCTTTTTTAGTATGCTGTCTAGATTTGGCATAGCTTTCCTCCCCAGAAGCAAGCGTCTTTTAATTTCTTGGCTTCAGTCCCCACCTGCAGTGATATTGGAGCCCGGGAAAATAAAATCTGTCACTACCTCCATTTCTTCCCCATATATTTGCCAGGAATTGAGAGGGTCAGATGCCATGATCTTAGTTTTCTTAATGTTGAGTTTCAAGCCAACTTTTGCACTCTCCTTCTTGCCCTGCATCTTTAGTTCCTCTTCACTTCCTGCCATTAGAGTGGTATCATCTGCATAGCTAAGGTTGTTGATATTTCTCCTGGCAATCTTAATTCCAATTTTTGATTCATCTAGTACCAACTTTCTCAACTTTCTCTTGCTTTCTTCTCTGCATATAAATTAAATAGGCAGGGTGACAGTATACAGCCTTGACAGAATTCTTTCCCAATTTTGAAACAATCTGTCAGAACCTCTCCATTAGATAATTAGGAAAGAAGACCACGAGACTCCATGAGTAGAAATCAAGTGTACTTTTACTAATTATAAATGATTAAAGGCATAGCGAAGCGAAGTCTGATTATTTAGGTGCGAAAGCGATTGATATATAGAATAACCCATTCCCCACCCCTTGGCATCACAGTTACAGTCCAATCATAATTCTCCCAAGTATCAGGTGTGAGATAACTTCAAAAGGCATCACGTAGATGGAATGTCGGTGCCGTTAGTCCTGGCGGGAATCTCCCACGCATGCGTAGTCCGACAGGCAGCTGAGCTCCAGAACCTTCCTCCAGCACAATTAGTAACCCCTCCCAAATACCATGCCCTCCCTCCCCATTTCATGGCAGCCGAAGCAACAGCAAAGCAGAGGCTGACACAATCAGTGGTTCCATGTCTAGTTCTCATTGTTGCTTTTTGACATATAGGCATATAGGTTTGTCAAGAGACAAATAAGATGGTCTGGTACTCCCATCTCTTTAAGAACTTGTCACAATTTGTTGTGATCCACATAATCAAAGGCTTTAGCATAGTCAATGAAGCAGAAGTAGATGTTTTTCTGGAACTCTCTAGCTTTCTCCATGATCCAGCGTATGTTGGCAATCTGATCTCTAATTCCTCTGCCTCTTCGAAATCCTGCCTGTACTTCTTGTAGTTCTTGATCCACATACTGCTGGAGCCTAGCTTGTAGAATTTTGAGCTTAACTTTACTAGCATGTGAAATGAGTGCAATGGTGCGATAGTTTGAACATTCAAAAATTATTTTAAAAATAATTTTAAAAATATTTTAAAAAATTCTAGTGGGTATTTTTGTTGGACTCCCCATTTGCATGGATAGTTTTTTCATTTTTAAAAATGGCAATATGGCAGCTATAGCTGCCTGCTACTTTAAGATACCAACTGTGCTACGACACATAATATTGCCAGGTTCTACATAGCACTGCTTAAAATTCTTTGGAAGATGACCTGTGCTGTAAATTACTTAATGAGCATCTAGTTCACCACACTAAAGTGCCTTGTAATTTGATAGCTATAATCTTACATATACTAACTTTGATGCCTCCCTGCACCCTTCCAATGCTCCTACTTCACCTTTTAAATTGTTTTAGACTCTTGTTTTTAGGTACATTTTCTGCTTTAAGAAAATATTTTATATCTTCTAACTTTTCATATATTTTTAAACTCTGGTGTATAGTCTATGATTTTAATTGATTGTGCCCCATTTTCTTTATGCTGGTCTATGACCATAATAAAGATTTGATTTGATTTGATATGGCAGTCTTGTCTTGAGATAAACACTGCAAAGATGCCCCATAAAGAAATGAACCTAAACTCTCTCCTCAGTAAAGGAATAAGTAATTAGTTCATTAAAAAATAATTTATCATGCTTGACTCATATACAAATGGCATGGAAGTTGCTAGCACAGGAGGACAAGGTCAGATTACATGTTGTAAAGAATAAAACATGTGACCCAACTTATCACTACTTCTGAAACAATTAAGAGATTTGTAGTTATGACATCTTAAATTATGGTACCTTCATTCTTAAATATTCATGGAATAAAAGCTGTTTTCATAGATGTCACAGTATATTTGTCATCTTTAACTAGTTGACACTGTTGCACAAAATAATTCAGCTATCCTTCTAAAATATGCTTCCAGTTCAGCCTCTGATATTTTGCCATATCATATTGTCTTTCTTTATGAGATAAACTATGTGATACTGTAGAGTAGCAGCAATGGTGGGTTTCAAAAATTGTTCAAACCTACTCTGTGGGTGTGGCCTCCTTTGTGGGAGTGGCTTGCCGCCCATGTGACCAGATGGGAGTGGCTTGCCACCCATGTGACCGGATATGAAGATGCTGACGACACTTGTCAGAACCACCTTAAATTACCTCACACACAGCACTGGCATGCATAAGAATATGATATAAACTTGTTTTTTAAAAGGCATCTTTGGTTTGCGTTAAAACAACTTCAACACACGCAATGTTCTGATTGCACCACAAACGCAGTAGTCATCCTTACTTTTCACAGAGGCACTGAGTTTTATAAATATGAGCATGATAGTGTAGAATAATCATATCCAAGGACCAGTGGTGGGTTTCAAAAAATTTTGGAACCTCTTCTGTAGGTGTGGCCTGCTTTCCGGGTCCACCGGTGGAACCTCTTCTAACTGGTTCGGTAGATTTGATGAACCGGTTCTACTGAATAGGTGCGAACTGGTAGGAACCCACCTCTGAGTAGCAGACTGTAACACAATGGTATGCAAGAAAAGGAAATTCAGTAGGTCTAGCAGATTGTTTCTTCCCAAATGAGGTCATTAGATTAACAAACATGTTGAAAAAAACTTAAGATACACCTCACTTATTTATGAATCCTTCTAATGAGTTTAGAAACTTTGACTGCCTTTTCCTTGTTAGAAATAGCAAAGTGTTCCTCCCAGGTATCCATTCAACATGAAAACAGCTTTAAAGAAATGCAGAGAAAGAAAAGAGGAGAAGGGGAAGAGGAAAGGGAAGGTTTTGTTGTTCAAATTAGATAACAAGGTGCATCTTTAGTTATGCCACATCTCTACAAGAGAACACAAGACATGCATTCCAAATATCTGCAGAATGGAGATCATATCCCAAAGAGTAGCAATCAGTTTACTGATATGATCAGAGCTAAAGGGGACTTTGAGAATATCCAGATGCGTCCAACTAGCATTCCCATCCAGCTTCAGCAGCAGTTCAAAGAATAGGTGACTGTTGTCTGATTTGTAGGTAATTAAGTGAATATCTGTTATCCATCCAGGTCAATACAAATCTATAGAGACAGCCTTTTCTTTCAAGTTGGAACAAAATAGTTTTCTGTGGTAGGACAGGGGTGGAACATTTGATGGTATGGCAGACTGAGGTATTGGGATATATTTTCTTTTAAAATACTATTTTAAAATTTATTCTACTTCTTGTCTTGAACTGAATGCAAATAAATTGCATGATTAGAATTCAAATTGGGTGCTATGCATGAAAATGCACAACTAAAATTGCATCTTACATCTAAGTTCTGTTCAAAACTAGATATCGTTGAACAATCTATAAATGACTGTAAGAGAAACAGACATGTATTCTTGTCTATATAAGACTTGGAAATGAATGCTGTATCACATGCAACCTAGAAAAAGGACCTGTAAATTTATCTGTAGTGGTCTGCAAAATGCTGATAAATGAATAAGGCTGAGAGTTCAGTTTAGAAGTTTGGAAGTTTGGAAGCTTATTGACATTTGTATGCCACCCACTCCCTAGGGACTCTGGGCGGCTTACAGACAAACAAAGGAATATATAAAAATTAAAATAGAAATACGATTGTTTAAAATTCCACAACATACATACTACTTAAAGTGGGGCTGGATGCTAATCAACAGCCCCAGGCCTGCCGGAACAGCCGGGTCTTAGTGGCTTTACAGAAGGCCGGAAGAGTAGTGTGGGTCCGTATCTCAATGGGGAGATCATTCCATAGGGCCGGGGCAGCAACAGAGAAGGCCCTCCCCCGGGGGGTCGCCAGCTGACATTGACCGGTTGATGGTACCCGGAGGAGGCCCAATCGGTGTGATCTTATCGGTCTTTGGGAGGTAAATGGCAGGAGGCAGTCTCTCAGGTAGCCAGGTCCTAAACCATGTAGGGCTTTAAAAGTAACGACTAGCACCTTGAAACGTGTCCGGAGACCAATGGGGAGCCAGTGCAGCTCGCGGAGGATAGGTGTAACATGGGTGTATCTAGGTACACCCATTATCTCTCACGCGGCTGCATTCTGGACCAACTGCAGTCTTCGAGCACTCTTCAGGGGCAGTTGAGAAGAAGTTCATCATCTTAAATATTCCCTAATTTTTTTTCTATTTCCCTTACCTATAACTTACTTTTTTCCTCTACTATTATCTTCCTCTGCCCTTGGATAGTAAGTCAGAGCTCTATCTTTTTTATTCCTCACATTTCACTTCTGTCAATAAATCTCCTTTCTTTGCTTACCTCTCCATTTCTGTGCCTCTCATTAAATGTTATCCTATATTTTAATGGCATTAAGTTACAATAATAAACGTATCTAAGAGCATAAAGTGTACAGCTCTTGCAATAATTATACATTTACTCTTGTAGAGAAGAAAATAGTTGGATGTACCTGAGAACATTTAACCTCATTCTAATTGATTTATTTTATCTTTTTAAAAATATATATTTCGGCGTTCATCTAAAGTTTCAGATAGTGTATTTCATACATTACACTATAAAATATCACATATTGTCTAAATCTTTCATAGAAAAAGCTAGTATGATTAATATCTTTTTAAAAAATGCACAATTTCTATACTGTTTAGGATTTCTCTTCCCTTTCTGCATAACTTAGAAATGTTTCTTGACAGGTCAGAGTCTATAAGAAATGTTGAAAAGGAGACTACTTTTTTTTTTGTTCTGTTGATATTTATATTGAAGGTTTTGTTGCTGTTGACTGAAAGGATTTTTTGCCCCATTTTTTATGTTCTCTGAAAGACACTGTTAACTAAGAAGTATAATAATATTTCCTCCAAACATATAAAGGAATACCTTCTGCCAAGCACAAAATGCACTGTCCTGGTATTTGTATTAGTGGATTTAAAACTAAAATGTTTTCCATCCCATAAGAAAATTTTGTCTCTAGCAACAACAACAATAAAATGGTATTATAGTCTTAGTAGATTAAGCAAGCCAAAGCTAAGAGTCCTTCCAGAGCAGAATTCACAACTGGGCACCAATCATGTTTGAGGTGGCAAAGGAAAAATGAATCCTAAAATAGCCATAGCAACTCAGGACATAATGGAAGAGCACCAAAAGGAGCAAAAGAGAGAGAGATTAGCAGAGTAATTTGGGGACAAAATCCCACCACTGATAGCTGGGCCGAGTCCTAAGAAAATAGCAAATAGCAAAGGTAAAATTACCTTTGTAAAATAGCTATAAGCCGTGGAAGCATCCTTGTTTATTTGCACTAACTTCCATGACCAAATATCTGAATGAATTCTATCTCCATTCTGTTTCTGATTATAGATTACGAAGAAACAATTTGGCTTTTGAGGAAGCGTTTAGTGGAAAGGCCAAAAAACAGAGAAAGAAATGTGATCTGTATTTACATAAAACAAAGTTCAATGAGCCTAATTTTCTCAGCTTCATATACAGGACTTGTTATAATACAGTAACTGTGTAAATGTACATAAACATTAACTGATCTTTTGCCTACCTGTGTTTTGTTATTTGTATTTATTCTTTTGAACTGTTTTTCTTGTGGTGGAATAGTGGAAATTAACTGGCAAGAAAATTAAGTTTAATGTGTATAAAAGAAACTTAAAAAAAAAAAATTCTAGCCTAGCAACCAAAGTAAGATATTAAGATGAGCTGCAGTCACAAATTCCCAAATTAACACAAACTCATACATAAACTTATTAAGTACCCTGGAAAATCCAGCAAAAATAACAATATCTCATAAATGCTAATCAAGCTGCCAAGAAACCACTGTCCAGTAGCTTCATCCTATGATATTGTTATTACCTTAGAGACATAATTTTACATCTGCATAGGATCTTCCCCATTCATGTTTGCTTAACTAAGATAGGGATCAGATGGGGAGGAGCAGCTGATACCAAGATTTTTAATATTGCAGTGCAGAGGTGGGTTCCTACCAGTTCGCACCTATTTGGTAAAGCCGGTTCGTCAAATCTACCAAACCGGTTAGAAGAGGTTCCACCAGTGGACCCGGAAAGCCGGCCACACCTACAGAAGAGGTTCCAAAATTTTTTGAAACCCCCCCACTGGTCCTTGGATATGATTATTCTACACTATCATGCTCATATTTATAAAACTCAGTGCCTCTGTGAAAGGTAAGGATGACTACTGCGTTTGTGGTGCAATCAGAACATTGCGTGTGTTGAAGTTGTTTTAACGCAAACCAAAGATGCCTTTTAAAAAACAAGTTTACATCATATTCTTACGCATGCCAGTGCTGTGTGTGAGGTAATTTAAGGTGGTTTTGACATGTGTCGTCGGCATCTTCATATCCGGTCACATGGGCAGCAAGCCACTCCCATCCAGTCACATGGGCAGCAAGCCACTCCCACAAAGGAGGCCACACCCACAGAGTAGGTTCGAACAATTTTTGAAACCCACCACTGTTGCAGTGGGATGAAACCATGAAAGTGCACTCTGTGCCACTGATACCACATTTGGAGCATCTCCTTAAGGTTCTTCATAGCTGCCTTCCTCTTCCATTGTCTTTAGAGTCTTTATTCATCCTAATAATGAAGACCCAGCCATATCTTTCACTCAGGAACTCTTCAAGAATGCTGCTACTGTCTTCAATTCTTCAAGCCTCAGCTTTAATGAAAAAGTGGCCCATCTTTAAAACCAGTGTCACTGACTAAACCATATGGATCAGTTGAAGTCAGATATTTAGATATGCTTAGTTTATAAAAATAGAAAGGGCAAGGTCTGGTATTGTCTTTTCATGCCAGGCATCAAGGTTTTCCTAAGAGGTTTAAGATAATCAAAAACAGATATCTCTTCACTTCATTAACAATGTATTTTTACCACATATTATATAATTAGCTGCTAGTTTTTGTATTTCCAGAAGAAAAGCCAAAAAAAATTCACCTTGTTGTGAACAGAACACAGTAACCTATATAAGAAACAATCCTAATTAGTTTGCAATAATTTCTTTTCCATCAACATTTGAACAAAAATAACTTGTATACAGAATTTAAGTTACCATTATATCCCTTGCTGAAAAGTTTCTCTTTCCATTTTTTTACTTGAAGAAGACTGTAACCTGAAAGTTTGCATTTCATTTTCTTTTTTTAACCATCACTTGAGTTACAAAATATTATTGTATTGGACCAATTCTGCGATGGACTTGAGATCTTAGTAGTTATTTATTACATATCTTAACACCAGCGATGTTCCTGGATGATTCCTTTTAATTTCAACTTTCAGGAATCTTATGAATGCTGCTATACTCCACTTTACCCACTGTATAAACTTGGTGACTGAGAAAGAATTCAAACTTTTAATTCAACTCCAGCTCTATACCAGACAGAATTTGTTATAAATACTGATACATATTAGGACCAATTTGGGAAGCCAGGTTGATCTTACACCGGTAGTGGTAGAATGAATTCTTAGAAAATTGGTATCTGCCATATTTAACAACCATTTGCAAAATAATGAACAGTAAAAAAAAGGTGTGTCAGAGAGAGAGTGTTTATTATAAATTAAATTCATTAAAAGTTTCCAGTCAACTATTAATGACAATGAGGAGTCTTTGAGTGGACTGTGAAACTCATCTTTAAAGGGATTACAATATTGTAAAAAAGGTAACATAGTGAAGTTTCTTGCAAATTGTCACATATTTTTATTCTGGCTTAAAATCAACTGTTTCTTGCTAGAAGTAAAATATGCTATATAATATCTTTTTTCATTGCCTATTTTAGTAACACAATAAACTCAAAATGGCACTCACAAAAAAAAAATCAGTGGCATTGATTCTCTCCCACCAATTAATTTCCCTACAAATTAATCAACATAACTTGTAACAGACTACACACTACCTTCAGAATGAATACAAGTTGCAGCCTTATTAAAAATGCATCTGGTTCTTCATAGGAAATCATCTTTGCCCTCTTATTCCTTATGTTTTGATGTTTTGAAATAATATTTAGATTTTCTATTTCGCCAGAATCATAATATTTAGCAAATGAGTCTTTTCTGATGAATGATATTACATCGCATTCTTTCTCGGGTTCTGAGATGGGCGGGCACGTGCCATCTGATTCTTGCCAGATCTAAGGAAGGAGATGCATAACAGACCTGGAGGGGACAAGAGGGGAAGAAAAAACAGAAAGTGAATACTTCCTACCTCATCCCAAAACTCTCACTAGACCTGATCAAGAGGCTGTGCTTTCCCTATCTTCTCCTCCATCCCTGTCAAGGTCTAGTTATCAGCACTACTAGGGATAAGGGGCTCTAGGCTAAATGCTCTGGGGATATTCAGACTCTTGGGCACTTCATCGTACTTTCAATTCCCCCCATCTCTCTCCCTCCCCACCCCCTTTATGAAAAAAGTAGCACTGTCTAGTAATTTCTGAAAGAATTTAGAGGTAACGCGGAGCAAAATTGTAATTACTTTTGGCATCCTTCTACTATATTTGTTTTTGTGTTGAAGAAAATTGGAGAGGTAGGGCACAGAGGCTGTTTTACTATCAAGGAGAAGTACAGAATTTGAACTTTTCAGGTTATTAGTTATGAGACTAAGGCAAATAGTGTCAGTAAAGAAAATGAAATTTCTCACACACAGTTTCAATTTTCAACATCTACTATAGAAAATATATTAAAGGAGGATGAGGATAGGGAGGAGTGGAATGTAGGGAGAGGAGAGGGAGAGGGGAAGGGGAAGTAGAGAGGGAAGGGATGATGGAGGGAAGATAGGAAGTGGAGAGAGGTAGAAGAGGGAGGTGTATGGAGAGCAGAAGAGCTAATAATGGTTTTTTTATTTTTTTATTTATTTTGGGGGGGGTTGATGACAAGAGGAACTGATGTGATCATTATTTGTTACTATATGATACTGGCTATGTATAGTATACATGTGATTGTATGTTGTGAAAATGGAAATTAAAAAATATCTTTAAAAGAAAATATATTAAAGTGAGAAGAAGGATGGGTGGGGATGATGGTGGAACCATGATCGTGACCCGTCAAAACCGCGCTCGACTAAGCTACGCCCGATTAAACCGCGTCGCTGACGTCATCAACAGGGCGACAACAGCCAGCACGGAGAAAGAAGGGCACTTTAAATAGCGCTTTGAAAGCAAGCCGATTCAACTTAAGGTAAGGGTTAGCTTTAGGGTTAGCTTTAGGGTTAGCTTTAGGGTTAGCTTTAGGGTTAGGTTAAGGGTTAGGGTTAGGGTTAGGGTTAGGGTTAGGGTTAGGGTTAGGGTTAGGGTTAGGGTTAGGGTTAGGGTTAGGGTTAGGGTTAGGGTTAGGGTCAGGTTAAGGGTCAGGTTTAGGGTTAGGTTTAGGGTTAGGTTAAGGGTTAGGATTAGGATTAGGATTAGGTTTAGGGTTAGGTTAAGGGTTAGGTTTAGGGTTAGGTTAAGGGTTAGGTTTAGGGTTAGGTTTAGGATTAGGTTTAGTGGGGTTAGGTTTAGGGGTTAATTTTAGGTTTAGGGTTTACAGAGTGCTCCTGTCTCCGCGCTGTTGTCGCCCTGTTGATGACATCAGCAACGCGGTTTAGTCGGGCGCGGTTTAGTCGAGCGTGGTTTTGTGGTGGAACCGGGGATGATAGATTCATTATTGCTTCCACCTTGTCTGTATGCTCAGGCTCCCATATGTTCAATGTTCAATGTCCTATATTAAAAAAAAATCAGAATATTGTGATGGAGGTGGCAATTGTACATGTATTGTCTTGAAACTGAGCTAGAAACCCCGATAAACAAACCTAACCAGCAATCTTTCCAATTTGTTTCTAAAGTGCCCTGCTTATTACAGATCTGAGATTGACCAGGTACATCAAGCGGCATCATGAACAGGAGGGTACATTCATCATTCTGAAAACTGGAAGTTGCATCTTCCAGCATCCTCTACTTTTCCTTCAACTCTGGACAAAGAGAAGACGCAAGATGGTCCAAGCTGTGCTCCATATGGTTGCTTTTGAAGAGGAGACTGCGCTACCCTTGCTAATCACTTTCAGAAGTTGCCCATTAATTGCTTTAAAGAAGTTAGACATCTGTAAAGTGACCAGGCTGAAAAATAACAGATGAGTACCTTTAATCCTTACTGTAGAAAAATGAAGATGCACCTTTAAGAATTTAAAGTAAACAACAACAACAACAAAAATACAATGTTTTGACTATAGAAATTTTTAAAAAGATTTGAAAGTTCAAAAAAATGTTGGGGAATTGGATTTTGAATATTAAGACTTTGAAATTAATTTTTAAAAAATAAATGTATTTTTTATGAGAAAGAAAAACTTGTCAATATTGGATGAATAATAAGACAAGCTACTTATAATGGCATTTAGAGACATTTTTGAGGAGCTGCATCAGGATTTTCAATCAGAAACGTCAGCTGTGTTGTGTCTGGGAACAGTCTGTTCCCCAAAGATGTTGCAGAAAAAGATATGCAACAGAGTCTATCTGAGAACAAGATGAACATGAATTTGTCATTAAACATAAAAAAAATGGAGGAGGCTTTAAAAATTAAGAAAGAAATAAAAATGACAATCCCAAGAAGCAATTAGAATATCTTATTTTGGCTGGACTTACAAAGCAGGATGCTTAAAGTTTTGATGAAATTCAAAACAAGCATCAACAAGCATCTGAACGGATTAAAGAGCAAGATTGTTTCACATAAAAATAAGGAACACAAAGTCACTTTATTTGATCGGGGTTAAAATGTGACATATTATTTGGAATGGTTTTTTTCCCCCTTTTGGACTGGCTGTTGTCTGGACTAGAAAAAATGTGTATTGGATTTGCTAAGATTTAACGTGATGTTTAAGACTTTTTCTTGCAGCCCTTTTCTTTTTTAGTCTGTATTGTCTTTTACTATTTTAATTAAAACTGTTAATTAAATTATTTTTAAAAATAACATTAACTTACCTGCCTTTATTTTGTCAGATTCAAGTCATTGTTATTCTGGTTGGCAGAGGTGCCAGTCATAACTGGCAAAGTGATGGTTCCCCTCTCCAATTTCCTGCCTTTCAGCATATCACTTATCAGTCAGAAAGGGATGGGTGTTATTTGAGGAATCTCTGGTATCTTTGCCCAGTTTGAAATAAAATAAAGAAGCTTATTTCCTTTGATTATGAGATATGTGTCCCATCTTTCATATTCACAAAATGGCATATCTACTGCTCCCTCCTATTTCTCCCTCCCCACACCAACAACTCTGTAAGATGGGCTGGACAGAGAGAGAATGAAGTAGATTGCAATCCCATAAAGGTTTTTGTGATACTACAGTAGAGTTGGGCCATGAATTAGGTCATCATTAGGACTTAGGCTAAGGCCAAATAGAGGGTCCAAATTTTAGGAAGCACGGAAATTAAAAAGCCTTCTGAAAATTTTTTTGGAAAAGGATCAAAAATTGGCTGGAGGCAATAACAGGGGTTAAAATAGAATGGAAACCTGAAGTTTTTTTTATTAGGAATTATGTCGGTGAAATACAAAAAAGAAATCCATTATTTAATATTACATATACTTACAGAGGCAAGGATTGCCTTTGCCCAGAAATGGAAAAACAAATGAATTCCAAATGAAGATGAAATAATAAGAAAGATTATGGACTGTTCCGAAATGGATAAACTAACTAAAGAAATCCAAAGAAAGGAAGAATCAGAATTCTACCAGATATGGGATAAATGGTATAGGTGGATGGAGGAAAGAAACAAAAATCAATGAAAGAATATAACAAAAACTCAAAAATAATAGTCATGAGTAAAATAAGAGGGTTAAGAATGGTGAAATCTAAATGAAATACAATAGAAGGGGAAATAATGTAAGGTGAGCGGTATCGATTGATGATTGCTATTATAAAAAACAGGAAGTTCCTGTTCGTACTGTATTGTATAAATGTGGTGTACGTCTAATTCTTGTGTCTGTGTATTTTACATGTTTGTTAATAAAAATCTTTATAAAAAAATGAAAACACAATTTTAAAAAAGGGAGGGGGAATAATGGTGTACTCTGTGATCCAGTGTCCCTGCTCAAGGGTATCACAAAACAATGGGTGCTGATGTAATTACTTATTGTATAAATAGGATGAAAATTCCCAAGAAAAAAATTGTCCAGGCTGAAAATTGTGAGCGTAAAGTCCCAAAACTTTTTTTTTTAAAAAGCGACACAAGAGGGTACCCTTTTGAAATCCCTAACAAAAAGAGAAGGGTGTTAAGCCACAGGGGGTGCCAGGATTTGACTTTGCCTAGGGCACTAAAAGGAGAGGAGTTGGCCTTCTCTCTAACAATACTACTAGAGCAGTGTTTCTCAACCTTGGCAACTTGAAGATGTCCGGACTTCAACTCCCAGAATTCCCCCATTCGCTGGCTGGGGAATTCTGGGAGTTGAAGTCCGGACATCTTCAAGTTGCCAAGGTTGAGAAACACTGTACTAGAGTCTTCATTGGACATACCCATTGGGCTGTTTGCCTTCAAAATAAAAAAATAAAAATAAAAACCTTCTTGCAATGGAAAGGATTTGTTTCTAAAGCACTCTGTTCCAAATTTTTATTTATTTATTAGACTTGTTTGCCACGCATCTCACCTACAAATAACTCTGGGAGGCTTACAAACATTACAATTAATTAGGGCTTCAAGATCCAGGCTGCAAAAGTGAGATAATCACTAGATGGCAACACAGTGTTAGATTTTTCTGCATCACATATCTGCGGTGGGCGGGTATATAAATAAAATTTAAAAATATATATATATTTTCTACCATTTAGGTGTTACTTGAGTCTTGTAGTCCCCATCTGGTATAAATTAATATAATTAGAGCTACGTCAGATTTAATGAGGATGGCTTGTCAAAGACATAATTTCTAATTTATTTTTGTGCTTATATTTATTCCCTTTTCTTATTTGGGTACCATAAATATCTAAGTCCTGAATATATCTACCCTGATTCTGCCTAGGTATTGGTCTGGACACTTTGGAACTTCCAGAAGATAAATGGCTGATGGCTGAACCTGCCTCTCAGTAAGGTATTGGAATAGATTGGCCTTTTTATGGATGCTACATGAATACAGTGTAGTGGTATCCACAAGGTATGGTCAAAAAGTTAAGATGGTGGCCATAATGTTGTGATTGAACTTTCTCCTCTTTTTTTATGGTCACATAAAATGCACAGAGGTTAAATTGCATGGCTGTGCCCACCAACGTGGCTTTTTATAATCATACTTTGCAGATAGTTTGGGGACAAGGTATCAGGTACAGAACAAGAACATGTAAGATTCTAACAGAATGTCCACTTTAGGTTCAGCTTTTCATTTGTTAGGGGTGAGCAGCAGAGCTATTTCAGAGCAAGAATATATTAAGTCGCCACACTTGTTAGCTGCAAAGGGTCAGCTGATATGCACTTATTGATATTGTGTATTTTACATAGTTAAGCATTTCCATCCTATATGTATCCACCGTACCAGGGGTGGGTTTCAACCGGTTCGTGGCGGTCCCCGCGAACCGGTTGGTCGGCGAACCCTGAAGTAAGTAACTTCCGGGAACGGCGAAGGGCCCGCCCGCTCGCCCGCGTTCCTTACCCGGTTTTGACGAGTTCTGCGCTTCCACGCATGCGCAGGACGTATACAGCGCCTGCGCAATCCTCCAGGAGCAGCTGGAGCATCGCACAGATGCTAATACGCATGTGTGCACTGCACACGTGCACGAGGACGCCGCCGGCCCCGTTCCAACCGAACCGGTTGGAACGGGGCGAGAAACCCACCCCTGCACCGTACCCTGATATTTTTAACCTATCCATTTAAAACAGGGTTCTCCAAAAATAATCAATATTGACCTCCAAAGGTTAATGGGACTATTCAAGGGGTCAGTGTTATTATTCCTATGTCTGGTTACAGCCATAGTCAGCCAGATGTTTGATATTTTTATCAACTTGGTATAGAGTGATGTTATTATGATTTTCATCCTCTTCATATTGAGTGATTATTGTGTTATTCAGTTATTGTGTCATGGTGTTCCTGGTGCTGAAACTCTATTCTAGAGACATCTTTGATAACATATATATATATATATATATTTATATATATATATATATATATATATATATATATATATATATATATATATATATATATATATATATATATATATATATATGTTTGTGTGTGTGTGTGTGTGTGTGTGTGTGTATTATATTGTGTGTGTATGTATATATATATATATATATATATATATATATATTGTGTATGTGTATATATAGTGTATATTGTGTGTGTGTGTATATATATATATATGTGTGTGTGTGTGTGTGTGTGTTGTTTAATTATAATTATGATTAAGATAGTTTGAGTAAGTATTTTGAATATTAATTACCATATAAAACAGCTATACTACTCTTCTTTCTCCCATGGATTTACTATTTACTATTCTCTAGATTAGATAATGAGAGTTAAAAACTGATGGTAAGATAGAAGGGAAGAACATGAACAAAAAAGAACATATTCATTTAATAGAACTTTGGAAAGATCTGGGTTTTACAAAACCAAGAATGAATAAGAACAAATATTAAGTGAAAATCAATATCCATTGAGATAGGAATTACAAAAATCTCCTTAATGCTGAATGTAGTATATCTAACAGGGGAAATACATAAAATATGTGCTTATTTGTAAAATTTCTATCTCACTTGTCATAATAAAAATTATCCCCAAACCTATGGAAGATACACTGTGACAGACAGAAAAAAGTGCCAAATTATATGTTTCACAGCCAGCATTTAGTAGAAACAAGTACTAAAATGCAAGCCATCAGTCACTGGCACACAGTTGGTGTACCTGCACCTCCATTCATAGAAAACCTAGTGATTCCATGTTGATTGCAAGCAAGGAAAGTGTACCTGTAAAGCAGAGGTTTCTGCATTTATTTATTAAATGTATATGCCGCCCATCTTACTATTCCAAGTAACTCTGGGTGGCTTACAATAGAATAAAAACTCAGGTATGAAAGCATTAAAACTTTATAATTAAGAATGTCAACAATTTAATAACAGGTTAGGCTTAGGATTTAAATGAAGGACTTTAAAGTGTTGAATTGGACCCAGAAGCAAATCTGAAGCAATGCAGTTTGCATAACAGCAGTGTTATATGTACCACAGAAGCTTCCGGAATTGTCTGCACCAGCGCCACTGCATTCTGTACTATCTGTAGTTTCCAAATACGCTTCAAGGGTAGCACCAATCTAGAGTGCATTGCAGAAATCCAACTGAATGATGGGTCATGAGTGATTGAGCACAGAACCTTACAATCCAGGAAAGGGCATAGTTGGGAAGAATCCAGCTATATAGCAAAATATCCACATCCTTCTATGTTTTTTTTAAAGCAACTGTATGATGTGGTGTGCTTTCCCTTTGTCTTACCCATGTCTCGGTAACACCACTGCTATGTAAGTTGAACTTGCTCCTAGTAGGCTTCAGGTGCAATTCTAAATGCTGATTGTCATCTTTAAAGCCTTACGTTGTGGGGCCAGTTTAATTGTGGGATTCCCATCCTTGATGTTTTTATCTGTTCCACTAGATCTGCTAAAGTGGACAATGTTACCTCAGGAAGCCTGCCTTCTCTTTCTTGGCCACTGCCTTATGGGATAGCTCAACCTTGTTGGCCATCAAGAATGCCTTCAAGATCTGGCATTTTCCCAAGGCCAGGAGGTTAATGGAGCCCAGTGTGGATGTGTTGATAAAAGTATATGTATGAATGTTCTTTTAATTGATTTGTGTATTCTGCTTTTTGTTCCACACCTATTAAAAGGCGAGGGACTATATGAGCATGCCACCTCTCAGTTTCAAAATCTTTTTTGTGCCCCATCTCTGTCAACACTGGATTTACTTAGTGCACATAATATTTATGTCTTCATTAAATAACTGAATGCAGAGACAAGAGTGTGTTTATTTGATCTGGAAAGATTTTGACGGCCTAGGTTTTATTCATTTATCTATAATACAAAGTACTATAACTGCTGTTAAAACCTGTAGTCTTTTCTTTTCTTGTTTTGCTGAATATTAAGGAACATTACTCACATTCTGAGGTAGGTGAAGAGCTGCTAATTTATATTGATCCCTGGATCCTGCAGTTTTGTATCTTAAATATCAGTGTGGGTACCAGACATTTAGGAGGAAAACACACTGAACATTTAATATTTATGAGAGATTCTTTGGTCCTAGTACGACCTCAGACTGACTCCTTTTTGGCACTGCCACTTTTTTCTGGGCTATAAGAACATTCAACTACTTTTCATAATTTACTACAATACAAATAAAAGAAATAAGTTTGTCAAAAGTGATGTGCTTTCAAATAATCTTTCTCGTCTTCAAAAACATTATCTGCCTTCACGCCAAACAGCTTGCCTTCTTTAGTTTCTCTGATGACACTGTAGCATAAGTAAGCTTGATCTATCAAATACCCATCTAATACCAAGTTAGTCGGTAGACCATGACATGTTGTGACTTTTTCAATTTGGAAATAAACAGGTAACAACTGAAATGGCTCTTAACATGAATTAATTTGTTTTAGGGCTAGGCTATGGCTAGGCATAAAGAAGCTACAGATAATACGAAAAAATGCTATACTATATTTGGCTTTACAATTCTTAATCACAACATTTTCATTTTTAAAAACAAGAACATTTAACAATTTTCTACGAAATCATTTTATTTTAGCGCATGTGATAAAAATCTTTGATTTAACTCCGAAGTCCAATAATTGCATAACATGGCAATACAAGAAAAACTAACCCAATTTTTAAAAATGGGAACATTTTTATTGAAATTTGGCATGTACTGATTATGCAAGTTAAAGACAAAGGATTAACACTTCCAACAATACATGAATGGTAGAGAAACATGCAAAGATGAATAAAATAAAAAGGTGAAATAATGAAATCACCAGAGAATCTTGAGAATCCAAATATGAATTTAAAAGTGTTTTGTTCCTTATTTACTGGATGTTTATTTATACTTCAATTAATATATTTAAAATATTGGAAGGTATTTCCTGTTTATTGCCCAGTAATTAGGTTTAGTCCAGAAACATATTTAATTTATTAACGGCCCAACTTTTTTTTTTTTTACAGAATCACTAACAAGGGTAGAAAATATTTGGCAGTTGGAGGAATCAGATTTTCTCCTGATTTGCTCAGTTGTGACCTTTTATATTCATTTATGAGCACTGAAAAACGAACTACTTAATAGAGGAGTACGTCTAAGTCAATAATGTAAGATTTAGTGAGGATTTCATATAAGAAATGGTTCCACCACAAAACCGCGTTCGACTAAAGCGCGCTCGATGAAACCCCGTAGCTGACATCATCACAGCGCAACGAAAAAAGCACGCTGTGAACGCTAAAGCTAAAATTAACCCCTAAACCTAAACCTAACCCCCCTAAACCTAATCCTAAACCTAACCCTTAACCTAACCCTTAACCTAACCCTAACCCTTACCTTAACTTGAATTGGCTTGCTTTCAAAGCGCTATTTAAAGCACCCTTTTTTCTCCGTGGTCGCTGTTGTCGCCCTGCTGATGACATCAGCGACGCGGTTTAATCGGGCGCGCTTTAGTGGAGTGCGGTTTTGTCGTGCCACGATAAGAAATATACAACTCCTTACTCTACTGGCATGGTGTTTTGAACTTTAAATATTATGTAGATAAATTACTCTTTCCCCTTCATAAGGGATCACATGCCGATTTCTCAGTGAAAAGTAAGGTAGACATTGAAGAGATCATTTGTATATATAATACAATCCGTATACACATCCCCGCGCGCGCACACACACAGAGATGTACTCTGATAATAATAGACACTAAAAAACTGCACAAATTCAGAGGCTGCTTGTCATTATATGCCAGTCCTTCTTATTATTCAAACATCAAAAATAATGTTATCAGTCATATTCTGGATGAATCATAATTTATTTCGGAAACAGAGTTTGCTGTGTGACTTTGGTCATCCATATGGGAACTTCTAAATTGCTCCATTAATGTTTCTAAGGTTTTCATTTTCATGTCCTTCACTCAAAGTCTGAGAAACTGTGTCCTGCACATCAATCTGAGCAAGCTTTTGTGTCTCGATCTCTTGCTTTCTAGCTTCTGTCTCCTGCTGTTGCAACATTTGCTCTACTTCAATCTCCAGTTCCAAGTTCTCTTCATCAGCGTCTACTTCCAGCTCTTTCATCAACTCCTCCAATTTCTTTGCCTTTCGGAGTTCATTTTGTTGTATGATTGTGCTCAAGTGCTCTGCAAGTTGTTCTTTAACGTCTGTTTTCTTTTGGAGATCCAGTTTTGCAGTCACATATTCCGATTCTGCTTTATCATAACGCTTCCTGAAAAATAATAATTTATTTATGCTTAATTTTATAGTGTTTTAGCAGAGTTCATTCTAATAAGGTTGTAAAAAGGCTTACATCGATAGCAAACCTAACAGAAGAAAAGCCAATAGTAGCAGGGATGAAATAATGGGATTTCCATTGAGCTTCAGTAAAAAGACTTGCACTTTTTAAGTCTGACATCCTTTCAGCCACACTCAGTTAAAAAAAACCTGAATGGCTACTGAGATGTAGAAAGTGTTAGCAAGGGCAGAATTGCGTATTGATATAGCTGCAATTGACATACTCCATTTCTTATTTGCTTGCTTGCTGTATCTCTTATTGGAAGGCGATTTTTTTAAAATTGGCAGTTAACATATTACTAATTAAGACATAAAAACCTAAAGATAATTGAAAGTAGTCATATTTTAGTACTACAATTATCACGGAGAGTAACTGAAATATTTCATCATCTATTGAATAACTAAAAAAGTCCCAATTTCAACCGTAATGCAAACAAATTAGACCTGTGACCAACACAGCTGCTTTCTTCAATTTTGTTTAGCTTTTTGTTGGACAGTGATGAATTATGTCATTTTTTCAAACTGCTTGTGCCCACAGGGTATACTAGTAAAATGTAAAAAACAGGGCAGAGCTAATGAGCATTGCAACAGGAAATAAATTTGAAGATAATGAAAGCAGATGCTGATGAAATAATTTTTTTTTTGGTAAGAAAACACTGTTAATTTAAGGTAGTAAATCAAACAATACCATTCTTAGGAAGAAAAATACTAATAAGTTGACATTACTCCTCAATTTTTAGTCCTTACCGAGCACTTGAATATTCCAAGCTTGCCTGGTCAATCCTATTTCTCAGGATCCCAATATCAGCAGATACCATGTCATCTAAAGCTTGGAGCTGCTTTTGAATCCGCTTTAATTTAACTGTTTCAGCCTGAGTTCTTTTAGATCTGTGGAAGGAACAGGTAAAATGCATTTGACCTGTACTTATAAACAACTGTTTTTCAACAGAAGATACGGTTGCCTGATAAAGCCAGTCAAAATTTTTGTTTGTTCTTTTGTAAGTAAATTGCAAAAGCAGATTCTATTTTCTATTTTCCAGAGAGGGAAGAGAGATTCCCAAGAAACCCTCTTTTTTTTCCCTAATAAACGCCTGAGTTATAGGAAAACATTATAAAAAAATAGAAATTGTGCTTAAAATAGACATCAGTTTAACAAATTTCATGTTCCCTGCCAAATCATATGCTTGCTTCTAACAAATCAATTTAAAATATGCCTTTATCATGCCTTTATCAAGCTTGACACCACAATTCCAGGACTCACTGAACAGCATTATAAATTCCCAACAGGTTCCATTTATGCTGCATCATTCTCCTGGAAAAAATGCATATTATTCTCAAGAGAATTTTTTAAAAAATGTACTCAAGGCCACATATTCATTTGCAAGAAGAGCAGCTAGCAATTTTCAACCTGGATTTTCTAAGGGTAACTTTGAGAAAGGAAACCTGCTGCATTTTAGATGTTTTGAATTAGAACTCAAGCCATCATTTGCCTATGCTGGGTAGGACTCATGGTAAAAGTCTCAAGATACATAAACAAAAACATTTTGATGGCCCCTTATGAAACAAATGGGATTATATCTTAAAATGTCTTTGTCTGATTTACATCCTACTTAAATGCAGCTAAATATTCAAGACAGCTAACTATATATATATGTGTGTGTGTGTGTGTGTGTGTGTGTGTGTGTGTGTGTATGCATGTATGTATGTATGCATGTATATGTATGTATGTTACACAGTAACTTAAAATTAAGACTATTCAAATAAAACCTTGACAAGACTTTTAATTTCTATCATATTTAAAGGAGGGCTGCAAAATAGAATGAAGTGGATTTGATTAACTAATATATAATATAAAATATGCGCTGTTTTTCCAGCTATAAGACTCCACACCTTTCAGCAATCGCTTTAGCAAGGAAAGCCTTCTTGCGTTTATTTTTTTCTTCCATCAGTTTCTGCTCTTGTTGAAGGATTTCCCACCGAGACTTCTCCTGCCTGAACAATAACAAAAAATAAAAGAATCAATAAATAATTCTATTCCTTTTTGTCTCTTATTTATCAAATTTATTTGGCCACCCATCTCACTAGAAACTCTGGGCAAAATGCAGACAATTTCTTAAATTAGTCTTTGTAATAAATAAATGACTTATGTATCTAATATTTTTTTCGACATTTGAAAAATCCCAAGAAACTTTTCCTATGCTAAGCCTGGGTTCAAAGTCAGGTCTCTTAGACTTACTTCAGATCTCAATGATCCTCCCTAAGGATTCTTGAATTCCTCAAGAAGGCTACATGATCAAATAGTATGTATGGATGAGAGAAAGGCGAAGTTTTACAAGATCCAAAAGGCAGAAAATCTATAAACTACACATATTAGCGCCCTCAGAGTAATCTTAAGCAGAAGTAGCACATAGTCTCATATTTTTGAACATGATTTCCTTGGACTTCTATCAATATGCCGACTCTGCAAATGAAGAGGGGTCTTCGAAGGTCAAACTAAAACTTCAAAAAGAGTCATTTGCAGCAATCACAGAATAATTATTCCTAGTTGACAAAGTCTGGACTAGGTAATGATGATTCTACAGAGGCAAGTGGCCTGACATTACAGAAAACATACAATTGACCAGGTTTTATACTGTAGACAAAACATTCCAAAACAAAAAGTTTAGAAAGTTCTTTTTACCTAATACCTTAAAACCACTGAAAAATATGTGCATGTCAATTTATTATACAAATCACCAACTAACTTATCAGGGATGGTAAAATTCTTGCAATGTTATCACAGACTTACTAACAATTCCATTTTCTTTTTCACAGGCTGTTGACTTGTTGCTGCAGTTGGGTCACTATTACAAGACTGTTCAAGTCCAACTTCCACCTGTTGATTTCTGGACTCCTGTTGCTCAGCCTTCTCCAGAGGTGACAATGCTGCTCCATCTGGCAATTCCAGTGTTTCTTCTATCTTCTGAGGCACCTTTTTCTGCTGCAAACATTGACGGCTTTTGTTTACTGAAGGTCTTTGATTCTGTTGTCTTTGATTCTGTTGTTTGGATAGAGGTCCTGGTGGATCCAGATAGCACAAATAGGTAGATGTTAGTTTTACACAGCTGAAAAAAAAATCACTTCTGCCAAGGAAACAAATAATAGAAAACATATGAGATCTTATGTCCTGAGTTTAGCCCTCATAAAAACTTATTTAAATTATTACCTCCAATAGACCGATCAGATCCCACAGATTAGGCCTCCTCCGAATTCCATCCGCCGGCCAATGCCGACTGGCGACTACCCGGAGGAGAGCCTTCTCTGTGGCTGCTCCGACCCTCTGGAACGAGCTCCCCGTGGAGATTCGAACCCTCACCACCCTCCAGGCCTTCCGCAAAGCCCTTAAAACCTGGCTGTTCCGACAGGCCTGGGGCTAAAGAGCTTTTGCCCCCCTCCTCGAATGGTATGGTTGTTGTGTGTTTTAAATTGAGTACTGTTATGTTCGTCTTTTTATCCCCTGTCTGTACCCCCTTCCCTGACTGAATTGTGAGCCGCCCTGAGTCCCCTTCGGGGAAAAGGGCGGCATATAAATGTAATAAATCCAAATCCAATCCAAATCCAATTTTAAAGTTGCCGTGGCATTAACTGATATTTAAAATGTATAAACAAACTATTGTCACAAATTATTAAGAAATACATTTCTGCAGTTCCTGCTAACAAGTAATACATGGACCTAATTTGCAATACATGGTAAACTTTCTTTAAACCCATCAGTTTTTTGTTGCCAGACTTCAGATATCTATGAGAAGAGGGTATTTTTACACAAATAGCAGAACTTTCCCGTTTTTATTCAAAAGAGTTGAGATTTGCAGACCAGCACTAATTTTGGAATCAAGTGGTTTTTGAACAGATCATGGCAACAGTTCTGATTTTTAAATTAATGTCAATAAAGAACATGAATCAGGGATTGCTCCTTTGCATTTTCACTCCCCACTTCTGCCCGAATAACAATACCAGCATTTGCCCCTAAACATTAGCCACACGAATACAGGCTGACGTAAGTTGGAGTCAAAACCCATGCAGAGGCTAACAAGTTCTCTATCTTATCACTTTCCTTTGGGGAAAAAAGCATCATTATATTCTTTGTTTTTTTCAAGGAAAATTGTTGCTTCAACTGAGATGAAGATTGGCAGATGATGGAAATGCCTGCAAGATCCCAGAGACTGTTAAAACTCTGGTTTCTTAAATTGGGTTTGGTCTGAGAGATTATTTAGGCCTTGGGTAAATAGTTGCTATGGAGTCCAGTTCTACTCTGCCAAGGCACTTTCTTTGAAATTCATTCTCATCCATAAATCCCCTTCCCCTCCGAGAATTTTGAGGATCTTGTAGGGAAAAATTAATATTCTAAGGTACCTGCTTCCTTGCATAAAGCTTTACAAACTATGCAAGAGAATAGTTCTCCCTATATTATGGCATTTCTTTACGGTATTAGGTTTATATCCCACTTTTATTCTGAATAAGTCAAAGCAACATAAGCGGTGCACGCTCTATTTTCTCCACAATTTATAATGTGAGCTGGGCTGAGAGTACAATCGGCCCAAAGGAACTCGGCTCCTGTGCCTAAAGGAGGACTAGCATTTATGGCCTCTTAGTTTCTAGTGCAGTGTTTCTCAACCTTGGCAACTTGAAGATGTCTGGACTTCAAGTCCCAGAATTCCCCAGCCAGCATTCGCTGGCTGGGGAAATCTGGGACTTGAAGTCCAGACATCTTCAAGTTGCCAAGGTTGAGAAACACTGTTCTAGTGCAACAACTTAACCAAACTGATCTCGTTTTGGGCTGAATCTTTCAATGATCTATTTTTACATTGATTAAGGATTGGAAGGGGGGGGGCAAAAGCCTTTTCTTAATCCCAACTTTTGCAAAAAAAAAAAAAAGCTACCTCCCCTGCTGCAGATAAATCCAGAGATCTCCTAGTTCATCCTTGCTTTCTGTACATATCCCCCCGATGCATTTTCTTAGAGAAAGCTCTTCTGAAATTAAAGGGGGGGGGGGTGTCTTATTCCCATTCTGATAGACCAGTGTTTCTCAACCTTGGCAACTTGAAGATGTCCGGACTTCAACTCCCAGAATTCCTCAGCCAGCATTCACTGGCTGGGGAATTCTGGGAGTTGAAGTCCAGACATCTTCAAGTTGCTAAGGTTGAGAAACAATGTGATAGAGTCCAGTGTTTCCCAACCTTGGCAACTTTCAGTCCTTTGGACTTCAACTCCCAGAATCCCCCAGCCAGCATAGCTGGCTGGGGGAATTCTGGGAGTTGAAGTCCACAGGACTGAAAGTCACCAAGGTTGAGAAACACTGTGATAGACCATTGGAGCCTATGCGCCTCGCACGTGCCCCCCCCCACGACTCCCACCCCGGGCAGATGACGTCAGAGGAGAGAGGAACCCATGAGCTGCTTCGGAATCCTGGGATCGCAGCCGATCTGGTTCTCGGCCAATCCCAGCAGCCCACGCCGCTCCTCGCTTCCACCAGCGCCGCCGCTAACATTTGGGGGGGTTACCTTTGCGATGCCCCTGAAGCTGCCGAAGCTCCTGCTCCGAGAACCCGGCCCAGCCCCCTGCCATGGTGCCTCCTCCTCCTAGCCCAGTGGTCTCCAACCTTGGCAACTCTAAGACCTGTGGACTTCAACTCCCAGAGTTCCTCAGCCAGCAAAGCTGGCTGAGGAACTCTGGGAGTTGAAGTCCACAGGTCTTAAAATTGCCATGGTTGAAGACCGCTGTCCTAGCCCATTCCGCCTTCCGCTGCCACGTCTCCCAAAAACCCGCCCCGCGTCTTGGAGAAAATCCGGCCTTCCTTGAGGCCTCGCGCGGTTTGCTGGGCGTACATACACACTTGCAGCCATGGAAACCAAAGGCAGCTCTACCCTGCGGCCTCGCCTCGCTCGGGTGGGGCGTCGTATATTCCGCTGCTCATCACCCGAGGCAGCGGTTTCGGTCAGGCTGCTGAGTCCGCCGGACGGGAGCGCGCTGGAGGCGGGCAACGGGTAGCTCCCGCTTGCCGCGGTATCTTCATTGCGTGGAGCGCAATCCTGTCGCTTCTAAGCGCTGGTTGGTGGTGCTAAGTTTGTGGCTCTCATTAAGAACGTGAGCTTGCAAACACGCGACCCAGTTTTTCCTCCATTCACAGAATACACTGAAGTGGCCACACCTGCTTTCCTTTGTGGGAAGTTAATCATCCAGCCCTCTCCCAGAAAAACGAAATATCCTAGGAAATATTGAAAAGGCAGAATATTTCCCTCGATGTGAAAAGAAACATGTTTTAAAAGATAGAATAGTTGCCTATAGCTTTCTGCCCATCCCCAGCTAATGGGCCATTAAGATGGCCCGGCTAGCCCACTTTACATAATAAAGACTTCTCCTCACTGCAGCTGTAGGGGGAAGGGATATTACTCAACTGACCACAAGGCAACTGAGAACTCATCACAGCCTAGAGAGTAGCCCCCTGCATGGCACCATGGGAGTCCGACAATCAGTCAGAACACATTTCTTACACAGGAACAGGAAACAGAGAGGTGGGACTGAACAGGGTATAAAAGCCTAGCAAGCCCCTTCCTCAGCCTTCTCTCTTATTCTCCATCAACATTGAAACATGTGATCACCTTTTCTGGTCAGGGCTCAAGCCATGTGGCCCTGTCCACCAATAAACCATCTTTCCAAGCAGCCTCCATGCCTCCAGTGTCTTCTTCCCCACTTGGAGCTGAACCCAGAAGGACATTTCTTTCAACACCTTTACTTCCATTGCTACCAATGCGACTAGGAGTTGGGGGCTCAGTGTGTCCCATGAATGTAAATCCTTGTTCTGGAAGAAGAAGCGTCCCAGGGGAAGTGGCTGCTTCTACTGGATCGGAGAAGGATTTGAAATGCAGAAACCCTTTGGGAAGCTGATGTGTTGCAGAAAATGACAGTCTTTTAGACTTCTCAGGATACAGGAAAAGTTTATTTGGCAGCCAGGTTCAGAAAGCTAGCCCATGGCTTAGCATTGCAAGTTCTGAACAACCTTCATGATCAAAGCTCGAGTTCTTATACATTCTCGAAAGCATTGCAACACGGAAATACTTAACACATTTCTTAGTGGTTACCTTGAGGAGAAAGCCTTATAAGGAGATGGGGTCTTACTTCTCCTTTTATGAGTCCGTTCATTAACGAACTTTAATTGAACCTGGGACTTTTGACATAGGCTTTTGACATAGGGACATCTTGTGGTTAGGCACTGGCTTCCTGTTTCTTTTGCAAGCTCCAACTCTTGTCTATGTGGCTTTAATATAGAAGTAAAGGGGCTCTAAGAGGCTGTCCAGCCTGACCCAGTAGGTTTCACACTTAATGTCCAAATCTCACTTTACGTCTGCTTTAGATGTGTGAAATGGTTAGGTGGGAAAAGTCCCACCGAGGTCTGCTATACAAAGCACCAAACACTGAGGTGCAGTAAAGAAAAAAATAGCAGCTATGACAGGTGCACTACTGGACCGCAGCTGGAAACCTTGTAATGTTATGCTGCAAAATGCCATTTGGGCTGAACTTCACCAGCTTCCATCAATACTGAGCTGCGGTGGTGCAGTGGTTAGAGTGCAGTACTGCAGGCTACTTCTGCTGCTTGCCAGCTGCCAGCAGTTGGGCAGATCGAATCTCACCGGCTCAAGGTTGACTCAGCCTTCCATCTGTGGGAAGTTATCATCCAGCCCTCTCCCAGAAAAATGAAATATCCTAGAAAATATTGAAAAGGCAGAATGTTTCACTGGATGTGAAAAGAAACATGTTTCAAAAGACAGAATAGTTGCCTATAGCTTTCTGCCCATCCCCAGCTAATAGGCCATTAAGATGGCCTGGCTAGCCCACTTTACATAATAAAGACTTCTCTTCACTGCAGCTGTAGGGGGAAAGGATATTACTCAACTCACCACAAGGCAACTGAGAACTCATCACAGCCTAGAGAGTAGCCCCCTTCATGGCACCATGGGAGTCTGACAACCAGTCAGAATACATTTCTTACACAGGAACAGGAAACAGAGAGGTGGGACTAAACAGGGTATAAAAAGCCTAGCAAGCCCCTTTCTCAGCCCTTCTCTCTTCTTCTCCATCAATATTGAAGCATGTGATCACTTTTTCTGTACAGGACTCAAGCCATGTGGTCCTGTCCAACAATAAACCATCTTTCCAAGCAGCCTCCATGTCTCCAGTGTCTTCTTCCCCACTTGGAGCTGAACCCAAAAGGACATTTATTTCAACACATCCTTCTGACGTCGGTAAATTGAGGACCCAGATTGTTGGGGGCAATACGCTGACTGGTTAAACCGCTTAGAGAGAGCTGTAAAGCACTGTGAAGTAGTATATAAGTCTAAATGCTATTGCTACTAAAGCACTGTGAAGCAGTATATAAGTCTAAGTGCTATTGCTACTATTATGCATTAAAATAGGGCGAGGCATAGTTTGTTGGCATCAAGGACAGAACATTCAAAGATGCTGCATTATTTTAACTCAGGTTTAGTGTAATTTTTGAGCTCACTAATTATAAAATAGATGCAGATAACACATTTGTTTTGAATATCAGATGGAATTCTGCCATAAGTGGAAGTCATCAGTCCTTCCTTCTCCCCCCCCCTTACATACATACACAGAATACACATACACAGAGAGCTGAGGTGGCGCAGTGGTTAAATGCAGCACTGCAGGCTACTTCAGCTGACTGCAGTTCTGCAGTTCGGCTGTTCAAATCTCACTGGCTCAGGGTTGACTCAGCCTTCCATCCTTCCGAGGTGGGTAAAATGAGGACCTGGATTGTTGTTAGGGGCAATATGCTGACTCTGTAAACTGCTTAGAGAGGGCTGAAAGCCCTATGAAGCGGTATATAAGTCTAACTGCTATTGCTGTTGCTAATAAGTTTCCTGAAGAATATTTCTCTGACTTCTGCTTTGTTTCGTACATATGGGGTAAACTTTCCCACTACTGTATTCCAGATGCTAACTTATTTCCAACTTTAGCATTTCATTCTCATATAATTAGTATGATGTCTTTAGGTGTTGCAATTTACCACATTCAACTTCTGAATATGCAACTTCTGCTTTTTCTGCATTTCTGGTTGGAATATAGACTTGGAACACCCCACTGTATGACTGAGTGACTTAACTTGGATTCAAATTGAAATTGTTTTATCATAATTTTTGGTTTTGATACACTTTTGCTAAAAATTACGCTATTCCACTTCTATGACTTTTCTTGTCTGCAAGAGAAGATTTTATTCTCTTCTGATATTTATGGCAATGTTTTTGCTGCTGCTAATTTCTCTTTGCCTCTGGGCATTATAATCAGATGGATTTTGTGTTTTAATCCAGCCACATCATAAACTTTGGTGCTACTTCTATTTGCCCTCTACTCTTCCCCAAAAGCTTGTTAATTGTCTTCTAATCTGGGATGGTGGTGATTGTGATTTATTTTTCATATCATGTTGTCATTGTTCTGATTGTGAAAGAATTTGGATTTCTTGATAGATTTCTGAAATTGATTGACACTTCTAGTGGACTGTGTTCAGTCTGATCTTCCGTCTGTAACTAGTTGTGAATTCTTTTGAAAATATACAGTCCCAGTGATACAGCTCATAATGTCATTAGGATGTGGAAGCTCCTTCATTGCTACAAGGTCAGGATCTAGGAAGAGGTCATCAAAGTAGAGGTAATTTATTTCTAAAGGTGCAGCTCTTTAAAAATTTACTGGAAGCAATCATCTCAGAGCATAGGTGGACTTACTTTGAAGAAGACACACGTAATGAGTTGCAAGATAGCTAGTTAAATATGGTCCATACAATTACGACTTCTAGATAGCAATGCAAAACTATAAATACTTGCGTGTTTAGCCTGATTCTGAAATACACATACGCACAAGTAAGCCTGACTGAGATGGCTTCAATCCTGTGAACCTTCAAATTTCCTTCCCCCTCTCATCAACATGCACAAGATCAAGCTGTTATAATAATCCAGCAGGCTACAGCATAACTAATAATGTTTATGCTGCAGTGTGGATCTTAAATCATATGCCATCATGCCCTTCACAGTTCCACACTTGTCTGATCTGTAAAGGATTAGCGGAGGCTCTAAAGTTCTGCCATTTCAGAGACCTTTGAGGAATATTCATAACTGAATGACCATATATAATCCCTGAGATTTATCTCTGAAACATTTTAACAGCTTCTGCATGACTAACACAACCCATGTGTGCATTCACAGTACTTACTCTCAACAGAGAAAGAAGGTTCTGGCAGTCACACTCAATATCCTAATTACATGGTGGATATATGTTTACTTGGAAATAAGGCCAATTGATTGCTTAGAATTGTAGGTTTTCAATCTATACAATATGTGTCTACTTAGAAAAACAGCCTGTTTATACTTTGTGGGGTTTTACTGTCAGATGAGCACTGTCTCAAAATGATTTGACTGTTCCTGTTTCTAATTATTTATCTAACTGCAGATTATATTGATAGTTGATTGGGTAATACTGAATCAACTGTTAAATACTGTCCTAAAATAGCAATGTAAAGCTCACACTGTGTAATGCTAGGTTTATTGCTCGTTTTTCTATTAATTTTCTAGGATAGTTTATGATCTGTAGGAGCTGGTACGGTTTAGTATGTCAACTGAACCTTCAACTGTAGATTTGTTCACTTGCATGTGATGAAGAAATAATCTTGTACTTGACATATTGCAACTTGTCTGTAAATGATGAGGGTCAAAGATAAGTGGGTCAGCAACAATTAAAGAGCCTCCTTCTCTTATTTTTGTTACTGTTCAGCTATTTCTGTTTCTTGTGACTTGATGATAATTTACCAGCATTGTCTGTCAGTAACTGTTTCTTTGAGTTTATTTATTTATTTATTTATTTATTTATTTATTAGACTTATATACTGCTTCATAGGGCTTTCAGCCCTCTCTAAGCGGTTTACAAATTTTTTAGCAAATTGAGTCAGCAACTTGCCCCCACAGTCCGGGTCCTCATTTCACCTACCTTGGAAGGATGGAAGGCTGAGTCAACCTTGAGCCGGTGAGATTTGAACCGCTGAACTGCAGATCACAGTCAGCTAAAGTGGCCTGCAGTACTGCACCCCAACCACTGCGCCACCTCGGCTCTTCATGAGTTCATGTGCGCTCATGATCATGTCATCTGTGATAATATATTTGCACCTATTGGCCTCTTTCTTTAATTGCCTTTGATTTTTCCTTGGATCAGGATTTTCTTCAATAGCTTTGGTGTTCTTATTAAATATTAAAACATTAAAGCTTTATTAGTGCTTCCAGTAAGTAGTCTGGTTTTACTTTATCTTACATACAATGATTTGTTGTCCTTACAGTCCAAGATTCAACATTTAATTCAAAGACCTCAAATTTCCTTTGTTCAGCTTTTCCGATAGTCCAGCTTTCATATCCATATGGTTAAAACGGTTCCACCACAAATCCACGAAGCCCTTATCCGTGGAGGCATAAGCGCGAAGACTAATTCGCGCCATTCTAAGCGCTAAGGAAAAACACGACCCTACCGCGATGACATAATCGCGGAGGGCAAATTCGCGCATTCCCAAGCACTCAGTACCCTAAACCTAACCCTAAACCTAACCCTAAACCTAACCCTAACGCTAAACCTAACCCTAAACCTAACCCTAACCCTAACCCTAACCCTAACCTTAACCCTAAACCTAACCCTAAAACAAACCCCTAAACCTAATCCTAACGCTTACCTTAATTGAAGTCGGCTTTCTGCTGCGGCGCCGTTTTAAAGCGCCCTTCTGTTGCCGCACTGTTGTTGCGGCGGTGATGACACGCGGTGATGACGTCGCGGCTTTAGCACCGCGATTTTGACGAGCACGGTTTTGTCGTGCCACGGGTTAAAACTAGGAAACTATGACTATTGGCCTAGACAATATATACCTTTGTTGTCAGTGTGATACCTCTCTGTATATTGTTTAGGTTTATCCAAGTAGCAGATGC
The DNA here is from genome assembly GCF_051295495.1 of Thamnophis sirtalis. Classification (NCBI taxonomy): domain Eukaryota; kingdom Metazoa; phylum Chordata; class Lepidosauria; order Squamata; family Natricidae; genus Thamnophis; species Thamnophis sirtalis. Next base: position 55,538,537 of record NW_028261392.1, on the reverse strand, counting down.
TTCTTTATTTTAAGGCTGCCTGTGAATGTGTGAGCCTAGGAAGTTAAATATCTTACTATAATCATTTTCTTCATCTCTTTTCACTACATTCACGTTGCCTTTTGGTGTAACCTTAGTCGTTGAGTTTTTAAATAATTAGCAACAGATGGCTTTTGCATTATCTTATTGTGGCTTTAAAGACATTTGTTAAATCTTCATCATTTCTAGTCATTAAAGTGAAATCTCTTATTTGATGTTGCTGATCTTTATTCCAATTTTTAAAATTTCTATTTCTATTTTGCCTAATTTAGCCTTTTTTATGATATGACCAGCAAATTAGTTATTGGGGCATTTTTCCCCCAGTTTAGTTGCTACACATCTTATGTTAACGATTACTATATTGTCTTCCTATAAATTATTCAGCCTGGCACACTCATGTATGTAATGTTCTGTGATTTACATATTTGAAAGACATTGATTCATCAAAGAAACAGAAATAGGTGTCCTTTTGAAATTCCCGTTTCCATTGTCCATTAGATGTTAGCAGTGGGATCTCAAGTAACTCTTTCTCTTCTAAAGTCAACTTTCATGGACTTGCTATGCATTTCAGGAAGAGGTTATGATACTTGGCAGCCTCACTTCTGTGGCTCTATTGTAGTTCTATGCATTCTGTAGGTGTACAAAGCACAGAGTTTTTTCCCCCCTTTCATCATGTTAATTTCATCACAAATGAATGTTGTTGTGTACTGGGTTATTATTGTTACCGGATTATTAAGTATGACTGTGATTATGTATTGCTAATCAGTTACCTTGGCTAGGGTATATCTGTTGCAATTATTACAGAGTCAATGGTGTTTATTTCTTCTAGAAGTTTCAGTAAATCAAGCAGAAGAATAATCTATTGTGTAAATTAGGATCGGGGAGAGGCTTCTCAAGCTACAGTAAAAACAAGTGAGCAAAAGAAGAATTTACTAGTTGCACTGTTTAAAGTTCCATCCTCACTGTGAAAATGTTCCCTGGTACAAATTCTAAATCAGGCCATGAACTGTTAGCACCCAAGGTAAAGTTCAGGTGCTGCAGAGTCAAATGATCACTCATGATTCAGAAATTTGATGTCAAAAAGATTCCCCCAGCATATGTAGTTGAAGTTAACAGATTTGAACCGTTCAACATCACAGAAAGACAATCAGATGAGTTATGGCAGTGATGGCTAACACCCATAATGCCCAGATGGCAAGATACAGAAGAAGAAGAAATAAAAGAATTTACGGATTTAAAGAGAGAAATTTTGTTAGCAACATCATTGAAAACACCACTGACAATTAAAGATAAGCTGGTTAAGAAAACAGGGCATCGAAATTACATGAGAGACTTAATAAGTAATGAGTTGCAAAGAGGAGTCTATACAAATTTGATTAAGGAGATGATTAGAGGATTGATATCACAAATGGAAGAAGACATGAGATTGTTTTGCTACTGGAAAGATACAGGTTGATAGATGAAAGGGTATAATCTAAAACTAGTTAAACTTAGTGAAATTTAGTGACAATAGATATAGTTAAATAAATAATTGATAATGATAATAATGTATACATATGTGTTGCTATGATAAGTAATAATTGGATAAGAATATTACCTATAAATGGTACCTATAAAATGAAGATTAGAAATTTTTTTGGTTATATATAAAGGTTAATAAAAAAGAACTAAGTTAAATTTAGTTAAGTTTTGTTTATTGGGGGGAAATGTTATGATAAAGGACACAGTCAAATAAAGGAGGGATAATGATACATACATACATACATACATACACACACATACACATACATACATACATACATACATACATGTGTACAACATAAGGAAAGTGGATGTAAATTGTAAACAATGATTTGGAAAGGAGGATTAGAAATTTTGGTTACTAAATATTATGGATATTTAGCTAGAATAGGCCATAAGGATTCAGTTTTATTGGAGGATATTAGAAATAGCAAATGAAATCTGTGGTTATGTTTTAAATCTTGATATATTTTATGATGAAGGACACTTAAACAATTATAGTCAAATGAAAATGGAGGTATGATGATGGTAAAAGGTATAAATATATCTGAGTTAAAATACTTGTTAATATGAATTATGGTTGATGACTGTGGAAGAGATGCATGAAAGCCTTTTGTAACCAACTGATACACTTTCTACAGTATGTAAAGAAGGTGGATTCTTTGTGTTGTGTCTGTTTTGAAAATAAAAAATAAAAAAAAATATATAGAAATTTAAGTAAAACAAGCATCAGAGCAATCTACTCCTGATTCTGGTGTTCTTTGATCAACCAATAGAAATATCGCAACAAATGCCATTTCATTAATAACATGTTTATATTTGACTGTGGCCTGAGCTTCCAGCAGTTGTATTAATTGAACAGTAGAGTAGAGAGAGGATACAAAAATAGGTGTTGGGAGGAGAGGGCTCTTAGGAACAGTATGGAAAAAGTGAATGGCACCACACCCTAATTTTTATCACTTTAACTTCCACTTCAGTTTTACTCAATTGCCAAGCCCAGATTGGTACAGCACCCTGAAAGATTTTCTCCAAGAAGATGCAATTTTTCTTGATCAAACCTCTCACTAGATGTTTCCAGAGGGGTAAGGGGGGCTTAATTAACCAATTGTTCCTTCCATTTTGATGTTGTTGATCATCCTTCCCCGCCCCATCCTACACATGCCCCTGACACTCTTTAAGCATATTTTAGGTTCAATTTTATAAATCTGCAATAGGAAAGATTAGAACAGAATGCAATGCAATGCAATGCAATGCAATGCAATGCAATGCAATGCAATGCAATGCAATGCAATGCAATGCAATGCAATGCAATACAATACAATACAATACAATACAATACAATACAATAGCAGAGTTGGAAGGGACCTTGGAGGTCTTCTAGTCCAATCTCCTGCCTAGGCAGGAAACCCTATACCGTTTCAGACAGATGGCTATCCAACATCTTCTTAAAGACTTGCAGTGTTGGGGCATTCACAACTTCTGGAGGCAAGCTGTTCCACTGATTAATTGTTCTAACTGTCAGGAAATTTCTTCTCAGTTCTAAGTTGCTTTTCTCCTTGATTAGTTTCCACCGATTGCTTCTTGTTCTACCCTCTGGGGCCTTGGAGAATAGTTTGACTCCCTCTTCAGCTGACAAACACTGCTGCTCTGGCTTGGAAGGTTTTTACAAGATTATGCTTTTCTTTAATCTTTGAGTAGAAAGCTAAGGCATCCTCAAGACTGGATTATTATAATGCGCTCTACATGGGGCTGCCCTTGAAGAGCGTTCGAAGACTTCAGCTAGTCCAGAATGCAGCCGCGCGAGCGATTGTGGGTGCACCTAGGTACACCCACGTTACACCTATCCTCCACGAGCTGCACTGGCTGCCCATTGGTCTCCGGACACGCTTCAAGGTGCTAGTCGTTACTTATAAAGCCCTGCATGGCATCGGAGCTGGGTACCTGAGAGACCGCCTCCTGCCAATTACCTCCCAAAGACCGATTTGATCGCACAGGCTTGGCCTTCTCCGGGTTCCATCTGCCAGCCAATGTCGGCTGGCGACCCCCCGGGGGAGGGCCTTCTCTGTTGTTGCTCCGGCCCTCTGGAACGAGCTCCCCATGGAGATCTGGACCCTTACTACCCTCCCGGCCTTCCGTAAAGCTACTAAGTCCTGGCTGTTCCGGCAGGCTGGGGGCTGTTGAAGTATCCGGCCCCACTTCAATTGTGAATGTTGCTGTATTTTTAAATTGTTGTATTGTCTTGTATTGTCTTATTTATCCCCTCTCCCTGTTTTATTGTAAGCCGCCCGGAGTCCTTCGGGAGTGGGCGGCATACAAAACCAATAAAACTACTAAACTATTTCAAAAAGTGATGGATGTTGCTTGGACAAAACTAAATTTCATTTCATTTACATTAATATATAAACAAAAATCGTTAGTAGTTAAAATGCTAGTTATATACAAGTAGTCCTCAATTTGTGATTGTAATGAAGTCTTCTAATTACACTTGTAAAACGTGACAGGCGTAAAGTGAGGCACCCATGTGATCAACCTGATTTTATGACCTTTTTTGTAGCACTTGTAAGTGGCTTAGGAACTACAAGATGAGCTTGCTCAATCCAGCTTGCAGGCTGGAACCCAAAACAGTATCAACATGTCAATTATTCTTTTTTCTCTCCACATAACTAGTGTTAGATTATTATGTCCAAAAAGCAAGAGGGTGGAATTTTTATTCACAGACACAAACGACACTTCTTTTTCAAGTGAGAAACACCAACAAATTTCCTTCAGGAAGTTTCCCCATGGAACCTTTATATAAATTAATGCTATAAAAATGTGTGTTTTACTTCATCCTGTTTGGTGACCTTTGTCTTGATGAGATGAAATGAATTGTAACAACATAATTAGCAGTTCAATGGAATCCCTGAGCAAATACTGATCACAGGGCAACTACGGTGGTAGAGTTCTCTCTGGATATTTATTTTATCGCCCCCTACTTTTGCTGTTTACTCAGGAACTGTTCTTGCCAGCAGGAGAGCTTTCAAAATTCATGCATTTCCATCTGATTATGACTTGGAGCTACAACACAAACCCCAAATGGTAACACTCTGGAAAAGAGTATGGAAGCTGAACTCATTTGAAATTTTGCTGGAAAAATTCCTCTGGTATATTGGACCCACAGGTATCAATCACATCCCCAGTTATTGTAAACATTTCTATCAGACCATGTGTGATACAGTAATTCCATTCATGTTTATAAATGGAAGGACCCTTTCAAGATCACAGGCGTGAGTTTATTGCATACTCGGTGATGAGACCTTTCAGATGACAAGCATGGAAACTCTTAAATCTTGGGAATGGAGATGTAGAGCAAGTTATGCTTCTGTTTCAGTATAATCATCTCAAGACTGGATTACTGTAACGCGCTCTACATGGGGCTGCCCTTGAAGAGTGTTCGAAGACTTCAGTTAGTCCAGAATGCAGCCGCGCGAGCGATTGTGGGCGTACCTAGGTACCCCCGCATTACACCTATCCTCCTCGAGGTGCACTGGCTTCCCATTGGTCTCCGGACACGCTTCAAGGTGCTAGTCGTTACTTTTAAAGCCCTACATGGTATAGGACCTGGCTACCTGAGAGACCACCTCCTGCCATTTACCTCCCAGAGACCCATAAGATCCCACAGACTAGGCCTCCTCTGGATTCCATCTGCCGGTCAATGACTCCCCGGGGGAGGGCCTTCTCTGTAGCTGCTCCGGCCCTATGGAACAATCTTTCCGTGGAGATCCGGACCCTTACTACCCTTCCGGCCTTCCGCAAAGCGACCAAGACCTGGCTGTTCCGGCAGGCCTGGGGCTGTTGATCTTTCCAGCCCCATCCTAAGCTATGAATGTTGTGGAATTTTAATGTTGTTTTTTAAATTTCGGTATGTTCCCCCTTCCTTTTTATCTGTAAGCCGCCCTGAGTCTCATGAGAGTGGGCGGCATACAAATCCTATAAATAAATAAATAAATAAATAAATAAATAAATAAATAAATAAATAAATAAATAAATAAATAAATAAATAAATAAATAAATAAATAAATAAATAAATAAATAAATAAATAAATAAATAAATAAATAAATAAATAAATAAATAATAAAATAATATTTTTTATTAAATTCAGATCCAGACTTTAAATTTTTAATGAAATATTGAATAAAGTGATTTCTGAAGCTGAAACAGATTTTGGGGATTGTGTTCATCAGTCTCCATAAAGCTATACTAATACCTGAGAACTTTTTCAGGGGGTGGTATCTGCTGCTGATAACAGATAACAGAAGGGGCATGCCTCAAAATCTCATGCTGATTAGGTGCCTTGAATATTTATCTGATCAATTTCCTTTTCTGTTACTTGGTTTTATTATTGACATAGGCCCCATCAATAATTATTAATTTTGAGGCAACTTACTTATAAAAGTAAAGGCCAAAAGGTAGACTCTTTAGGATTGTTCTGCCAGACCGTTCACCAGCAAGGGGTATTTTCCGGAGTGAGTTGCAGGATGATCTAGTAATGGGTTTTGTCATGTCTAATTGGCCTCGAGACTGGGTTGAAGTTGAAGCCATGCCTCTGTGCTCCTCAATACCGCTTCCAGTTTCAACTCAGTCTGGCCTGAGATGAGACATAGATAAATTGGGTCCTGAAAAGGAAAAAAAAATTCCGACCATCCTCAACTTCTCCTGCCTCCTCCTTGTTCCTGCAAGGTTCATAGCAAAGAATAAATGGCCCGAACATTGAGTGAAATTCAGGAACTTCCTTATATAGTTTATCGCTTTCAGCTAAAGCCATCTGTTAGTTTTGGAAACACCTTTCAAGATTTGCCCTTGAGTTACACAAAGTATGTCTACAGGATGTCATAATACCTGGGTCAGCTAACGGACATGCATAGCTCGTATTTTGAGGAACTAACAATATGTGTCTACCAAACAGATTTAACAGCCAAGCCAGCAGATGGGCTAAAATAGATGTTTTTCCTCAGCATATGTCATGTACAGGCTTCCTTCTAACCCGTGTACTATGTACTATGTCCTAAAAGCAAACCTTGCAATTTCTATATGAACAGTTAAAGCTTAATATCATGAAACCCTAGTTTGGTTCAGGCTTGAGGCCTACTTTGGTTCAGCCTGCCACCTCCATTACTAGTAAGCTTCCTGGGGCGGTGGCTGCCCCTGGCCACCTGGGAAGTGGGTGGCTGATTCACAGTGACCCCAAAAAGCTCGGATGCCATTCCGGTGGCCATTTTGAGCTGCTCCAAGCCACATGGAGTGGAGCTGCAGCAATTGCGGCAGCGAGAGACTAATGGGCTTGGGGTTTCCAGTCCTACAGCTCTCGCCGCTTTTTGGCTCTGCTCCTTTGGAGACAGCCGCAATTCAAGCCACAGAGCCAGGGGGCACGGAGAAGGGCGCGAAGACCTCCAGCGAGGCAGAAGCCTCCGCAGTGGCCCATGAGCACGTCGATCGTGGCATTCACATTGGTGCCGCTTGCAAAGCATGCGGCGAAGACAGAGGTGGCAGAAGCGAGTGGAAGTGAGGGAGGATCGTTGCGATATCGTGGCACGTGGAGGCTGGTAAGTATACGTGGCAGTTTAAAATGGCGGATGGAGCAGATAGATTGCCTCCCCCCACAATGTCTCCTGGAGAGGGAACTTCTTTGAGGCAGCGGCCCACTGCTTCTTCCAAGAGGCAAAAGGCCTCAGCTGCCATGTGTCCCTCACGAGCAACCCAGAGGGATGAACGGCGACGGCACAAGGCCCTCACTAAAATTGTTTCCAGAAGGAGAGGAATAGGAGAAAGGAAAAGGCAGAGGAAGAATGGGAGGGAATGTAAGAGTAGGAAAGAGGGGAGGAATGGGAAGAAGAGGGGAAGAGTAAAGGGGAGGAAGGGGAAGGAGAGAAGGGAAAGGAGAGGAGGAAGGAAGGAAGGAGAGAAGAAAGAGAAGAAGGGGGGTAGGAAGGAGGGAGGGAAGGAGGGGGGGAAGGAAGGAGAGAAGAAAGGAGGGAAGGAAGGAGGGAAGGAATGAGAGAAGGAGAGAAGAAAGGAGGGAATATAGGAGAGAAGGAAGGGGGAAGGGAGGAAAGGAAGGGGGAAAGGAAGGAGAGAAGGAGAAAAGAAAGGAGGGAAGGAGGGAGGGAAGGAAGGAGGGAAGGAAGGGGAGTAGGAGAGAAGAAACGAGGGAAGGAAAGAGGGAGGGAGGGAAGAAGAAGTAGGACCGTTGTAAGATAAGATGGATCTATGGGATGTTAAAAAAGCAATCTTCAAGTATATTGTCAACTGTAGGGAAAAATTGTTATAAATACATATTATTAATAACAGTTATGAGATCATATAATTGTGAATGTATATATGAAATTGATAAAATAAATAAATAAATAAATAAAAAATAATAAAATAAAATAAAACTGTTTCCAGGGCTGAAAAGCTGCATGGCCAGCAAGGTAGGCTTAGCCATCCCCCACTAGATCTAGGTCTCTCCTAGGCAGTGCATCCAAGGCTGCTTCCCCTCCCTCCCCCACCCAGACTCTCTTGGTTCACTGGAGGGGTATTTTGGGGAGGTTTCTCCTCCACCTTTATCTATGGAAGATCAGGGCCCTTACCAAGGGGAATCCTTTCTCCAGGAAGACCAACCTGAGGAAAAGTGCAAGACTATGCCTAGATTGGCTCCCCAAGCCGGTGCCGGGCAGGGCGGCATCGCTGGGATTCTTTAGATATGGATAATTTGCCCATGGGGCTTCAGAACCTTCTTGAAAAGGCCATTTCCCATGGAATTGCAGCAAGTTTGCAACAGGAGGCCCCCACCCTCTCCCTCCCATGGTCGGGTTGGAGCCTCAAAGGGTCCCTCCTTGTAGGAACATCCAGTGGCCACATCTGTGAGTCGGCCAGTTTCTCCATCATTAGCAAGTGAGGGATCGGTCCTGGGTGACCAGGTGCAGAGGAATTTTCTCTCAGAGGATGAAGAGGCCCCTGTGCCAGATCCCCCTGCATTCACGGGGTTGTTCCCCAATTTATTCAGATCTCTCCTATGCGATGCTCGTGGCACTGCACAATTGGGAGGTGGGGAGGGAACTACAGAGGCGAGGGTTCAGTACCACTACCACAGCTACCAGTTGTGAAGATGTTCCTTAAAGGGGCCGCGAGCCTATGACCGCCGGCGGTACATAGGTTCCCCACGTGGAACCTTTCAACGGTGTTGCAGGCCCTTATGGCCGAGCCCTTTGAGACTTTAAGAACAATTAGTCTGAAGCTGCTTACCCTGAAGGTAGTGCTTTTGGTGGCAGTTACCTCGGCGAGGTGCATTTCCGAGCTAGGGGCCCTGTCCTCCGGGGAGGATCTGTGCATATTCCATAGCAACAGAGTGGTACTACGACTGGATCCGGTCTTCTTGTCTAAGGTGAATTCTTTTTTTCACCGCGCACAAGAGGTTGTTCTTCCAGATTTCTGCCCAGATCCTGTCAGGGATAAAGAGCATAAGTGGCACCGCCTAGACGTCAGGCAGGCCTTGAGCATATACCTGAAGCGCACGAAGGATTTCGGGAGGTCTGAAGTGCTATTTATCTCATTCCAACCCTCCACGTTAGGGAAGAGGGTTCTTCCCTCTTCCCTAGAGGGAAGCCTCTACCATTAGCAGATGGATTAGGCAGGCAATAGCGTATGAAGCAAAGAGTTTGCCAGTGCCGGACAGATCATGGCACACTCCACGAGAAGCGCAGCCACGTCAGCGGCTTGGGCTGCACAGGCACCTATAGGTGACTTCTGCAGGGCAGTGACCTGGGTCTCCGCGTCACCATTTATACTGCATTATAGGTTTGATGCTTTTGCATTGGCGGATGTGTCCTTTGGCTGCAGGGTTCTACACCAGATCCTTGTGGAGCAGTGAGTTCCCACCCCATGGGACGGTAGCTTAGGTACGTCCCATTACTGGACCATCCTGCAACTCACTGTTGGTCTTACCTGAACTGTGATTTTAGGAGTGTTGCAGGATGGCGCAGGTGGTTAAATGCAGCACTGCAGGCTACTTCAGCTGACTGCAGTTCTGCAGTTCGGCTGTTCAAATCTCACCGGCTCAGGGTTGACTCAGCCTTCCATCCTTCCGAGGTGGGTAAAAAGTAGGACCCGGATTGTTGTTGGGGGCAATATGCTGACCCTGTAAACCGCTTAGAGAGGGCTGAAAACCCTATGAAGCGGTATATAAGTCTAACTGCTATTGCTATTGCTATGGTCCAGTTCCCGCCCAATTAGAATTGCAGATAGTTATGAGGGGTGGCGGAGTCTCCTTTGTGACTTGTTTTCAGGGTCTCGGGAGTGCATACATCGTTAAAACTGGAAGCAGAAGTGAGGAGCAGAGAGGCATGGCTTCAACTTCAACCCAGTCTCGAGGCCCATTGGACATGACAAAACCCATTAGTGGACCATCCTGCAACACTCCTAAAATCACAGTTCAGGTAAGGCCATCTGTCATTCTCTTAAGTTGACTGCCAACCAATGTTGTCCTATAATGTCAGAATGTGAATGCCCCATTACACAATTGTGGCCCTGCTTAGGAATATCTTGCCACGAGCCCTGCCAATATCATCCTTTGCCGTCCAAGAGAGGGAAAATGGAGTTTTAACTACAGAGTGACTACAGTTTCACTCTGGGAAGCAAAATTCTCCAGCTTTAGCTCAGTCGCTGGAAAGCTATTAGCAGGAAAGCTAGTGACAGTGGTTCAAGGTTAGAAAACTCCAGACAAGACCCTCAGGGCTCCACAGCATCAAGGCGCCTCTTAGACCTTAACTGTTAATTTGCTGGACACTCTCGTAGCCCTGCCCTGCAGTCCCTTTCAGCTTGCAGCTGAGTGGAACTCATTAGCATTTTAAAATGCTTGCAGAAATCAGAGGAGGAAAACAGTATTTGTGGAGGCCCATTACTCAGTGTACTTTCATGTGTGCCAAAGTTTGCTGGCATGAGTTTTGAGTTTGATAGGGAACATCTGGGCAACTGCTGTAACATGGAGATTCAGCTCACGGCTGTGAACAAAAGGGGCTTGTGCAGAGAATGTACAGTTGGGAAAACGCATCTGAAAAGGAAAAGAAGTAGGTGCCTGATGCCAGGCCTCTGTTTTTCTTCTCAAAAGAAGACCACAAAATTAAGAATTCCTAACTATAGATATAACTGTCCTTGATTTCTTTGGCTGGGTCCTTGCTTGTTTTCTCATTCTAGTTTAATGCCAGGACTTTTTAAGATGATTTAGAAAGACATTGCAAAGGGGAGTCAAAGTGGGATTGGAAAGAAAACTTTAAAGAGATAGCCTCTCAACCATTTTTTCAAAAAAAAAATGGCAAGACGGCACTTTTAATTAAAAGAAAAACCCCTCAAGCTGACAATTTAGCAACACACATTTTAAAAAACAACCTTCAAATGATGGATTATGATTGATCATTTGAGTCATTGATTATTATTTCCATCAAGCATAAATGATCCTTCATCAGAACAATTCTCAACTGTGAAATACACATAAAATAAAGCAGCAGCAGCAACAACAATAATAACATTATTGTTATGGACATTGAAAGTCACAAACCTAGCCGAGATGGCGAAAATATCGGCATATCTTAAAGACCATTCAAATGAGAGAGATAAACGAGACTGGAAAAAATGGATTGACTATATACAAAACAAATATGGGACTAAGAAATTACAGATATCCTATGCTTAAGATTAGGAATAATCTAAACTGTTCATAGCTAGTGCAACAGGAAGAAGCTGAGTTCAATGCAGAGATGTTATTAACTTCTTTTTTTAAATTTCCTTTGTCTTAATATATTTTAGACTGTGTTTGTTAAAAATCTATACCGTTTACGGGCTCTGGGAAGTCGGGGGGGGGGGGGAAGGGAGGGGGGGGGTAGGGGGGAGGGGGGGATACTTAGTATGTGTTAGATTTCAAAGTAACGTGACTGCACTTGTATACTGTTGCTCTTTAATTCCACTGTAAAAATAGGACAAGCTGAATATATTAATAGATTGTAGAAATACACCGAAGGGAGGAGTAGAGGGATAGAAGAAAGAGGGGTAGAGAGGGTGGGAGTGAGGACTGGAGGGAGGGGGAGAAGGAAGGGAGGGAGTGTATCGGGAGAGAGGAGTGGTAGAGGGGGAGGGGAAGTAGGATAGAGGGGAATGATGGAGGGAAGAAGGAAAGTTGGAGGGGGGCGAAAGAAAGGGTGCATGGAGGGTCGAAGAGGTACATTGGGTTTCTATTTTGGGGGGTACTGCTGATAAGAGGAATGGCTGTGTTTATTGTTTAATGTTATATGGCCCCGGTTATGCACAGTATATATGTGACTGTACGAAAATGAAAATGGAAAAATAAAACACATTTAACAATAATAACAACATATTTGTGATACATTTTTAAATGTTATAATAATATAAACAACACAAATCATTAGGAAACAGAACAAATTGGATGTAGTCAACAAACTGAGGGTATTTACTCATGGCATTTGTAACTTCTCTTGAAACGTCACACTTAAAGCAAAAGATGACAGCTTAGCAATTAGAAATAATTCCAACACAATTACTGATAGGAACAAATCTGGATGGTTCTACAAAGGATCCGCCAAAGCAAAAATGTAACCAGTTGGGACAAGATCTAATTCGAGTTGGTTTTTCTTTGGGGGCCAAAAGTCAGGAGGTGGGTAGATGGCAAATTGCAGCTCTAATTTTTACAAGGTGACCAAGAATTTCTTCCAACATTTTTTTAAACCTCAGAAGCAGCCCTTATTTTGTTCTCTGACAGAAAACTCAAGCTTTAACTGTAATCCAGAAATGAACATTAACATTAAATGAACATAGAATGCATCAGAATATGTAGTGCATTGTCTTAATTTTGTACCCAGAGCTTTAAATTTTGTGCTCAAATGCAGTTGCTTGAACTCTATGTTTAGGAGTAATTTTTTATTTTATTTTCATTTATCTAGTCTGAATGAAGTCAGTCTAATCCAGATCTACCATTTTTGAATAATAATTTCTCTGGAAATGTTACATTGGCAGGCTGCATTATATAACAAATAGGAAACAAACCCTATACAGTAGCAGAAACAAATTGAGGTTTCCATCATTTTTCTTAATACTCCCTTTTGAAGTTATTTAAAATTACAGTAACAGAAGTTTAAATAAAATGTATAAGATAGTTTTTCGGAGGAATTTTGCAGGATTAGCCAGGATTGGGTATTTGTGATGTCCAATTGGCCTCCAGACAGAGTTAATTTGAAGCCACGCCTCTGTGCTCCTTGCTTCTGGTTCCCAGTTTCAACTCTGTCTGGCCGAAGAAAGACAGGTTGCTTTTGGTTCCTGGTTCTTCCAAAAATAATCCAGTGCCATCTTGCAAAGTCCTTCTCCCTGCCTTCTTCCCCTTGCCTCCATCTGATACCCGGAAGCCTCCCCTTGGTGTGGCTCGTTCCCGGCTGCCGGTAAGGGATTTAAAAGTTGCTTCTTGGGGCTTTAGAGGCAGGACGCCATTACGGTGGTCAATTCCTTCAGGCCATATGGGCTGGGACAGAGCTACTATGAAGCCTCGTTTTCATCCCTGCCTTCCTGGGTGGCCACCCTTTCTACAGCGGCAAGGCCCTGCAGGCCCAAATTGACACTAGGAGGTCTGGAGCTGCGCGGCTTGCAAAAGGGGCAGGAAAGGTCTACCAGAGGCTGATTTCGTTGTGTGGAGACAATGAATGATTGGGGGAAGCTGTTTTTTGGTAACTGCTGTTTCTGATGGGCTGAAACTGGTGGAGCCCTGACCTGGTGCCATGGCACATGCAGAGGAGAGGCTGAATTCCCCCCCATTGTCCCCTGGGGAGGGGACCTCCAGTGAGGCCCGAATGAGTCCCACAGCCTCTGTGAGGCTGCGAAAAATTGCAGCAGCTGGAAAATCCTCCAAGGCCTTGCAGAAGGATGAGGAAAGGAGGCACAGGGCCCTGGAAAAGCAGGTGTCCAGGGCTGAACAGAGGGGTAGGCCTAGTTCTCCCTTGAGGTCTAGATCGCCCATTAGATCCAGGTCTAGGTCTTCTCACGGGGGATTTCCCAGTGTATCTCAGGGACATTTCATCTCTCCCCCCCCCCACTCTCCATGGTGGAACAGGGCCCCTATCTAAGTGATCCTTTTCAGTGCAGGTGGGCCAGGGGGGATAGTCCCATCAGGCCATCATTGGCTCCACAGTCTGAAGGCTGTGCACAAGAGGAGCAGGAGGATTCCTTCATTAGAGACATGGAGCAGCTTCCAGCAAGCATTCAGAGGTTTATCTCCTCTGCAGTTTCACATGGAATTTCTACTGGGTTACAGAAGGGGTCTGTGCGACCCGCAATGGTGGCAAAGGTTCCTGGGGGGGGTGCCACTCAGTGGTGGGTTTCAAAAATCATTCGAACCTACTCTGTGGGTGTGGCTTCCTTTGTGGGAGTGGCTTGCCGCCCATGTGACCAGATGGGAGTGGCTTGCCGCCCATGTGACCGGATATGAAGATGCCGATGAAACTTGTCAGAACCACCTTAAATGACCTCACACACAGCACTGGCATGCATAAGAATATGGTGTAAACTTGTTTTTTAAAAGGCATCTTTGGTTTGCGTTAAAACAACTTCAACACACGCAATGTTCTGATTGCACCACAAACGCAGTAGTCATCCTTACCTTTCACAGAGGCACTGAGTTTTATACATAGGAGCATGATAGTGTAGAATAATCATATCCAAGGACCAGTGGTGGGTTTCAAAAAATTTTGGAACCTCTTCTGTAGGTGTGGCCTGCTTTCCGGGTCCACTGGTGGAACCTCTTCTAACCGGTTTGGTAGATTTGATGAACCGGTTCTACCGAATAGGTGCGAACTGGTAGGAACCCACCTCTGGTGCCACTGCTCAGGCCAGGCCAAGACCTTCCCCCTTGGAGGTGCGCCGGCCTGTTTCTCCTTCTCTGGCTCGCGAGGGTTCCATGGCGGGGGATCAGGTTCAGAGAGAGGTAGATATGTCTGATGATGAGGATCCCTCAAAACCTGAGGCACCAGCATTCTCTGGTCTGTTTCCTCCGGATTTGTTCAAGTCACTGTTGTGCAAGGCCAGAGCCACAGCGCAACTGGGTGAGATAGAAGGCGCCAAGGAGGGTGGTCTGGAGAAAAAGCCGGAGGATCGAGTTTACTCAGAGCCTCCTCCAGCGAAGGAAAACATCCCTGCCCCTAAGTTGTTCCTAGAGGCAGTTATAAAGCAGTGGGAAAAGCCAGGAACATTTCCCAACCCCAGCAGCAGTGAAAGGAGGTTCTTTAACATGGAACCTAGTTTCTCTGAGGCGTTGCAGGTGCCCACAGTGGGCCCTCCAGTGGTGGCATTGGCGTCTACGTCAACAGTGGTGTCCGGTGATGTGGCTGATTACTTGAAGGACAAGGACAAGAAGGCGGAGCTGACCCTTCGTAAAACATTCCAGTCTTCCGCGTGGGCCATCAAGGCAGTTGCCTCTGCGTCGTTCTTCAGCCGCATGGCTACAACAGATGCAGGAAAGGATTCCGCCTGAGGAGGTGCGTACTCATCAAGATCTCAACAAGCTGGTTGCTGTTGCTCAATTCTCTGCGGACGCCACTCTGCATGCCATGAAGTATGCCTCACGGGCAATGGCGGCCTCTGTGACCTCCCGGCGTCTCCTGTGGCTGAGGGGGTGGCAAGCGGAGAACAAGGCAAAGTGGCACCTGGCATCATTGCTTTATTCCTGGGGATTCCTTTTTGGTACCCCGTTGGACCCAATCCTCGTTGAGGACAAGAATAAAAAGAAGGTCATGCCTACGCCCGCAAAGAAGTCGGAGCAAAAATCTGCGCCTTACTTTCAGAAGCAGTCCTATCGTCAGTCAGATCTCTCTCTCTCTCTCTCTCTCTCTCTCTCTCTCTCTCTCTCTCTCTCTCTCTCTCCCTCCCTCCCTCCCTCCCTCCCTCCCTCTCTCCTTCCCCCCTCCTTCTCCCTCCTTCTTCCTCCTCCTCCTTGAACACCAAGCTGTTCCATTGATTAATCTTTGTGGTGTCGGGAAATTCCTCCTTAATTCTAAAATGCTGCTACGATTCTACAAATGTACATTTACGTGAAGAAAAACATGGGGATAAAACTTTTTTTATATTTGTGTTCCTTTGAATCAGGGACCTTCTCTCTCTCTCGCACCACAATCTTATAGCCAGATATCATCTATGCTTACCCCTATATTTTCCAATATAAAATTTTATTACATGTGTGTTTTAGTTTAAGCCAGCTGGTTGAAAAACTTGAATCTGAGGATAACAGATTAATCTGTGCAGAACAATATTGTCCAAAGATGTGAAAACTGTTATCAAAATATTTTAAAATAGATAAAATAGAAACTACATGATAAAAAATGTTGGTCTGGAATAGTAGTGATTAAGGCACCAGAGTAGAAACTGGGAGACGGTGAATTCTAGTCCCAACTGAGACTTAAAGCCTGTTGGGTGACCTTGGGCCAGTCATACAGTACTATCTCAACTCTAAGAAGGGGCAAAGGAAAACTACTTCCAAAATCTTCCCAAAAGAACTACAGGGATTTATCCAGCCACCAGGATTCAAAAAATAATTCATAGGTGCATGCACACAAATGATAATTAGACCTAGGAAAAAAAGGGAGAGTGAAAAATTCAAAATAATCTTACCTTGATTCTGTGTGGTATAAGAGGGGGCAGATGGAAACTCTGGCAGGTTTTCAAGATTTTATTACTATGTCCTATGACAGTAAAAAAAGATACCTGTAATCCTTGCAATGTCTGTTTCCTGATTTGGCCTACCTTGAAAGTTTGAAAGTTTGAGTTGGACAGAATCTAAAGATAATACAGGCAAAGTTTCTTAATGCAAAAAATCCATTGAGGCAACCTCTTTGAAAGATAAGCACTCAACAGCACATCAAAACTTTGATGGTAGTTTTTAGCTAGACTTTTAAGGCAGCCTGCTTCAGCTTTACGCCCTTGGCTCGATTACTGCAACGCATTCTACATGGGGCTGCCCTTGGAGAGTGTTCGGGGACTACAGTTGGTCCAGAATGCAGCCGCGCGAGCGATATCAGGTGTACCTTGGTACACCCATGTTACACCTATCCTCCGCGAGCTGCACTGGCTCCCTATTGGTTTCCGGACGCGCTACGAAGTGCTGGTGATTACCTTTAAAGCCCTACATGGCATTGGACCTGGATATCTGAGAGACCGTCTCCTGCTACACACCTCCCAATGTCCGATAAGAACCCACAGACTAGGCCTCCTCCAGGTGCCGTCGACCGGACAATGCCGGCTGGCGACCACTCGGGGGAGAGCCTTTTCTGTAGCTGCTCCAGCTCTGTGGAACGAGCTATCAGCAGAGATCTGGACCCTTCCCACTCTCGTGGCCTTCCAAAAAGCCACCAAAACCTGGCTGTTTCGACAGGCCTGGGGTTGCTGATTTTTAAATCAGGTCCAACCCCCAACTAAGCCAAATGTATGTTGTGTTTTTTAAACTGTTTTTGTTTCTTTCCCCTATCTGTTATTTTATTTCGTATTTGTAAGCCGCCCGGAGTCCTCCGGGATTGGGCGGCATATAAGCTCATTAAATTGCAAATTGTTAGACGGAGCTGAAATTCAGTTTTTTGCAAAATTTAATTGAAATTTTGAAATGTAAATTTTTACTACAAAAAACTCCAGTGAAATGAGAGAATATAAGAGATAGACTTTAGAGGAAATCCTATTCATTGTACTGAAGCTTTCTGAAAGAAAAAGTTGGGGTGAATAATGGCCAAACTCCAAAATTTGGAGATGGTAAGCTAACTGCACTGGCCACAAAGTTCAAGGTTATAGTATCCTATCATGCTTGGTCATTTAATAAAAATTCTGAGTGACTGTACAAATATCTAACTGCGAGCCTGAGAATATCACAACATTAACTTGTACATTTCTAACATAGTTCCACTGAGATCTGAACTGGATTCAGTTTGGAAAACTTCCCATGCCTGCTGTGAGTTATATGTGACCTCCAGCCAGTCATACTAAAATGAGAAGAATAAAAAGTTTACCTAAACTCAGTGCAGACAATTATCATAATGTGCAAGACAAGTGATAAATAGAGCTAGCCCTAGGGGTAGGGCTCCCTAAAGACTATAGCTGGGTCATGTTTCAGACTAGCAAAGACAGGAAACTTTGCTTCTAAATTCTGAGTGCTTGTGGTATCGTTATGCAGAAGAATTTCTTTTGTCTTTATTTTCTCATAACTCAAAAGGGACTGAAGGAATCAGACTTTTTTTCCCTTAATAAACACTGAGTGGAGGCCACGCCTGAAGACTGAAGTTTCCAAGTTATGTGCTTATAAAAGTAGCCATTATAGAAGAAACAGTTTTATAAAATTCATTACAACAAACAGCATATTTGTTATAACACACCGCATAGTTAGGTGCTTGTTGTTATGAAATAGATCTGTTAATTAACTATAAGGAAACTGAAATTTCCTTGTTTTTCACAATACCCATTTCAAAAGGAGTTTTCCAGAAGTTCTAGGAAAATATAAACAGCAAGCAGAAGAAGAAGACTTTCTGGTGTAAGTTCACTGGCATTATTCAATTCACTTCTTGAAAATGAATGGAGGAGCTTAATGTGATCATCATTCAAGCGGTGGTGATATTTTATTTGGATCTAATCCAACAATACTGGATTTGAAGTTCATACTTCAGAGATGGAAGAATATAGAATCGGGGGATATTATTCAGAAAAAAAGATGAAAGTTTTTTTTCTTCTCTAACAGCCCCTTCCAAATAGGTCTGCATTTGTTAATAATCACAGCAGACATTTTTCTTCTGTAAATATATATGATTGTCCCTATGTTTCATATAATAGCATGAGCCTTAAAGTTAAAAAGCTGCTGGAAATTTTATGCGTGCAATTCTACAGGCATACATGGAAATCAGTTCTTTTGGTGCCAGCACTGGCTGTTAAAAAATCTTGGCTATCCCAATGGAAACCAAAACAAATTCCTAGAATCATGGCTGAAGAAAAAGGCCTTGTTTATATATCCTTCCAAACTTCACCAGAACTGTATTTCCAGCAAAGAAAAAGGGTTCCACAAGATCTTGCAAATATGGGAGCTTTTCTCCTAAGTTGGTGGGCCATCATTCCACTTCTGTTTTCATCTTTTAAAAATTAAAGTAAACCAAGCCTTTGTACTAAGCAAAACCAAGCAGATTGTGAGTTCATAGCATGTTCTGAATGGCCCAAAGAGGTGAGAATGGCACAGTATTATGCTGTGACATTATTACTAGTGGTACAAAAGATGCCCCCCCCCAATCCCTCATCAAACATACTGTAAATCTCCTATAGCATCATACTAAGGTATCATAATCTAGGGCGGTTCCACCACAAAACCGCGGAGGACAAAATCGCGCTCGACGAAAGCGCGCATTTGACGTCATCACAGCGCGATGAAAACATCGCGCTATGATCGAAAAATGTAAAAAAAAGCGAAAACCTTACCCTAACCCCCCCAAACCTAACCCTTAACCTAACCCTAAATCTAACCCTAAACCTAACCGTTAACGTAACGCTAAACCTAACGCTAACCCTTAACCTAACGCTAAACGTAACCCTAACGCTCTAAACCTAATCCTAACCCTTAACCTAACCCTAACCCTAAACCTAACCCTTACCTTTATGTGAATCGGCTTGCTTTAATTTTAATTTTATTTCAATTTTTAATTTTTTTCATTGCGCTGTGATGACGTCACATGCGCGCTTTCGTTGAGCGCGATTTTGTCCTCCGCGGTTTTGACGGGTCACGATCTAGGGCAGTGTTGGCGAACCTTTTCGGCACCAAGTGCCGAAATGGGAGTGTGTGTGTGTGTGTGGGAGCGCTGGAAACTGGAAGAGCAGCTCCCTGGTGCGCATCAGGAAGCTGAGTTTCCAGTTTCTGGGTTGTGTATACACACCGGTTACCTGGTCTTCTGATTTCTGGCATGCATGCACACGGAAAGATCAGCATGGATGCACACGCAAAGATCAGCATGTGCACAGGAATCTGGAAGAGTAACAGGCAACAGCTGGCATACCCAGAGAGATGGCTCTGCGTCAGTGGTGGGTTTCAAATTTTTTTAGAACCTCTTCTGTAGGTGTGGCTTGCTTTGTGGGAGTGGCTTGCCGGCCGTGTGACTGGTTGGGAGTGGCTTGCCAGCCGTGTGCCTGGGTGGGTGTGGCCAACTTGTAAAATGTCGTGAAACTCACTTAACAACGCTCTTGCTTAGCAACCAAAATATTGGCTCAGAAACTCCGGCATTTGAAGCACGCAAGTCTTAAAGCTGTCAAGCTACAAAACCCTTGCACCCCTAACCCTTTAGAAAAAAACCCCAGGGTTGTTCAAACTTGACAGCTTTAAGACTTGTGGACTTCAACTCCCATAATTATTCCTCTCGCTCTTCATCTTGATTATGTGCGGATAGGGTGGGTGGATGGGAGCTGGAACGGTTTTAAACGGCACTGTAGATTTGTGGAACCTCTTCTATAGAAGAGGTTAGAACTGGCAGGAACCCACCCCTGCTCTGCGTGCCACTTCTGCCACACATACCATAAGTTCGCCATCACGGATTTAGGGGAAAATACAGTTGAGTGCTATGATTCTGACAAATTTACATCCGATATCAGTGAATTTTCCATTGCAGTTGGCTGCAAAATTCACAGAATTACATTCACATCTTTATTCTTCTTCTTGTATAACTTCTTGAGTTATACTTTCATACTTTAAAAATTAGTATCTTTCCATTGTGATGCAGCCTTTCCATTTCCTTTTCCTGCACCTATATAGATTTGCTTCCTCAGTGCCAATTGCTCAACAATTGCCTGTTAAGGAACTTTCTCTCTCTCTCTCTCTAAAGAGATTAGTTTGTTTTCTTAGCACAATTACTGCCACGTGGCTTGCCTTTCTGTGGAGATCCAATCTGGAATGAGAGATTAAAAAAAACCTGATAAGATCTAGCTGTTTTAAGAAATAAAGAGCAGACTTTCTTGGCTACAGGATAATCACATCTGGGTGGCTGAGAGAAGGTAGAGGAGGAGGGGGTTCTATAAAGTAATTCATGTCTCTGAAAATATGCGCAGCAATTCATTAAAATCTACATTCTTAAAAGGCAGGCTCTGGAAGGACAGTCTCACAAATGAAATACTGTGTTAAGCAGTGTTCTGATTTTCATCTGAAGCATGGCTGTCCCATTTGCTTAGGACCTCTGGGCTTTCTTTTACTGTGAGTTTCTTTTACTGATTGAAGAAGAAGGACCGAGAGACATGTGCTAAGGATCAGAGAGGAAACAAAATTGTATGCAATTTTTATTTTGTGAACATCAACCTTTCCTTAGACTTCTTTTAGTTTCTAAACAATTAGTCATAACTATCCCATTTCCCAAAGTTTCTTCAGAATAGGTATGCTTACATTTTTAAAATTAAATCTACAATTCTCTGAACCTGGGGGCAATCAGCAGGATTGCCTTAGAATCAAGATGCAATAGCAATAGCAATAGCAGTTAGACTTATATACCGCTCCATAGGGCTTTCAGCCTTCTCTAAGCGGTTTACAGAGTCAGCATATCGCCCCCACAGTCTGGGTCCTCATTTCACCCACCTCGGAAGGATGGAAGGCTGAGTCAACCTTGAGCCGATGAGATTAGAACCGCTGAACTGCAGATAACAGTCAGCTGAAGTGGCCTGCAGTACTGCACCCTAACCACTGCGCCACCTTGGCTCTTATTTTACCAAAGGGGCACAAGATGTCTGTCACTCTTAAGCTGTGGTCTTAAGTTCCCTTTCAGTATAAAGAGGTTGGCGTGAAGTTGAAATGAGATACTTTTGGATTAACTACCATTAGTACTACAACGATATCTGCAAAATAATTTGTTCACTAGTTTGCATGGATCAACAAACTTCCAAGTGCCATTATACAAACTTGTACAATGATACAAATGAGAGGAGAAGAGGAAGAAATTATAATAGCTGAAATATTATAAAATTGCTGGTCAGATTTGATCAACTCAAGCGTTGAGATCAAATGAAGCTTTGCAGATCCTGCCCATTATTTCACAAGATTTTCAAGAATTTAGCCATTTTTAAGAACATTATACTATATGTACATGTGTGTGTGTGCATTATTGTCACTTGCAACACACACACACACATCTGTAATATAAGAGATCTGTAATATGGTGAGAGATATGATATACATGGGTATGCCATTGCCATCGCCAACCTGCAGGATATGGTTCATTTCAAACTACAGGCTCAGATAGAGAAATTATGTTGGGTGTGATCAGTGGTGGGTTTTAAAAATTGTTCGAACCTACTCTGTGGGTGTGGCCTCCTTTGTGGGAGTGGCTTGCCACCCATGTGACTGGATGGGAGTGGCTTGCCGCCCATGTGCCCGGATATGAAGATGCCGACGACACTTGTCAGAACCACCTTAGATTACCTCACACACAGCACTGGCATGCATAAGAATATGATGTAAACTTGTTTTTTAAAAGGCATCTTTGGTTTGCGTTAAAACAACTTCAACACACGCAATGTTCTGAACGCACCACAAACGCAGTAGTCATCCTTACCTTTCACAGAGGCACTGAGTTTTATAAATATGAGCATGATAGTGTAGAATAATCATATCCAAGGACCAGTGGTGGGTTTCAAAAATTTTTGGAACCTCTCCTGTAGGTGTGGCCGGCTTTCCGGATCCACTGGTGGAACCTCTTCTAACCGGTTCGGTAGATTTGACGAACCGGTTCTACCGAATAGGTGCGAACTGGTAGGAACCCACCTCTGGGTGTGATGCAGAGAATGTCAAAAAACTAAGAGAGCAAACATCCATTGGGGACAAGTGCTCATCCATCTTACGGCATTTTCACATCATTCCATCTGTCTACTGATTACCTGGTGCAGGAAAAGTTGATTATAGCTATCATTGAGTTTCAAGGCCCTGGTACTTGTTTCTTTAGCCAAATACTTGTAATTCCTTGGTGGAAAAAAGTCTTTGGTTATTTTATTTTACCTTATATTCTGCCTTATCTCCAGGAGATCAAGATGACATATTTACTCACTCCTTCTCCACTTTTTGCCACAACTATCTATGAGGTAGGTGAGCAAATGGCTAGTCCAAAGTAACTCAATGGACTTCTATGGTTGAGGATCAGAGGTGGGTTCCTACCAGTTCGCACCTATTCGGTAGAACCAGTTCGTCAAATCTACCCAACCAGTTAGAAGAGGTTCCACCAGTGGACCCGGAAAGCAGGCCACACCTACAGAAGAGGTTCCAAAAATGTTTGAAACCCACCACTGGCAAGGATCTTGTAACTTGACAGCTTTAAGACTTGCATGCTTCAATGCCAGAGTTTCTGAATAGCTACTTGGACCGACCTAAGTACTAATTCATAATTTCATATCCGGTCACATGGGCGGCAAGCCACTCCCATCTGGTCACATGGGTGGCAAGCCACTCCCACAAAGGAGGCCACACCCACAGAGTAGGTTCCAACAATTTTTGAAACCCACCACTGTTGAGGATGCATTGAACTTAGATCTGCCCAGGCCACTCCAAATCTTAGCCACTATATCATACTGGCTTTCAAACAACAGTTGATATGTGTTCTACTGTCCTCAGCAGGTGGCAGCACTTACTCAACTCTGATTAAGCTCAGAAGTTAAGCCAGATCACTGCTGGTAAATACTGGGATGTAGCAGGTAAGGAGGAAAGCATCTTGGAATTCCAAGGCTGTGAGATAGAATGGGAGGCTGAAAAACCACCCCAGAAGAAAGTACTTCTAGGCAAACTATATCTATGATACTACCAAGTAAATTGTACGGATATGGTCACTGGGAATCAAGCTGACCTCAAGAACACCTGTACTTTTAGACAGATTGACCAAAAGCAGATGATTGGATAAGACCTGTCAGATTCTCTTCCATAATTCCTGTGATATTCTATGATAAAATTGTTGGATTCGAATTTTATTATTCTACCAGCACCTGATTTCTCTGGTGGCTGCCTCGTTCCAAATTCCAACTCATGGAACATTTGAAAAGGAATAAATCCTCCAAGTCAGCTCAGAATTTTTTGGGGGGGAGGAGGGGGGGAGAAAAAGCTATTGTGAGAATTTTGCTGATTAGACACAGGCTGTCCTTGCTAGGCGTACCCTATAAAGTTGAAAATACTTCATTGTAAATCATGGTATATTAATAATTAAATGTGCCCTCCCTCTCAATCTGGGATATATTCCCTTACTAATGGATATAGCTGTGGGAATTTGGAAATTGCTACATTACAGCTATTTAACTTTAATTTTACAAGTACCAAAAATAGACAACTGGAAAAAAAAATATAAGCTTGCTGTTTCCAATTAAGAAGAGATTTTTTTATTCCCTTTCCACTGGCATTCTTGGTTGGAAAAATAATAAATGGTAAGATGGAGAATAACCAGCTAGGAAAAAAAGCCAGCATGCAGTTCTCAGGGCAACAATATTCTATCCTATTTAAATATTAAGTATGAGATGGAATGATAATTTTCTGCATATAAGCATAGTAAGGATAGAACTCTCTATATCCCTTTTCTAGCTGGGCCATAAGATAAATCTATATGTATATATTTTTCTTCTTTATAAAAAATACTTGTATGTACTGTATACACATAGACATACTTGGGTTTACTTCTGTTGTTCTTGTCTGTTGTACTTGTGTGCTGAGTATGTGCATTAGGAGACACAGTTGCATATTCTCCCTTCTGGAAGGGAGGCAGGGGTGGGTTTCTCGCCCCGTTCCAACCGGTTCGGTTGGAACGGGGCCGGCGGCATCCTCGTGCACGTGCGCGGCGCACGCATGCGTACTAGCGTCTGTGCGATGCTCCAGCTGCTCCTGGAGGATCGTGCAGGTGCTGTATGCGTCCTGCGCATGCGTGGAAGCGCAAAACTCGTCAAAACCGGGTAAGGAGTGCGGGCGGGCGGGTCGGCCCTTCGCCGTTCCCGGAAGTTACTTACTTCCGGGTTCGCCGACCAACCGGTTCGCAGGGACCGCCGCGAACCGGTTGAAACCCACGCCTGGAGGGAAGGGACTTAGAACAGAACAGTTGCCAATGTTCCACCTCACAAATGGATGTATTTGGGAATTTGTAAACACGTTTTCTCTGATTTAATCTGTTTTCCAAACTTGATCGCTATTTTGTCAGTTAGTCCTCCATATACCTAATTTGGTCCCTTTCTGTTTAATTGTTGAAGAGTTCTTGAGCAGAGAGACAGATTTTCAATCCTAGCCTTTAACATAATACCTTTCTCACATTCTGTTGAGTAGAAAAGAATAGAAACAAGTCAATTGTTGGAGTGGAGAAGAGTTTTCTATTCTTCAGAGTTTCTCCCACATAGATCTGGTGCTATAAGAAAATCAAGCAACATGAGGGGCATATGGAAGCATGCCAATTGTTTTATGTGAGTGAGGAGACGTCATATGTGAGAAGTAGACCCATCTTCTCTCATTCATGCACCTTTGGAGTATCAAAAATATCCTATTTACATGTGGAAAGAGCAACTGGCATTTTGTCACCTAATATTTCTATTTGAGAAAATTCCAGTGTAAATTTTGCAGCTCAACTTGAAGTTGAGCTACATTTGGTCTAGAAATATGGGCTGCCGGATTAAGATAAATTCATTCCAGATTGGTATTGTTGGCATCTGCTTCAACCAGTTATGAGTGTGGAGTTGAGCATGGTTTTAATGGTACCAACGTTCGTATCAGGTCTTGTGATAAAGCTGGACTCTTGAACATCCTATCAAGATTCAACTTTCTTTTTCAAATAATCCCAGAATAAACAAGGATTAAATTCAAAATTTTGCAGGATTCAAGAAGTAAGAAGGACTAGCAGCTCCAAACTTTAAACTGTACTATTATCATCGTTTAATATGGCACTCAGAAAGGATTATATCTCCTTATGGTTCTTTAACTTCTATGGAAAGGACAGGACTTCCTTATGGTTTGCAAATCTTTTTGGATTTACACAGATAGAAATAAACAATTCATAAGAAACCATTTAATAATGGGTAATATACTGAATATTTGGGACAAATATAGAAATAGCAATAGCAATAGCAGTTAGACTTATATACCGCTTCATAGGGCTTTCAGCCCTCTCTAAGCGGTTTACAGAGTCAGCATATTGCCCCCACAGTTGGGTCCTCATTTTACCCACCTCGGAAGGATGGAAGGCTGAGTCAACCTTGAGCCGGTGAGATTTGAACCGCCGAATTGCAGATAACAGTCAGCTGAAGTGGCTGCAGTACAGCACTCTAACCACTGCGCCACCTCACCAGGTCAGTAAGTCATAATTTTCTCCTTCATTTCATTATTTGGTATCTATTTTTATGAGGAGGAGAATACACTAAATTCTCAGGAGAAAGGCAATAATCCATTCAGATTGCAGGTCTTAATTAGTCACAAGCTGGGTGGGGTGGGAGGGGCCAGCTGGGGTGGGATTTTCAGATTCACTGAACTGGGCAGATCCTTAGCTAGAGGATTGCCCAAACCCCTGTGAAGTGTGAACCCGCAGCAGCCCACCCCTGAGTATGGTAGTATAGCACAAAAACAATCGTAGAAATATTTATAGATTTGATAGCATTAGAAAATCTTACAACATGCCATTTTATTGGGTTTAATTTATAAACTGTTAGTGAAATATGATTTAGTTGGAAGTGGCCGAAAATTGCATGATTAAATGGATGCAGAATTTTATTGAGCAACAGGGATACAGCAATGAGATTTTTAATGAAAGAATTTACTCTGAATATTATACTCACAGAAAATTGGTACATATCATTGGTACATTACAGGGGTGGGTTTCTTGCCCCGTTCCAACCGGTTCGGTTGGAACGGGGCCGGCGGCGTCCTCGTGCACGCGCACGGCGCACGCATGCGTACTAGCGTCTGTGCGATGCTCCAGCTGCTCCTGGAGGATCGCACAGGCGCTGTATGCGTCCTGCGCATGCGTGGAAGCGCAGAACTCGTCAAAACCGGGTAAGGAGCGCGGGCGGGCGGGTGCGACCTTCGCCGTTCCCGGAAATTACTTACTTCCGGGTTCGCCGACCAACCAGTTCGCAGGGACCGCCACGAACCGGTTGAAACCCACCCCTGGTACATTACTGCAGTCTTGGTTGCTAAAATGTTTGATTCTTTTTCTAAAAAGTATTAGAAGTGCAGTGAGCAAATGGAATCATTTTTTCACATTTGGTGACAATGTAGACAGTTTTTGGAAAATTATTCATATCAGAATGAAATGAGTTGTGAAAACTGAATTCAATTTGCAACCAAATATATTTTTAAAGGTTTTTTTTATGAAACCATATATTTCTACCAAGTACACTGAGCTAGTTCATATATGTCAACTGCAGCAAAGATTTTTTATACTTCTTGTTGTACATTCAATTCATTCCTTGGAAGAATGAAGAATTAAGTTGCGGGACTATGCTTTGGTTTCTAAAATAATTTCCCATTTGAAAAGTAAATGTTACATAGAATTCAATTCTAACGGGAAACTATTCTTGAACTGCAATGTATTGCAAGGATTTGTACCATATCCCAAATGGTGGGGGGAGGGGATGTTTCCCTTTAGATTTCCTATTTCAACTGTATAAGAATTTATATTCCTAGTGTTGAGCTGATTTATCATTGTCGATAATTCCAGTTAATGAGCTGTACTGGTAGATACTGATAACCAGATATTTTTAGTTTAAAAGCTGAATACTGACTTTCCGACTTGCCTTTAAAAAGTGATATAACGTACAGATCATGATATTTTTCTAGGTGACTGGGAAACATTAAAAATCTGTAATCTCCACAATGTTTTAGACCTCATCTTTACTCATTTATATTATACTCACTGTATTTTGCTATTTTATTATTGTTACATGTTTTTCATTTTTCATGGTTTATTTGCTTTTCAAAAATGCTTTCTTAATTTTTTTTTAAATTTAAATTGAACCCCTCAAGGTAAGGCTGAAAGTCAAGTTTCAGTAATATAGAAGTGGGTGACAAACGTGGAGTTCTGCTGTGGATACATAAATGTTGATGTATGTACCACATAAATGATAACCATTTCACTTATGCCACCACATTTTATATAGTATTTATGGGGAAAGAATGTTATGTTCTGTATTACAAACTATGTCCTTAAATTCTTAGATATGAAAATTAAGGGTCACATAATGCAGAACAGTGGGATCACAGAGAAAGCTGGATATTAGGAGCCCTTGGCAAGCATGGAATGAACTATGGTGGATGATATTTAGAAGTAGAAGATTGAAGGATTCTAGACATACCAAGACATACCAACACACAAAACGCTGAGCAAAAGCGTGACCCATCAAAACCGCGGTCCACAAAAGCGCGATCGACAAAAGCGCGCAATTGACGTCATCACAGCGCGATGAAAAAAATTAAAAATGGAAATAACAATAAAATTAAAGCAAGCCGATTCACATAAAGGTAAGGGTTAGGGTTAGGGTTAGGGTTAGGGTTAGGGTTAGGGTTAGGGTTAGGGTTAGGGTTAGGTTAAGGGTTAGGGTTAGGTTTAGAGCGTTAGGGTTACGTTAAATTTTACGTTAAAGGTTAGCGTTAGGTTTAGCGTTAGGTTAAGGGTTAGGTTTAGGGTTAGATTTAGGCTTAGGTTAAGGGTTAGGTTTAGGGTTAGGTTTAGGTTTAGGTTTGGGGGGGTTAGGGTAAGGTTTTCGCTTTATTTTTACATTTTTCCATCACAGCGCGATGTTTTCGTCGCACTGTGATGACGTCAAATGCGCGCTTTCGTCGACCGCGATTTTGTCGTCCGCGGTTTTGTGGTAGAACCGAGCAAAAGGATATTACAGTTCCACTGGGCAATCTAAACAGGATAATCATTTTATAAAAGGTGTGGAAGACCAATAAGCAGATAATTTAGATTCTTTCTTGTCACTCAAGCTGTACAAAAAACTGAAAATTACACTTAGGAGCTTCTGCTCTTAAAACTCAGTCAAGGACAGGTTAGTGGTGCATAAGCAGCACCATGGAACAAGATTTATGAAGAAAATCCAAAACCACTTTCCGCATTTTGCCAATGCATGGAAAGGGGGCAGAGTTTGGTGGGGTGGTTTTGCAGCATTTGTTCAGCGAGTTTTATATTAGGGTTCGCTCTATGCTGCTGACACCCATATGTGTTACAAGTGAATGTTAATTCTCCCCTTCCCATCTGGATCCCATGTATGGCAACTTCAGCAAGTGGTGAGATTTATGTCCTGCTGAGGCATTCTGCAGCTTTTAAGCCAGAAATGTGATTGAACTCCAGATGTTAACAAGATGCAGGGACTCCTTTCTACTATAAAATGTGATTACTTGTTTTACTCATGACAAAAGCTATCATATTAACATATTAGAAATGGGATTGTAATCCTGTTTTGAGGAAAGCTGAATCAGAGCTAGATAATATAAACACTAAATAGACTTTCTAATGATTACAGTCACTACAGATTTCATGATGAGTGTTGGTGCTGTTCATATTCAAGAGTTCAAAGTTAGAATTCATAGCAGTTCTTCTGCGTGAATGTATAGGATTGGATTCTATCTTAGCAAGGAAGTTGCAAATTATAAAAAGGTTATTCCATCTATCACATGTTGAGAAATGTTGAGCATAAAATGGTGCATAATGCAGAGACCATACTTCAGTGGCTGCTTTGTCTAAAAGCCAGAATAATGAAATACATTTACAACAAGTTTAATGGTAAAGTACATAGTTTAAAGGCAGAATGTTCCCAGATTTAACCTCCAGCATTTTTCCACCTCAAGTTTATTTTACACGGTCTGACCATAAGATGAAGGTTAAATAATAAATACTTAATGCAACTGTCACATTTCTAGGAAAATCCGTAGCATTACACAATCTGCTGCAGAACAGAAAGACAGATCTCTGCCTCCCTTTCAGATTTAAACCCAACTGTCTCTCTCCAATATAAAGTTTTAGGGTATCCTCTTCCTTGCTTAAGGAGAATGAAAGATGAATCATCTTTGCCTTTCAGCATTTTCTTTTTTAGGTCACTGAAGCATTTTAGGTCACTGAAGCATATGTGACCTCTAGGCTGGAATACTGCAATGTGCTCTACATGGGGCTGCCCTTGAAGAGTATTTGGCGACTTCAGCTAGTCCAGAATGCGGCCGCGCGAGCGATTGTGGGTGCACCTCGCTTCACCCACATAACACCTATCCTCCGCGAGCTGCACTGGCTACCTGTCGATCTCCGGATACGCTTCAAGGTGCTACTTGTCACCTATAAAGCCCTTCATGGTAGTGGATCTGGGTACTTGAGAGACCGCCTACTGCCGATTACCTCCACGCGACCGATTAGATCCCATAGACTAGGCCTCCTCTGAGTTCCATCTGCTGGTCAATGCCGACTGGCAACTACGCGGAGGAGAGCCTTCTCGGTGGCAGCTCCGACCCTATGGAACGATCTCCCCGTGGAGATTCGTACCCTCACCACCCTCCAGACTTTCCGCACAGCCCTTAAAATCTGGCTATCCGGTCAGGCCTGGGGCTAAAGACTGTAACCCACCCGAATGGTATGAATGTTGTGCTTTTAATTATGTATTGTTTTACGTGTTAAATGTTTGTTTCCCCCCCCCTTTGAGTTGTAAGCCGCCCTGAGTCCCCCCAGGGAAAAGGGCGGCATATAAATAAACTTTCATAACTCATAACTCATATTTGGTGGTGTATGATTACTATTGGCAACCTTTTGTCTTTCAACTTAAGTAGCACAAATTATGGAAATTGAAGATGGCACATTACAGTTTAAAGGAACAAAGTATGTTCATTTTGACTAACTTGCAAACTCAGAACACTTTTTATTCTCAGTCTATTGCAATTATGGGTGCTGTGATTGTGGGTACTATATGAGATTGAGACCACAAGCCTATGTAGGTTGTTCTGAGAATAATACGAACTGAAAGCAGTGACACTCACATCTGAAAAGTAATCTATGATTACACCAGTGGTGGGATTCAGCCAGTTCGTACCTATTCGAGAGAACCGGTTGTTAGCTTTCTATGCAGTTTGGAGAACCGGATGTTGGAAGAAATTTGTTTTTATTTTTTTCCACTTTACAGGGCTAATCTTGTAAGGAAGGTAGGAAGGAAAGATTCTGGTGCTGTTTCTAGCCTAATCTTTATTGCCCTGCTGATAGAAACTGCCTCTCTGGTTAACCGTGATTATATTGCAACAGCTAAGGCGAAGCGCCCATTGATGTGAGTGTCGTTGAGTTGGCCACACCCAGCAAGTCACATGACCACTGATCCCCGCCTACCCAGCTGATCATCAGGGCAGAGAACCGGTTGTTACATTGTTTGAATCCCACCACTGGATTACACTGCATATTCTAAACAAACAAGTATGTATTATGGATCGCAGATTTTCTAGAAAGGTACAGAAAAAAATTCTTAGTTTATTTGTTTAATCATTTAAGTGCTTAGATAAATTCTTAACACAAAACTATGACTAATCTCACATATGTGTAAAAACAATGGTTCTGATAGCAGAATATGTTTCCCTGGCTTTTAAATGATTTTTTTTCTAGCAATTCTTCACCCCAGTATAAAATAAACATTTCCTTTATCCGAAAAAGGGCCTTTTTAAAGAGGATGCAGGCCATCTGTACTTTTTTTTGTAGTTAGGATAAAAGAGCTACTGCCAGTAGTAGTTTTCATAAAATGTAGCCACAACATTTCTTGCTGAAAACACCATGATACTCTATGGTAGAATCAACATCCTGATATGAATGCTTGATTATATGTGGGTCATTTTGTGTAAGTAAAAGTTTGTCACAATTAGATTAATAGTTTCTCAGCAGACCTACTCTTCCCAACTCCTGTCAAATTGTTATCCTACAACATAAAATGTTACATTTCTTTAAATGTATTCTCTGTTTCTGTTGAAATACAACTCACCCTATAGTCCAAAAGACAAACAATGGTTGATAAAAAACATTTTAGTACATAAACATTTAAAAATATTAATGTGATACAGTGTGTATACTCACAAGTAAGACGTTTGTTTTGGGATTGAAGCCTAACTAATGCAAAAAGAGCTTTCCAATTTTACAATCCCAATATGGTTCCTAACACAGAAAGGACATCGTAAGCTGCCCAAAGTCATGGACTGAGATGGGCAGCCATAGAAATTGAGCAGTGGTGGGTTTCAAAAATTGTTCGAACCTACTCTGTGGGTGTGGCCTCCTTTGTGGGAGTGGCTTGCCGCCCATGTGACTGGATGGGAGTGGCTTGCCGCCCATGTGACCGGATATGAAGATGCCGACGACACTTGTCAGAACTACCTTAAATTACCTCACACACAGCACTGGCATGCATAAGAATATGATGTAAACTTGTTTTTTAAAAGGCATCTTTGGTTTGCGTTAAAACAACTTCAACACACACAATGTTCTGATTGCACCACCAACGCAGCAGTCATCCTTACCTTTCACAGAGGCACTGAGTTTTATAAATATGAGCTTGATAGTGTAGAATAATCATATCCAAGGACCAGTGGTGGGTTTCAAAAAATTTTGGAACCTCTTCTGTAGGTGTGGCCTGCTTTCTGGGTCCACGGGTGGAACCTCTTCTAACCGGTTCGGTAGATTTGACGAACCGGTTCTACCGAATAGGTGCGAACTGGTAGGAACCCACCTCTGAAATTGAGCAAATAAATAAATAAATAAATAAAAATCCCTGTGTATTAAATACAAATAAAAAAGGGCGAAGGCAACAGTAAGATGTGGAGAAGGTTCTGCATAGAATGCAGATGAAGGTCAAAGAAGACAAGTCTGAGGTTTTTGAGTAAAAAAAACAAAAAACCCAAGCCACCCAACCAGAAACAATGCAAAAGAAAATAGGATTAGACCTTTGCGTTGACATCGTGTAGAGGGCCTGTTAAAAGTATATGGAAGAAGCACGTCTATCCCAAAGTAAGTACTCCATCTGGAAGTACTCATAAGTTGGAGAACTATGGTCTCCTGGTGGTTCCCTCCCCCTTCCCTAAAAGCTGCCTTATTGTCAAAATCTGGATCAGAGCCATGGCAGTTAGAAAGAGAGAGTTAGTCTCCCCATCCCGTAACTTATATCCCTCCCAACTCGAAGTGAGAATTAGCCATAGAAAGAGGGGAAAACAGTAAGAGTTCAAGGCCTGTTTTTTCCTCTTTCTAGAGTTCATTAGCAGTCAGATTTGGGGTGGGATTTAAATGAGGTGAACAATATACTGTTTCCCCCCCGAAATTACGACATGTCCTGATAATAAGACCATGCCATATTTTTCCTGTGGGCAAAACTATATGCCCTCCCCCAATAATCCCCCTGGACAACCCTCGCCTCCAGCCAGGCAGAGCGCCACTCACCAACCTAGCGATATCCTGAAGGCGCAAAGCCGCAGGAGCCGGGGGGAGGGGGCAAAAGCACTCACATTACTTGGTTCCACCACAAAACCGTGGTAGACAAAAGCGCGCTCGACAAAAGCGCGTATGTGACGTCATCACAGCGCGACGAAAACATCGCACTGTGATTGGTAAATGTAAAATTAAAGCGAAAACCTTACCCTAACCCTCCCAAACCTAACCCTAAACCTAACCCTAAA
The DNA here is from genome assembly GCF_051295495.1 of Thamnophis sirtalis. NCBI lineage: Eukaryota > Metazoa > Chordata > Lepidosauria > Squamata > Natricidae > Thamnophis > Thamnophis sirtalis. The sequence goes on along the minus strand of NW_028261392.1, from coordinate 55,505,325 downwards.
CCTAACCCTTAACCTAATGCTAAACCTAACGCTAACCCTTAACCTAACGCTAAACGTACTTAACATAACCCTAAACCTAACCCTAACCCTTAACCTAACCCTAACCCTAACCCTAACCCTTACCTTTATGTGAATCGGCTTGCTTTAATTTTATTTTTATTTCAATTTTTAATTTTTTTAGTCGTGCTGTGATGACGTCACGTACGCGCTTTCGCCGAGCGCGCTTTTGTCGACCGCGGTTTTGACGGGTCACGCATTACTTGACACCTATCGCTAGGTTGTTGGGTGGTGCTGTGCCCAGCTGGAGCGTGGGGTTGCCGGGCAGCTGCTCTCATGAGCAGCTGCCCGGCAACGCCCCTTTCCAGCCGGGCAGAGCGCCACTCACCGACCCAGTAATATCCCAAAGGCGCTAGCTTCATATTCGGGTTTTTCCCCAGATGTGCCAATGAGCATGGCTCTCTTAATAAATTGGAACTTTGAGTTGCCTTGGACTCTAATTTAATTTTGGATGCTATCTGGAACACTGACACAACGGTGCTCAGAGCCTCCCCTTTGTCTTTCCTAGCTGCCACAAACAACAAGTTTGCATGGAGTTTATTTTGCTTTATTTATTTCTTTATTTTATTATTTTATTTTATTATTATCTGACTTCTGTAGTACCGATCTCAACAAGTGACTGGCTATATATATATTTGTTTTGTATTGTTTTAATTTTTTCTATGTTTTTATGTACATCATAAAAATAGAAAGAATTAAAACAATACAAAACAAATACATATGGTTGAACAAGTAAAACTATTTCCATGAACATTAATCCAGCAAAGAAACGGGCCCTGAATGTGCCAGCCCCAATCACACATTTTCCCTAAGATACTCCTCAATTGTCTTTTTATATCCTGAACTTTCTGAAACTATTTTAAAATATACCCAAGGTAGAGTCAGGCTCTCCTGATTATTTTCAGTCCCATCTGAACATAAGTATGCTATGAGGGGTCCTTGGTGCTCTCTGAGCTTGATTGTTTTCTTGCAGACATTTAATTACCCCATTACGTAAAAACATCAGTGCTAAACTAGCATTGATGATGTTACTCAGTTTGCGTTATGAAACATCTGCAAGGAAACAAGCAAGCTCAGAGGGTTCACCGACAAATGCGCGATCATCAAATCCACGCCGACCAAACCGCGCCGACAAAACCGCACCTGCCATCAACAAACAACATAATGGGACGCAAAAACCACATTATAACCCTAACCCTTTATAACGTTGTTTTCGCATCCCATTATGTTGTTTGTTGATGGCGGGCGCGGTTTTGTCAGCGCGGATTTGACGATCGTGCATTTGATGGGTCACGAGCTCAGAGAGCACCAAGGACCCCTCATTTCAACCCTGAGCTATAAATATTATCCTTAATTGATAAATATGCTGTAAACATGCCGAATAAAAATAATTCAGGTTGAACTAGGTATTTAACTTTTAAAATGTCTGGTTTGTCACTAGTGGACTAGTAGAAACAAGTATCACAAGAAATACTAGAATTCTTGATGTAGACTAATAACAGAAACTTGAACCATGTTTCTTCGTCTCTCCTTTTCACACCAGTTAGTGTCAAGGTGAAGCAATCCTGAGTTTCTTTCTCATACCTTCCTGTTTTCCTGGGATAAGTTCATGTTTTCCTGCTTCATATTTTCTTAAGATTCTCTCCATACTTTCTGCATGGATGTCCGTGTGCCTTCAGGTTGGATCTGACTCAGGGGTGGGTTGCTAATCCCGTTCCAACCGGTTCGGTTGGAACGGGGCCGGCGGCATCCTTGTGCACACGCACAGTTCACGCATGCGTCATAGCGCCTGTGCGATGCTCCAGCTGCTCGCGGAGACTCGCGCAGGCGCTGTATGTGCCATCCAGCTGCTCGCGGAGACTCACGCAGGGGCTGTATGTGCCATCCAGCTGCTCGCGGACAATCGCACAGGCGCTGTATGTGCCATGCGCCTGTGTGGCAGCGCAGAAGCCTTCAAAGACCGGTAAGGAGGGCGGGCGGGTGGGCTCTTCGCCGTTCCCGGAAGTTACTTACTTCCGGGTTCGCCGACCAATCGGTTCGCGGGGACCGCCGTGAACCGGTTGAAACCCACCCCTGATCTGACTCTAAAAACTGCCTGGATTGCAGTTTTCTTGGGAAGGTTTTCCACAAGTAGCTTGCCATTTCCTTCTTGGGCGCCATGATGGTGCAGTGGTTAGAATGCAGTACTGCACGCTCTGCCCACAGTTTGACTCATCTTTCCAAGGAAATTTAAAATCTTTCAATCTTGCACCTTTCAGTATCAGGGCTACTGTAGACAATGTCTGCCACCTTATCCAATTCCCACAAACCTTGCAAGGAGAAGAAACTGTCAAAAAGCCTCCTTGAGATAGACAAACTGGACATGTGGAATTTAGTTGGTTTTTTTTAAAAAAAGAAATGTATATTGTTGCTAGACAGAGTATATCAATATAATAGAGCTGTTGTGGTCCAGTGGTTAAAATGCAGTATTGCAGACTAACTGCACACAGCAAGAAGTTCAATGCTACCAGCTCATTGACTCAGCATTCCATTCTTCCAAGGAAATGGAAAATCTTTTAATCTTTAATACTATGCTACTTATTTGAAAACACGGAAGCTAATTAAGTGAATAGGTGCATTCAGTTTAAATGAAATATTTATGTTTTTTCTTCATAAAAAGGATCATTTAATAATAAAGGGAAAGGGCTTATTATTTCTCTATATTTGTACCAATTATTCAGTACATTACCTATTATTGCATGATGTCTTATAAATAGTTTTTTTTCTATTTATATCAAGCCAGAAATATTTATACAGATAATCTGAAAGTCCTGTACCTTCAGTAGCGATAGTTGGGCCATAAGAAGATACAATCCAGTATAATCTATATTAAGCAATTTATTTTGGAAGCACCTAGTCTTTTGAATTCTTTAAAATCTTGAATTTAATCATTGGTTTTTTATTGGGCTATATTTGGATTACTTGGTTATGCCAATCAGTTCATACGTTATTTTCAGTATGTATGGGGATCATTCGGAAGAGGAAATTAAGTCTAGGTAGGGTATTCATTTTAGCATCTGCAATAGCATTACTGGATACAACACTACCAATCCATAGTATCAAATTGCTCTTATTTTCAGGCCTCTGATTAAGCCTCATATGATAGGGACTCATGGTTTCATTCTCAAAATAGGATATTCATCTGGAACATTTATTAATTTAAAATATCATTGTATTTTCTTTCTATTATAGTGCTAACAACAACTTCAGCGGTTGAATTTTAGATTGGAAACTGTAGAACATGTAAATTTTACCCCCAATCAAAATTAAGTGCTTAAAAATATCTGGAGATCTGATCAATCTCAACATCTCATATAACTTAGGTCCTGGTAGAGTGAACCTTCTATCTTAAGGCTCTCAAAGAAATGAAATATTATCCTCAATAGATATATTCCATTCATATACAAATCAGATTTTGTTAGCATACCTCAATTTCAAACTAAAAGTTATTGCAAAGGCTTTAAATTGCAAAGAAAGCCATTGAATTTTAGGCTAATGACAAAAAAGATTCCATGTTTTGGCCAGAAGTAAGCAAGATCAAAGCAGGATAATGATCATTATTTTCATTGTGTACATTCTAACCTATCAAGTCTACTTTTAGAAAACGCTTTTGATCACAGCAAGGTAACAACGGGTGAAAAGTAATACTTATATACATCATGGGAGATTAAGCCTCTCCTAAGGTATTTCAGTAATTCATAAAAGCAATTCTATCTACTCTGATCTATTAAGAATGTAAACTACCAAGAAACTATTGCTTGCAGTGGCCTTTATGTTCAGAAAGCTTTGAGATTAGTCAATATTCAGCACTTTTAAATCTAGAAATATTAATATACAAAAACAAAGATGAAAACTTTCTGATTTAAATCAATCAAAGCTAACTGAAGATGCTTACATTTTAATTACCTAATGTCCATATTATGTTATGGTTTCTTTCCTTTCATCATTGTATCACTTCAACAACTCTGGAGTGCCTTGCTCTCATTTCTCAGCAAAGGAAAAATTGCTAGAATGGCAAATTGAATTGAAGCTGAGTAAATATTAATTTCTTCAGTTTTACATCTCCTGAGGCAAAAGAGTGCCAAACTCGGCTTGCTAAAAACAAAAAGTAATGGTCCACTGAAAACCATGTCCCAATGATAGAACTCCAGCCAATCCAAATTAGAAATGTGGTCGCTGAGCAATCTCGTTAGGTATATACTCAGTTGCAGCATGGGCCAGAATGTGAACCCCAGGGAGAAAAACAAAATCCCGTGGTTACTAGCAGTGCATGTTGGGATATATATCTTCAGTGAAGAGCTAATGCTCTGCTGTGCTGACATTGTCCATTTCCTCTCATTCTTGGCTCAGTTTAGTGCACACTTCAAAGGGGCCTACACCATAAAAGAATGTTTCAATTTTGTGATATTTTCATCTGTTATTTCAATATTATGCGCTGCAGGACTGACTTAGCAAACTTTTCACTTTGATGCCATCTCAGTAAAGTACAGTTTGACTATGAAACCCCCAAGAGGGAATCTGCTAATCAGATTGCTGGTTTCTAAGGGTTCCTGAGCCTATCATTTGATCTCTAGTGGGAAATCTATGCTGCAAAGGGATCTGCATTGAGATTGTTCTTTTGTAAGGGATGGAGAATAAAGTATGTAACGAACACTTTTCTTCAACCTCAAACTGTAACGTTCCCGTGGTTCGTCCATGAGGCCAGTGTGGAGAAAAGACAGGAAACGATCTTTCTCGGGATGGAGCAACCCAGATTGGGGGTCTGAGAGCCTCTTTTATTGAGATAGGACAAAGGCAGGAGGAGCAATAGCATGTGAGCAAAAACAGCCTGTAAAAGTACAATTTCTAATCTACTGCTCAGTCTATATATGGTCAAATCCTGGATGTCAATGGTACATCTCAGAATGTTATGTTATGCACTATCAGGATGTTATGGCGTTTTAGGAGTTTGTTTTCTCCTGTGTGGTTCAGCGTGACTCTGCATGCCCTGGTATGAACTGGGCCATGGGGGACACACACCTACACAAGGAACTATATTACAACATCAAACGTGATGCTGAGAGAAAGGATTGATTCCTACAAGAAAGTTGCTTTTGCTTTCTTTAAATGAGTCGTGAAGTCCTCCAAGGGCTTCCTACCCCCCATCTTCACCCTCACATTCTTTGTCCCTAATTTTGTTGTAGGGAAGGGATCCCCTTCAGCCTACAAACACCCAGCCGCAAATGGTCAGAGACTTCTTACGTTCTTGAAGCATTGTTGTCTCCTGTGAAATTAGCAAATGGCCAATTTGTGGCTTGGCATCAATGATTCCGACTCTCTTCACCCGTTTCTGCCCATCTAGAAAGATCAAACAGGTTGATATAGTCCAGGTTCCTTCAGCAAAGCAATGCTACCATGAAAAATCCTAAAAACACATTTTCTCTGTTGCTGCCTCTACCACTGAAATAGCATTTGCTTGAAATCTACATGGCCCAGCCTGCTAGCCTGTAGGGCAGCTATGAAAACCTGGCTCTTCCTAGTAGGTATTAGTGCAGAGTAATTTATAGCTTTTCTTGGTGAATGTTATATGATTGTCAGGCGTGCAGCCAGTTCCTTTTGGGATCTTTGGCCTGCCACACTAATATTCTATTATACTGTACTGTTTCCTTAGTGAGGAATTGGGAGGGGGAAGAGTAAGGAGTAGAATGTGATGTTGTCAACATAAAATTCCTTTCTAGAATCCAAGTCCTCTACATCTCTGCACCTGACCCGAACTGGATGGGTGGAACTGCAAGCATGGCAGTGGAAGATTGGGCCATGTGATGGACTTGTGGGTGTGGGGGCAGGATCCTGAACTTTCAACTGGGTGGGGAAAACCAGGAAGGTTTCAGATTTGGGTTTTCCCAGATGTTCCAAAATGACCCTCTTAATAAATTGGAACTTGGAGCAATACTTTGCCTTGGACTCTGATTTAATTTTGGATGTTATTTGGAACTCTGACATTAACCCGAATCTCCCTTAAAATACTTCATCAGCTACCCGTGCAGGGGGTGCTGGGAGGGGTGCTGACTCCCATCACTGACCCAACCCGGGTCAGCGTAAAATATCAGCGAAGGTGAAGATAGAGCCCATGGGAATGGTAGCAGATAATGGGTCGCTTCTCTGTGTGGACACAATCTACAAACATTCCAAAGTTGCATGGGAAGCTGTGGAGGAGGAAACCTGGAGATTTACAGCGTCTGGAGAAATGCTGTCTGAGCCAGAGGGGGTTGAAAGGGCTATTTCAACACACGGCTGGAGAAGACAAAAGCAATCACCCAGTAGCCGACCAGATGGTTGGAGCCTCCCAGACCAACTTATGCAGCCGAACACGAGTGAAATCAACCCTCCCGTTAGCTCAGAACCACCTAAATGGCTCCTGGCTCACCCCACGTTCTCCTTTCCTAGCGGAGGCTCTGCAATGCACTGGAGTGGAGATTTTTACTCCTTCCACACATTTTTCACCCTCCCCAGGCTCCAGAGGCTCTATAGGTGCCTGAGGAGGGTGAAAAGAGCCTCCCTCACCCCCCAGAGGCCCTCCGGAGGCTTCATGAGCTTCCCTGAAGCCTCAAGAGAGCATAAAACCGGGCCTACGGGCAAACCGGAAGTTTGGGAACGTACTTCCGCTTTGCTCGGAGGGTCATTTTGACTGCTCCGGAGGCTTCAGGGAAGCCTCCTGAAGGTCCCTAAAGTCTCCGGAGGGCTTCTTAGGGGTGGGGAGGCTTTTTTCGCCCTCCCCAGGCTCCTATAAAGCCTCTGAAGACTGGGGAGGGCGAAAAAAGCATTCAAAAATGGGGGGAGCACCTGTAGTGCGCGCATGCACACTGGGGGAGTCACACATTGCATTATGGGTATGGCACGCCTGCACACGCCCCCCCCTGCGCTCCCCCCACTTACAGCACGCGAGCCATCACTGTCTTAGGGCTTCCAGATGAATGATGGGTTCCTACCGGTTCGGACCAGTTCTGCAGCCTGGGTTGCTGGAACTGGCAGTGACCCAGGTCTGCCACACTCCTGAACCGGTTCTTTGGGTGGCGCCATAGGCGACGCCATCTTGTTTTTGAGTTCTGCGCATGTGCAGAACAATTTTAAATGCACTGTGTATGCGCGTGCAGCATGCACACGAACGAACCAGCAGTAGTGCCTGCTGGAACCCACCCCTGTTCCAAATCATCTCCAAGGGCCATCCTATGTAGAGGACAATGTAGTAGTCCAACCATGTAGCAGTCAAGGAGTTACTATCTGGGAATACTGGTTGAATAAGGCTGCAGTTGGCAAACCAAAGCTGGGTAAAATCTCTCCTAAATAATATGGCAGACCCTGAGGCTCCAGAGTAAGAATAATATTATTCTTGTCACAAGTTTACAAAATTTAAACTAAGTGTTAGGAATAAATACTCTAATAATAAATTTTAAGGATTTGACACAAATAAACAATATCTATTATGGGAGAGCAGAAATTCAATTGGAAGGAAAATAAAAATGGCTTGTGAATAATTGAATTCTAGGTTTTCCACAGCACTTACAGTGGTTATAATATGTGAATAATTAAAAACAGAATTTCTGTTAAAATGTTGTGTTGTTCCTTTGGGAATATATAGTATTTAGAAGCAAATAAGAACAAAGAAAATGATAAGGCAAAGCCAGCAGAACAAGGCGGTAGAAACTACACAATTCCTGCATTTGTTTAGCATTCCACTACTTTTCATATACTGTCTACCAAACATTTCAATTTCACTGGCTATTGTTCTGTAAAGCTGGCAGCAGAGACCCATGACTGTAATAGCTATGAGTCATCTATTTACAAAGTGAATCATGGATATAAGGATGTGGAATAGTGCTAAAAGCCAGAGTCATGATTGGTGGGAAAATATTTTCATCCTGTGGGGAAAATTCCAGTATTGGGGGAATTAATTTTCATCTCAAATCAGATAGAAATTTTTGAACTGCTTGAATGCCTAACTAGTACAAAATGGCAAAAACGATTTGATCTGAAAATGTATGCTGGCAATGTTTTACTATTCAATAACACACATGTTTTGCAGATAGATCCAAGAATTTTCAATCAGTGAAAAGAGGCAGGTCAAAATTCAGCCCCTCTCAAGAAGAAAGCAAGAAGGCATATAATAAAATTAGAAAATAATTGGTCTACCATAAAGCTCACTTTGTCTCAGTTAATTAAGCTGCATCATGTCCAAAGTGGGCTTAACTGGCCATTCATGGTATTGGATCTGGGTACTTGAGAGACCGCCTGCTGCCAATTACCTCCCACAGACCCATTAGATCTCACAGGGTTGGCCTCCTCCGGGTGCCATCTACCAGCCAATGCCACCTGGCTATTACCCGGGGGAGGGCCTTCTCTATGGCAGCTCCGGCCCTCTGGAATGAACTCCCCGCAGGGATTTGGACCCTCACCTCTCCCCAGGCCTTCCGAAAAGCCGTCAAAACCTGGCTTTGTTGGCAGGCCTGGGGGTGATGAGTTCCCTCCCCTCTCGACATTTATGGTTGTGCGACTGTTGCCTACTTTTATTATTTGTATTTTGTCTTTTATGTTCCCCCTTTTTTCCCCCTTTGAATTGTTTGCCGCCCTGAGTCCTCCCAGAGAAGGGCGGCATACAAATAATAAAATACCAATACCAATACCAATACCATTCCATCCTTTAAAGGCTGCAGCCTTTAATCTGGTCAAGAACGCTACATTCTATTTTTGAGCATTGCCATATTTACCATTTAAATCTCTCCTTCCTTTGTTCATGGTGGCTTGTTTTTAAATGGCTTAAGAAAAGCCTGTCTGGATGGACAATTTGGCAATTACCTATAAAATATTTACCATAGTTCAGACGGCAGTCTCCCATATCTTCCCACTTGACAATTCTCATACTTCTGTTTAAGGAAAGTAGTGCAAACCCAAACTTATTCTTTAAAAAAAGTCCCGAGGTTATTCTAGTAGGTTATTGAATGCTTTGTTCCAATGAATAAACCATGTTTTTATTTTTGAATCTGATGTGTTGGGAGATATCCTACAGTATGGCAATGGGTATGTGTGTGTGCGTGAGAGAGGGGGGAGATTACACATATAAGGAAATAATTAGTCTCTGTTTCCTATTGCTACTTCTTCAAACAGATTAATAGCCACATGTGGCTTCCCTAAAATTGATTTTAAAGCATAGGGGATTCTGATTGTAAATCTCTTATGTCACATATAGTTTTGATTCAGGGAAACATTTCTTAATCCCAAACACAGCCCCCAGTTCTTTACTCATAATATGAGAAGATTCATAATGACCTATTTACAGTATTCATGCGCTAGACTAGAACTGTGACTATGATGGTGTCTCTCCTATCTATAAATGTTAGACTGATAGTGAATTCGTGTACTTCAGGTTCCATACTTCCCATTTTCAAAGTCGTCATTCTCTCAAAACTCCAGTCTTTAGTTGCAAGAGAAGATGCTAGAAAGGAAGGGTAGACATCTGGATTCCATATGTGGAACTGCCAAGACCTTGAAAATTGTAGAATATTCGTCAATCTCTTCCTTTCATTCTTTTCTTTTTCCCTAAGGAATTATCTTTTTTTTTTTTTTGCTTCAATCTCCATTACAGACAAATTCCACATAATGCCTTATGAGAACTGGGATAGACTTCCAGAAGGGCTAAGTTCAAGTTGAGTGGCCCACAGTTGCTTTTCTTTTATAAAATATATGTATTGCTCCTGGTAAGAATTCTATCCTAGGTTGGAAAAGCATGTACCGTGTTTTCCCCCAAAATAAGACATGTCCTGAAAATAAGGCCATGAAATTTTTGGGGGGTGGGCAAAAATATAAGCCCTCCCTTGAAAATAAGCTCTAGTGAAGGGTTGGGTTTAGCCAGAACAGGAGGCAGCCCTTCCCTTCCCCAGTCACCTCAGGGCTTATTGGCCCCTTAATGGGATCAGCTGAGCCGCTCCATTCACAAAACAGCTGATTCGTGGGTGCTGCTCAGGCCTCTGCCTCCAGCAAGCACCGGTCGCTTTTGCTTAAGCAGCCGAGGTGGCGCAGTGGTTAGGGTGCAGTACTGAAGGCCACTACAGCTGACTGTTATCTGCAGTTCAGCGGTTCTAATCTCACCGGCTCAAGGTTAACTCAGCCTTCCATCCTTCTGAGGTAGGTGAAATGAGGACCCAGACTGTGGGGGCGATATGCTGACTCTGTAAACCGCTTAGAGAGGGCTGAAAGCCCTATGAAATGGTATATAAGTCTAACTGCTATTGCTATTGCAGCCAATTGCGGCTGAAAAAGAAGCCGGGGGCCAACCAACACAACCCACATGCCTCATGCCCTCCTTACCTAACGGTGACAGACACAGCAGGCAATTCCGTCCACGGAACAGGAAAGGAAGGCATGGAAATCCATACACCTGGGACATCGGAAGAAGTCCTGCGAGGAGACGCCCCTGTTGATGTGCAGGAAATCTCCCCTCCCCACCTGCAGATCATCCTTTCAAAGAGGAGTTTCACCAGGATGAAGGAGACACAAACACTCCCTTCAGCCACCTCTTCATCCTGGTGAAACTCCTCTTTGAAAGGATGATCTGCAGGTGGTGGTGGTGGTGGGAGATTTCCTGCACATTAACAGGGGCGTCTCCTCGCAGGGCTTCTTCCGATGTCCCAAGTGTATGGATTTCCATACCTACAGGAGATCGCTTCTCACCTGCATATTCACATTGAAGGCTCAAAATGGGGCATTTTTATAAATGGCTTGAAAATGTGGAGGACGATATTCCTGCCTCTCACCCTGTTCTGAAGGTCAGCACAGGCTGAGAACAGGATAAGAGGGGAAATTCCCCCTCCCCATTTTCAAGCCGTTTGCAAAAACGCCCCATTTCGAGCCTTCGGCATATTCCAGGATTGCAGCATTGAAGGCTCGTAATGGGGCATTTTTGCAAACGGCTTGAAAACGGGGAGGGGGAATTTCCTTTCTCATACCCTGTTCTGAAGCTCAGCACAGACTCAAAACAGGATAAGAGGCAACCCCCCCCCCCCCGCCTCCTTTTTCTGGCAATCGTTCTTTCCTTGAGATCTCAGCACAGATGCACATCCCCCAAATGCTCTATCCGAAGCCGCCTCTGCGTCTGTGCAGAGCTCCCAAGGAAAAGATGGTGTGTGTGTGTGTATGTTTGTGTGTGTGTGTGTGTGTGTGTGTTCTCTGCCAGGAAGAACCCCTTCCGAGGTCAGAGCAGCATAGTCAGCTGTTCGGCAGCTAGCAAGCAGGGCAGGTGGAGGACTTGGGTCATTGCTACTGCAGGCAAGCAGGTGGTGGAACAGAGAGGGTGGGGTCAGTGGGCTTGGGTTCCACCACAAAACCGTGTTCGACTAAAGGGCGCTCGATGAAACAGCGTAGCTGACATCATCACAGCGCGACAACAGCGCGGAGAAAAAAGCACGCTGTAAACGCTAAACCTAAAATTAACCCCTAAACCTAAACCTAACCCCCCTAAACCTAACCCTAAACCTAACCCTTAACCTAACCCTAAACCTAACCCTAAACATAACCCTTAACCTAACGCTAAACCTAATCCTAACCCTTAACCTAACCCTGTTGATGACGTCAGCGACGCGGTTTAATCGGGCGCGCTTTAGTCGAGCGCGGTTTTGTCGTGCCACGAGTGGGCTTGTGCCTCCTGCACCTGAAAAATAATAAGATCTCCCCGAAAATAAGGCCAAGCCCTTATTTCGAGGATCAAAAGAAAATAAGACCCTGTCTTATTTTTGGGGAAACACGGTAGTGATGTTATCCAGAAAACAGCAATTCATTTTAGGAAGAAGATATCACTCTACCTAGGCAAATAGGTGAGTGTGGAATGTTCAAGTACATCTGATGGCCCCTCTGGATGAGAATGTGATTAGGAAAATATTAGAATGTGCAGAAATGAATAGATTAACACTTGAAATTAAAGTGAAGGAGCAATCTGATTATTATAACATATGGGAATTGTTTTATCCATGGTTAGGGAATAAATATGAAAAGTGGAAAAAAGCAGAGGAGTGAAACAGAAAAAAATGTTTTGACAAAGTTAAATAATTTAAGAGGATTGTTATAGTATTAGGTATGGTATATAGTAGTATTAGTATTACATTAAGAATAGATAAAATAATAAATATGGCTGTAAACTGTAATTGTTAAATAAAATATTTGCACAAAATATTTGTACCCAGATGACACGCTGTTTAATGGAAGATGATGTTTGAATCTTAATAAAACTACATCTGATGGTTGAAGAAGAAAAAATGGCTCTGGAAGAATATCTGAAATACAGTGATGAAGATGCACTGAAGTTAGAATATCAGGAAGGCTTACTGACTATTGGAGAGACCAAACTGGCATACAAGAAAGACCAAATGAAGAACAGAATGGGAGCATGGGAAGACAAAGCACTACATGGCCAGTACATTACAAAAATAGCAGGGAAAGCAGATAATAACAAGACCTGGCAATGACTAAGAGCAGGAAAATTGAAGAAGGAGACCCAGGGACTAGTTCTGGCTGCACAAGACCAAGCCTTAAGGACAAATGCATACAAAGCCAGAATTGAGAAGACAGCAATAGACAGTAAGTGTCGCCTATGCAAAGAAGCTGAAGAAACAGTGGACCACTTACCTGGTAAGCTGCTGCAAGAAGATCACACAGACCAGGGGTGGGTTCCTGCCAGTTCTAACCTCTTCTATAGAAGAGGTTCCACAAATCTACAGTGCTGTTTAGAACCGGTTCCAGTTCCCTCCCCCCGCCCATCCGTCCATCATCAAGATGAAGAGCGAGAGGAGGAATTCTGGGAGTTGAAGTCCACAAGTCTTAAAGCTGTCAAGTTTGAACACCCCTGGGGTTTTTTTCCTAAAGGGTTAGGGGTGCAAGGGTCTTGTAACTTGACAGCTTTAAGACTTGCGTGCTTCAAATGCCGGAGTTCCTGAGCCAACATTTTGGTTGCTAAGCAAGAGCGTTGTTAAGTGAGTTTCACCACATTTTACAAGTTGGCCATGCCCACCCAGTTACATGGCTGGCAAGCCACTCCCACCCAGTCACATGACCAGCAAGCCACTCCCACCCAGTCACATGGCCGCCAAGCCACTCCCACAAAGCAGGCCACACCTACAGAAGAGGTTCTAAAACATTTTGAAGCCCACCACTGACACAGACTGACTACAAGCAGAAGCTTGACAAAGTGGCAACAATGGTGCATTGGAAGATCTGCAAGAAATATAATTTTCCTGCAAGCAAGAATGCACTAAGGCAGAAGGTTGTACACCGCAAGGTAAAACACCCAGACACAAACTGAGCAACGTGGTATATGCAGTACAATGCAGTGAGCCATGTGCAGATCTGTACTTTGGGGAAACAAAACAACCACTTCATAAATGCATAATGGCACAATATAGGGCAGTGATGGCGAACCTATGACACGCGTGTCAGTGCTGACACGCATAGCCATTTGGGGTGACACGCACAGGATTTCATGCGATTCATCCTCGGCTCCTGCACGGCCGCCAAGGATGAAAGAATCTGTGTGATCTCCCCCGCCCACACTCACTTACTGTATCGCCGCCGCCCCTTTCTGAGCGCAGGGGCTGCTGGTAAGGCGTGCGTGCCGTGCGCACACACGTCATCAGCGCGGCGAGGGAGGACCCACAGTAGAGGAGCGCGGGAACAGTGCGCGCCTCTCTCCAGTCAGGCCGGCACAGAGAGTCTACTCCTGGGACGACCGCACCACACTTATCTCAGTTCACGGCAGGGCTGTGGAGTCTGCTGCTTCCAGCTCCACGTCCTCATCAACATGCCGCTCCGGCCCACCCCCGCTATGAATATTCATATTCTTTGCCCTCGCGTCACTAGGAATATTCATAGCAGGGGCGGGCTGGAGCGGCATGTTGATGAGGACATGGAGCTGGAAGCAGCCGACTCCACAGCCCTGGTTCACGGCACCCCAAACAAGTTCAATAATATCAAGGGCAACATGCGAAATCGACTAATGAACAAAAAAGTTACTAAGCAGGTATGTTAAATAATTTGTTTTTGGTTTATTAAATACAATTATATATTGCAATTATACATTTTTGTAGTTTAAACTATAAATTGCGCAAAATTATGTTTTTGTCGAAGTGACACACAACGAGAGTTATGCTCGATTTTTTGCCGATTTTTGACACACCACGCCAAAAAGGTTGCCCATCACTGATATAGGGGAACAAACCCATCAGGACAAGATTCAGGAATCCATCTGCATTTAAAAGACAAAGGCTAGTCTTCTGAAGACAGCAAAGTCCACATTTTGGAAGAGAGGACCACTGGTTTGAAAGAGGAGTCATAGAGGCCATCTATGTCAAAATTGAACAGCCTTCTCTCCACATAGGGGGAGGGACACGACATCAGCTATCTCCAGTCTGCAACAGTTCCAAGAAGGTGCCACACCCATTTCATCAGGTAACTCTGATGACCCAGATGAACCTCCAGGTGGCCTTAACGACTCGCTAAAAGAATGCAAATGATCAGCTGTCTGCAAAGAGTATAAAACCTTCCGTTTCCCCATCATCTAATCAGAGCTGAAGAAGCTTCTTGGATGAGAAGCAAAACATCTTCAAAGAAAAAACAGGAAGTCCAGTTGCCTCTTGAAAAAGCAACTGGAGCACCACTTGAACACCATTGGCATTGACAAATTCGCCGTCAGTCAATTGCCAAAGGTGGCTTTACTGAGAACAGCTTTCATCCTGCGATGATACCTCTAAAACTATCAAACATCAACATCTGCCTATTCCAGGTCCTCGGTAAGGACTCGATAGGTAGACAAAAATGCCATACCCAGCAGTCAGAACATCTGGCCGACTGCGATGATCAATAATAATATATTAAGAAAATAAGTTTGGTGTAGTGGTTAAGGCAGTAGGCTAGAAATCAGGAGATCCTAGTTCTAGTTTTGCCTTGGGCTTGAAGCCAGCTGGATGACCTTGTACTAGTGACTTTTTCTCAGCCCTAGGAAGAAGGTAATGGAAAACCACTTCTGCCACTTCTTGGCAAATCTTGTCAAGAAATATGCAGGGATTTGTCCAGGCAGGCGCTGAGAATCAAACATGATTCAAAGAAGAAGAAGAAATGAAAATAGGTGAAGGAAAACAGTTTATGCTCATAGACACATCCCATCCACTGTCCTAAATCAAATCTTCAAAGAAAGCAGCCTGGCAACTAACAAAGTTTTTTTTTTTATTGTTGTTGCTCTTTTTAGGCTTCAATTTAACATTCTTGCCATGTGTTTCTATTTCGCTATCCCAATACTTATAGTGCTTTCTTGTTCTCATTGCATCCTCCTCCTTGAAGGAGGAGGACAGAGGACAGCTATCATCCAAGAGAGATCGTTAAGAAAACATCAGGTATCCATTCTGAACCATTAGCATTCTATTTACAGCAACCTTAGTCTTGAAAATTAAAGCAAAACTATAATGATAGTCATTTCTAGCAATCTGGCATAAACCCTTGCTGAAGTCAATCTTTCATCAATGATTGGCAGTTTAAATAGGTTATGAATCTACCAGATGGCCTGAGCCAGAATGGCATTTTCATGCATAAGATGAAAATCACGATTCAATTTCTCCTTGAAATTAATTGAATTGATTGTTATTAATGTGTGAAGGAAAACATGAAAAAGACGTTTGCAACAAATGTATTTTCTGGTTGATGTACAATTTTTCATTTACTTTATGAACCAAGTCATCAAACTCTTTAAATCAAATGTGTGAAAATATCTTAACTATCAGAATATAAACACGTAAAACCTACTTAATGGGCCACTAAATATTTACAAAAAACAGTGGCTGTCAGCATGGGTTTTCCCTTTGATGCATGTTTGTTATCAGCTGCCATAGTAATGGTGGGGGGGGGGCATGGCATTGGGTTTTGTGAAGTAAGCTGGTGTGATGAAAGCCCATGTGAACTAGAATGGAGGTTTGCTCTCAAGGATTACTGCACTGGTGAATGGAGTTGTTTACATTTATTTTATTTATTTATTTGCAAAATTTATAGGCCGCCCAATCCCGAAGGACTCCGGGCGGCTTACAAAGAAAAAAGAAAAAAGAAGTAATAAAAAATAAAGGAAAGACAGGTTTAAAAACATCACACATGCACTCAATCTGATCGGGGCTGGACCTCAACAGTGAGGTCAACAGCCCCAGGCCTGCCGGAATAACCAGGTTTTAACAGCTTTTCTGAAGGCCATGAGAGTGGGCAAGGTCCGGATCTCTGGGGGTAGCTCATTCCAAAGGGTTGGAGCAGCCACAGAGAAGGCCCTCCTCCGGGGAGCCGCCAGCCGACATTGTCTGGCTGACGGCATCTGAAGGAGGCCCATCCTGTGGGATCTCACTGGCCGCTGGGAGGTATATGGCAGTAGGCGGTCAAGGCCAACCATCCTAGAACTCCAAATGGATGAAAGCACCTGAAGATGTGCTCCACATGACACTACGTGGGACGTGGATTGGACATTCAGCCTGGGAGGAGGGATTTTGGGAAACTTTCAATATGTAACTTTTGTGCCTTTTGGCTCAGATCTTGCTTTTCTTTCGCCACTATCATTTCAAACTCAGTAAAAGTACCTCTTCTCTACTTCAATGGAGTCGGGGGTTTTCTTTCTTGGGTTTTGAACAGAGGCAGGCCTGACATCATCGTTGAGATGTGTCACCATGGCCCTGGAAGGGACCACAGCAGATTGGATGGTCACGCTTCACAACGATGATGCCGTGGGATTACAACCAGTTTATGGTAGTGCTCCGCATGCGGTTCGAGCCCCCCCCTAGCCCAGGCATGTCCAAATCCTGCCCGGGAGCCAATTTCAAATTTCGAGCGGCTCACAGCCTCTTCTCCCTGCCAGCTCCGCCTGTCACTCATCCCCGCCGGCTGGCGTTTTTTCCTTCACCGCACAGCGGTTCCTGCAGCTGTCCCCTGCTGCCCATCCATAGCTGGCTGAGCACCGCCTTCAAGGCTGGTGGTTATATTTCACCAGAAGATGGCAGTAGATCTGAGTCAGCACTCTTGGCGCGTGACCCTTGTGACGCAAGGCTTGTGTGCCCATTTCTAAAATGGCGACTGTAACTAAAAAAAAAAAAAGGAAAGTTGACAGCAAGGTCCAGGACAAGTGGAAATTGGACTGTTTTTTCCACTGAAATACAAAACAGCTGTGTCTGCCTAATTTGCAAAGAGACTGTGGCTGTTTTCAAGGAATTCAGTATCAAGAGACACTACCAGATGAAACATGCTAACTACAACAAGCTATTCTCCACAAAACAATTTCTAGGTATCTATTTTTTCCTAGTAAGTCTTTTGTCCCAATTCTCTATTCCTGTCTCCTCCCTTTTCTTTGTTGTGACATGTCCACCCTCTTCAATTTTCCCCAAGTCACTGTCAAACCCAGTGTAATCTTTTGTCTGCTTTTTAGTTCCCTTTATTGGAGCATATCCACACTTTTCAGTTTTCCCTATGCCATTGTAAAACTGTGAAATATTTTGTCTGCTTTTTAGTTCCATTTGCTGAGACACATCCCCCCCCTTTCCAATTTTCCCTATACCACTGTCAAACCTACTGATTTTTTTTGTCTTTTTTTTTATTTCCACCATTTCTACCACTTCATTATCCTCCCCCTATTCTTCCTTCACTTCCTGCTTCTCCTCAGATTCTGACTTCAAAATTCCTTTGGAAATTTCCAAATTTCCAAATTATGATTTCATGTAATTCTACAAATTCCCACCTTTCCATAGTGTCCAGTTCCAAAATTACAGTTAGTTGTACAATTAATTATAGTTTAAATCCCACATTTCAAGGTTTTTCTTATTTCAGAGTTCTGGTCCACCTTAAATTCTGATTCAGCTTTCCATATTGTCCAGTTCCAAAATTACAGTTAGTTGTACAGTTAATTATAGTTTAAATCCCAAGTTTTTCAAGGTTTTTCTTATTTCAGAGTTCTGGTCCACTTTAAATTCTGATTCAGCTAAAGTGAAGAGGAAGAGAAGAGGGAGACATCTTCATCACTTCACTTTCTTTGTTCTTCCCTTCGGCAAATTACATATTTTTTTCCGCTCCAAATTCCCTCCCCCCTTGTTACCTTCCACCTCTCAATGGTTATAATTGCTTAAAATATATTAATTGGAATGAACTTGAACAAAGCAAGTTTCCTTGGTATGTTTTTAACTTTTGTTTCTCCTCGCCTTCTGTTTCCCCCCCCAAATTCTGATTTATGTCCATTGATTAATTAATTCTTCTTGCCAAGATTTCACATTCCATTCATTGATCAGACATGATTGGATTATAAGTAAGAAAATAGTACTTTTTTCTTGATTTTTCCCTTGTTACATTCCACCTCTCATTAATTGGAGTTGCTTAAGATATATTAGTTAGAAGAAGCTCAAAAAAAGCAAGTCTCCTCAGTATGTTTTTAACTTCCATTTCACCCCTCCTTCTTCCATTCCTTTGTAGAATTCCTAATTGTCAATTAATCTCTTTTAAAGACACAATCTTTTCAAATCCAGGTTCAAAGTTTGTGTTTGAATGGGTTAGTCACTCCTCTGTTTCCTCCTTTCTGTCTCCAAGTTGTTTCAAACAAAGAGTTCTTTTTGGGCTTAATAATTTAAACCACCATTTCCCCCCTTCTTTCTTTCTTTCTTTCTTTCTTTCTTTCTTTCTTTCTTTCTTTCTTTCTTTCTTTCTTTCTTTCTTTCTTTCTTTCTGCCAAAAACCCAATCTGTCCATCAATATTATTTATACTCACAAGGTTCTTTGCCTTTCCAAATTCTGCTTTATATCTGCTGGTTAATTAAATCTTCTTACCAGGCTTTACATTCCTTCTCCTGCATGTTCCTGCTCAAATGCTTTGGCCAGAAGCCAGCAGTTTGTGCAGCCATGTTGCCATACTGCCTCCCCCAACGCTGATTCAGAGGGCTAATCTCCGACCTACGAGGGACCTATTACATTCCCTCTGGGTCTGATGAGATGCAGCCCCTTCTTCACCCCCCTCCTCAGGGAAGATCTGATCCAAAAAAGGATCTCGGCATTGGTTTGTCAGACAGAATTTATGTGAGGCTCTTCAGAGCCCACATTTTCCGTCTGTCTTGCTGAGGTACTTCCGGTCGAATCCGAAGTAATGAATTTTCTTAAATGGATAATATTAGTCAAGGAAAATTGCTTGAAACTTAGACTGGAAATTCTGTCACAAATTCAAAACGGACTTTTTCTCACAGGACTTTTAATGTTCTTTCCTCCCATTCTTGAGTCAGAAGTAAAATATTTCAATATTAATCGCCCTTCCCCTACAACATCTCAGTCACAAGGCCAGGCAGTTGCCCTAATGTATGGTTTTAGAGTAGCAGTAGTAGAATCTTTACTGTCACCTCTCATCAGAGTCACCTACTGTTGAGAAAATCTACCAGCAAATATTCTCCTGGTTGTATAGTACAGCAGAATTGAGGGTACAAGGCTTATCTATTATTATTATTATTTTTAGCCTATATTGGTATTGTATGTTAGATATAAGGGGACCATTCCTTCATAATTATATGAGCCGAGGTGGCGCAGTGGTTAAATGCAGCACTGCAGGCTACTTCAGCTGACTGCAGGTCGGCAGTTCGGCTGTTCAAATCTCACCGGCTCAGGGTTGACTCAGCCTTCCATCCTTCCGAGGTGGGTAAAATGAGGACCCGGATTGTTGGGGGCAATATGCTGACTCTGTAAACCGCTTAGAGAGGGCTGAAAGCCCTGTGAAGCGGTATATAAGTCTAACTGCTATTGCTATAATTTGTGTTAGACCTCCACTGTATATATAGTCAGATTCTTCCATTGTTGCATATTCTCCAAATCTTGTATTGTCCTAATCTTGTATTGTCAGCACACCTCCCTTTTCCAAAGTTGTAGCGGAATGATTTTTCTACTGTCAACAAATAAATTGTCATGCTTTTCATTTATATTCTCTGGGATCATGCCTATTAAAAATATTTGTGGTTTTAACTTAAATTTTATTTCAGAATTTTCTAGATGCTTTGGAACATATCTTTCAAGTAATTTGAGGTTGATTTGTTTTTTTTTTGCACAACCACATATATACTAAAATGTTTCTTCTTTGTTGTGGCATTTCCAGCATTTATTGTGTTATGATTTGTCCATCTCGGTAATCATTGCAGAATTATAGACCATCTGCGGAACATTCTGTACCAACTTTTCTTAAATTGTATCTGGATGTAAATTTTACTGATTTTCCTCCATAGTTTTTTCCGTTGTTCCACTGACATTTATGATATTGTTGTAGAGCAGTGGCCCATGACAGCAGCTTGAGAATTGCCACATCAAAGACCCAGTGTGATGTGAACAGAGGGGTCAATTTCCAAAAAATACTGGTCCTTATCCTCATTATATTCTTGCCTTCATTATGTCTAAAGAAAAACTGTCAATGTCAACTCCTCTTAGAACTGGCAATAAGAAATAGCCTATGGCCTGTTCTGTATAAGAAAACCAAAAAGTTGCTGGCATCACAAAAGGCCACTCATGCAGGACTTTTACTGCAAACGTAGCAGAGGTGGGTTTCAGCCAGTCCGGCCTGGTACAAACGTACCGGTGCCAGAAATCTAGGATTATTTTTTTTTAAGGATTTTATTGTCATTTATAGGCCGCCCTTTTCCCTGAGGGGACTCAGGGCGGCTTACAATTCGTGGGAAGGGAGTGCAAGACAGAACATGAAATAATATGTGAATAAAAATAAAACAATAAAACACAACATTCATTCAGCATTCGGGTGGGGCGGATGAAAATCTTATCCCCAGGCCTGCCGGGATAGCCAGATCTTAAGGGCTGTGCGGAAGGTCTGGACGGTGGTGAGGGTGCGAATCTCCACGGGGAGATCGTTCCAAAGGGTCGGAGCTGCTCCTGAGAAGGCTCTCCTCCGCGTAGTCGCCAGTCGGCACTGACTGGCGGATGGAACTCGGAGGAGGCCCACTCTGTGCGATCTGATGGGGCGAAGGGAGGTAATCGGCAGAAGGCGGTCTCTCAAGTACTCAGATCCACTACCATGGAGGGCTTTATGGATGGTAAGTATCTAGCATGCATTTGTACACCAGGTCCTCTGGAAGCCCCGTACCAGAACGGTCCCTCTCCTGGCTTGCCCCCCCACTTGCTCCCCCCACCCACCCCTTGCTTGCTTTCTCTCTTGCTTCGCCTATCTGCACTATGCTTGCACCACCCACTCACTTCCTTTGCCGGACTCAGCTGTTGGAAGAAGCCCACGCTTCCTTCTCTTTGACAAGCGCCTTGCAAAACCGGGACTTTGCAAAACCGATTCTCAAAGAGAAGGAATGGGGGGGGGGTGACAGACTTCTTTAGATAAGCCCAGAAAGGTTGCTTTACCTCCGCTGGTCTCCTTCTACATTGCAGGCATGGCCTCGAGGGGAAGATGTCCTACTAAGGCAACAGCATCCCTTGGATCACAGTGAGGTGAAGAGCCCTCAGGCATATTCTGCTGACCTTGGGCGGCCGAGCGGGGTGGGTGGGAAGCTCCAAAAGTCCAGCAATAAGGAGAGGGAGCACCTGGTGGGGGGCGCAGCTTTCCTTTCAGCCTCCGAAGCCACACTCAGCCCACTCAGCTCCCAGGGATGCTTTCAATTTATAGCCACCAATTTATAAACAGAAATTAACCATCTTCTTTTAAACTTTAAATTTCAATGAGAATTTAAGTTTTAGAAAAAATTCTCATTGAAATAAAAACTTTAAAAGAAGTTGGTTAATTTCCATTTATAAAGGTCACGTGGTTGCGGTGCGCGGGTTGCTGACCAACCCAGCACCTGGCCAGGGTGGCGGGGCTGTCCTGGAGTGTCTCCCAGCCGGGAAGGGGCGCCAGGAGAAAGCGGGGCCGCCAAAAGCCCAACTGCAGCCGGCACCAGGACACAAAGGAGCGGTCTCACAGCAGAACTGGGAGCGTCCCCAGGTTGGTGGGCTGGCGGGGAGGTGGGGTTGAGGTTGCCCTGGGTACCTGCAATGGGTGGCAACCTGCCATCCGCAGCTCTCAGAGGAAGAAGGCGGGGAAGCGAGTCCCGGGCCTCATCTCTGCCTCCTTCCTCGGGAGCTGGCTTCGGGGACAGCCAGCCTCTCCTGCCACTGCACCCTTCACTCTCCTTCCACCTGGAGCTTCTCTCGGGAGGCGACCACCAGCAGAGCCTCCAGGTGGAAGGCGAGTGAAGGGCTCAGTAGTGGGAGAGGCTGGCCGTCCTCAAAGCCAGCTCTCAAGAAAGGAGGCAGAGATGAGGCCCACGGCTCACTTCCCTGCCTCCTTCCTCTGAGAGCTGCTGGCGGCAGGGAAAACGAGCCGCCTTTGTCAGCCTCCCAGCTGGCAAAATAGAATTTTTCACCAACTGGAAGGTATGTATATGTGTGAGAGTGTGGGGTGAGAGAGAGAGAGAAAGAAAGAGAAAGAGAAAGGAAGGAAAGAAAGAAAGAGGGAGAGACACACAGGAAAGAAAGGAAGGAAAGAAAGAGGGAGAGAGAGAGAGACAAGAAAGAAAGAAAGGAAGAAAGAAAGAAAGGAAGGAAGAAAGAAAGGAAGGAAGAAAGAAAGAGACACACACACACAAGAAAGAAAGATAGAAGGAAGGAGGGAAGGAAGGAAGGAAGGAAGAAAGAAAGAAAGAAAGAAAGAAAGAAAGAAAGAAAGAAAAAGAAAGAGAACTTATGCTCACAATTGAGCCCAAAATTTTGGTTGCTAAGCAAGAGCGTTGTTAAATGAGTTTCACCACATTTCACAAGTTGGCCACTCCCACCTGGTCACATGACATCCAAGACATGCCCACAAAATAGGCCACACCTACAGGATAGGTTGTAAAAAAATTGAAACCCACCACTGAAACATAGGCAAAACATTGATAGAGAAGGGCCTGGAAGCAGAAACATCAGAGCTGCATATGCATGGAAGAGAGAGGGGGGTGGGGGGGGGAAGAGAACTCTCAGCGTGTTGCAAGTAGGAGCTATCTACTCAAATCACTAAAACTACAGTTTCCTAAATAAAAATATTTGTCAAAAAGAAGTATGCCATGAGCAATTTAGCTACACAAGGGGTTTTTCTGAATGGTATCACTGCAGGCGAACAGTCTTATGCCTGAAAATATTCTTTGGCTCTTTTTTCCCTCATGTATATTCCCTTTTTTCCCTCATGTATATGCCAATTACCTCCCACAGACCCGTTAGATCGCACAGGGTCGGCCTCCTCCGGGTTCCGTCTACCAGCCAATGCCATCTGGCTACCACCCGGGGGAGGGCCTTCTCTGTTGCAGCTCTGGCCCTTTGGAATGAACTCCCCACGGAGATTCGGACCCTCACCTCTCTCCAGGCCTTCCGGAAAGCTGTCAAAACCTGGCTGTGCCGGCAGGCCTGGGGTTGATGAGTTCCCCTCCCCTCTCGACTTGTATGGCTGTATGACTCTTGTGTATTTTAATTACGTGTATTGTGTTTGTATCCCCTTTCCCCTTTTGAGTTGTTCGCCGCCCTGAGTCCCTCCCGGAGAAGGGCGGCATACAAATAAATTAAATCTTAATCTTAATCTTAATGTATAAAATCTATTCAGCACATATTGTAATGAAATTATGCTTTATAATTTTCCAAGTTTAAGAAATGTATAATTATGAGAGAGGATTGCTACCTGTCAGACAATCTGCATGCAACCTCTAGCTTCAAAAAGAATAGTACAGGACAGGGCTTACTATTCTATTGCACTAAATCAATCACACTTCTAATAAGTATACTCTACTTTGTTCCAAATAGTCAACATTTTCCCAATGGCAAGATAACAATGTTTGTAACATGAAACAGCACAATATTATTCAATAGACATCCAATTTCTTTCAACACATCATCAAATACAGAGTAAAACCAATGGCTTGCCTACATTCTTTGCCCATTTGCATCCAATAACAGAGAGACCAAAAACCACACCAACCCCCTCCCCCCCCCAAATCTGGCATACTTAAGCTTCAGATTCCTATTTCTCAAAACCTCAATCTCTTCCAGAATTAATATTGCTCTAAGAAACAAGTGATATATGTAATGTGTGTTCTTTCCTTCCGCAAAGCATATCACACTCTGTCTTGTTTGATCCCTCCTTTGCATTATCAATCATCAGCAAAGACAAGGCAAATGAATTTTTAATCAAGAACAGTTCATACTTCTTGTTCAGTTCCTGACTGTCATTTTTAAAGAGGGAAAAGTAAAATCAATCCCAACGTGAACGCTTTAGAATTGTGGCAAAAGAGGGAGAATCATACATGATTCTGTGCTTTATTGACTTAGGAATTTAATTGATTTAATGTGATTTAATATTTGTATTTGTATTATTTGTATTTATTAGTTTTGTATGCCGCCCACTCTCGGAAGACTCCGGGCGGCTTACAATAAAAAAGGGAGGGGAAATATATAAGACAATACAACAATTTAAAATTACAGCAACATGCATACTTGAAGTGGGGCTGGATACTTCAACAGCCCCAGGCCTGCCGGAACAGCCAGGTCTTAATAGCTTCACGGAAGGCCGGGAGGGTAGTAAGGGTCCGGACCTCAACGGGGAGATCGTTCCAGAGGGCCGGAGCTGCAACAGAGAAGGCCCTCCCCCGGGAGGTCGCCAGCCGACATTGGCTGGCAGATGGAATCCGGAGAAGGCCTAGTCTGTGCGATCTAATTGGTCTTTGGGAGGTAATTGGCAGGAGGCGGTCTCTCAGGTAACCAGGTCCGATGCCATGTAGGGCTTTAAAAGTAACGACTAGCACCTTGAAGCATGTCCGGAGATCAATGGGCAGCCAGTGCAGCTAGCGGAGGATAGGTGTAACGTGGGTGTACCTAGGTGCACCCACAATCGCTCACGCGGTTGCGTTCTGGACTAACTGAAGTCTTCGAACACTCTTCAAGGGCAGCCCCATGTAGAATATAAATTTCATGTAAACAATATTGGAGAGAGAGTGGTAACCTGGACTAACATGCCTCCAAAATAAAAAAAAAATACATTCTATATGTTTTTGTACAAATATGAAATGGATTTAATACATTACCTTCTAAAACACTACTAGTAATGTCTCAGTAAACATCTTCAGTCATCTACAGACCCAAAGTATATACTGTAGCAATACCATTTTGACTGAAAGATGCCAAATAATTTTAGCAATATTCTACTAATGCATTGAAGAGAATTAACACATTGGTAATGAAATGATCTCAGTTATTAGCAAAGTTGCAATACATTTTCTTCAATAATATCTTATTAATATTAATATCATCAATAAATGTTTTCATTGGTACTATTTATTTGTTGTCTGTTTCATGCTACGTCTGCAGATTGAGTTTGCTAGAAAGATGTCCTATAAATTAAATACACATGAGTAATCATTAAAACCAACTTCTGTATTTTCACCTGTTAAAGTTGTTCAAGATTAACTTACGGGGATTTTGCAGATGAATGCAATTTTTTTCAAGTACTTCTAGTTTCTGCAATCTGAATAGTTTGTCCCTTGGTAGTGACTGACCAGTATCATATCAGAACAGATGTACATTCCTGTTTGGGCATTCAACCCCACATGAAGAGGATAGTAAGGCCATAATCACTAGTTGTACCCCATTATCCATATTGCATTGAGTAAAAAGTCTGAAACAAGAAACTATATGCATGAATTCCCTGCATGAGTCAGATTTCAGTCTGTACAGATGATGCAAAACACAGGTAGCCTAACACAGCAGGTTCTCTGCTTTACTGCAGACAGATAATGGGACAATCTAATAATACCTATCCGTTGGGTTGCAATTATTATTAGAGCAGGGGAGAATATCCTTAAAGAAGGCAAACCACTTCTGTATTTTTGCCAAGAAGATTACGTGGCAACGTCCAGGGGTGGGCTACTACAGGTTCAGCCGGGTTCGTAGCTAACGTTATGGCCAGTTCGGGGAACCTCCAAATCCCGCCTCTAGTTAGCCCCACCCACCACACTCCGCCACTGCCATATGAACATGCCCTTCCCAGGAGTCTCCACGCGGCCCATTTCGGATGTAAGGTAATTGCAGGGCCCGTGTAGAGGCTCAGGGAGAGGAGACTATGGGCCTCCTTGAAGGCTTCCAGAGCCCGCGGGAGGCCGTTTTTGCCCTCCTAGAGACTCGAGAAAAGCCTCCGGAGCCTGGAGAAGGTGAAAACGCCCCCCTTGCAGTGATATTGGAGGCCAACTAGGCCACGCCAACCAAGGCCGACTAGGCCACACAACACCATGAAAAGCAGAGAACCCATTGGTGAAATTTTTGAAGCCCACCCCTGGCTATGTCCTACAGTCAACAGAACCTTAGCAACCCAAAGATACCATATATCTTTGTAAGAGCTTATCTGCAATGCTTGGCACAATGACTGTGGTTTCTTCTAGCAATGTCTAATTTACCAGTGATGGAGCATTATAATAATAGATTTTCCAAAGTAAGCTTCAAGCTTACTAAAATACTTGGCAAAGACAAAAGGAAATAAATTGTGGTGTGGGGGGAAAAGAGGCCCATTATCTCTATCCTTGTCCTTCTCTCTGTGGACAACAAGTGTAAGCATAAATAGTAAGTACGTTTTACAGAAGCGATTGTTGGTTTTATTCTCTGCTGCCTTCCAACCTATATAATCAAAAATTTTAAGGAAGAGAGTCGCCTCTTTCATCTCAAATGTGTGATATTCATATGTCTTCCTCCCTTCCCCCTTTATCACAGAATGAAAATTATTTGCTCTGAGAAAGCACAGCTATAGTTAGAGGAGGGAGGGAGAAATGTTCCCCAGATGGTTAAAGGGAAGCAGCTCAGACACACACATTCCTGAAGCCATCTGAATCACCAGCCTATGCTGCACATTCACATCTGTATGAGGCAGGGAAGCTACAGGCTTGGATCTAGGTTCAATCAATTGTTTGCAAGTGCCTGGAAATCTTAAAGAAGAGGATTGCTTGCTGCAGTTTTATTCGAAAAGATCGTGGTCCTTTAGAGCTGCATGCCAGATAGAAATTCAACAGACATATCTTTTTTCCTTAGTATGGAAATCCCGAGATACTGTGCTTGAACAGTTTCAGCTTGCCATAAAACTCTTCATGTAAATGTGTTTTATTTTCCATTTTCATTTTCGTACAGTCACATATATACGGTGCATAACTGGGGCCATATAACATTAATAGCAATAAACACAGCCATTCCTCTTATCAGCAGTACCCCCCAAAATAGAAACCCAATGTACCTCTTCGACCCTCCATACATCCTTTCTTTCACCCCCCTCCAACTTTCCAACTTCCCTCCATCATTCCCCTCTACCCTACTTCCCCTCCCCCTCTACCACTCCTCTCTCCTGATACACTCCCTCCCTTCCTTCTCCCCCTCCCTCCAGTCCTCTCTCCCACCCTCTCTACCCCTCTTTCTTCTATCCCTCTACTCCTCCCTTCGGTGTATTTCTACAATCTATTAATATATTCAGCTTGTCCTATTTTTACAGTGAAATTAAAGAGCAACAGTATACAAGTGCAGTCACATTACTTTAAAATCTAACACATACTAAGTATCCCCCCTCCCCCCTAACACCCCACCTCCCTTCCCCCCCCCCGACTTCCCAGAGCCCGTAAACGGTATAGATTTTTAACAAACACAGTCTAAAATATATTAAGACAAAGGAAATAAAAAAAAGAAGTTAATAACATCTCTGCATTGAACTCAGCTTCTTCCTGTTGCACTAGCTATGAACAGTTTAGAAGAGGATTGCTTGCTGCAGTCTTATTTGAAAAGATTGTGGTCCTTTAGAGCTGCATGTCAGATAGAAATTCAACAGACATATATTTTTTCCTTAGTATGGAGATTAGAATAGAATAGAATAAGTTTATTTATAGGCCGCCCTTTTCCCTGAGGGGACTCAGGGCGGCTAACAACTTATATGGGAGGGGATACATACAATGACATATACATAACATGTAATTAAAAAATAAGCAACATTCATTCAGCATTCGGGTGGGGGCAAATTATAATCTTTACCCCCAGGCCTGACGGGATAGCCAGATCTTGAGGGCTGTGCGGAAGGTCTGGAGGGTGGCGAGGGTACGAATCTCCACGGGGAGATCGTTCCAAAGGGTCGGAGATCCCGAGATACTGTGCTTGAAGAGTTTCAGCTTGCCATAAAACTCTTAAAAGCGTACACAAATTTCACTAAAAAAAAGATAAGAAAAGGGCTGAGTTTTGTTGGTGTTTTGTTTTGTTCTCAGCACCTCTTCGATACTCTCTGCTTTTGAAACAGTTGCCTGACTTTCTTCTTGTTCAGTTTCTTCTTTGTGATGATCCTTAGCAAGGTGTTCTAACTAGAGTTAAAAATGCTTAGCATTCAGCCCTCAGGTATAAGAGGAGGACAAGTTTATGGTTGTTCTTTGGGTTTATATTTAGAAAGGAGTACAGGATGAATGGAAGCATTGATATGTGTACCCAAATCATCTCCCTCCCTCCCTCCCTCTTTTCCTCCCTCCCTCTTTATGACTTTTACTTTTGTACAAATAGTACAGACATTTAAAAAACCCTCAAAGTTAGGGCAGAAATGTGCATCCTCCTGGTTTATAGTTCAGATTTCAGTTGGCAGAACAAGGAACCAGCCACATTTTTCCTTATGTGTTCTTGAAACAGACTTCTTTCTCTTGGAAAGAATTTCAAGGTTATGGCATCCATATAACCCAGATGGCAAGGTGTCACCATCTTGGAGAGGTCAGCTTGGGTGAAAATATTCCTAAAAACTTACATTGTGATCAGTTTTCTTAGCAAAAACACTCAGAATTTATTTTCAAATCGTTGGCTCTCAAATACATGAGTCTATGCAAAGGAAAACAGCTTAGATGAAAGAAAATTAGGAAAACATTTTGAATGTGGTTGGGGAATGAATATATAAGAAAAAAAATTGAGAAGGCACCATTTGTCAATTCAATAGGTCTAATTCTACCTAAAAAAATGTACAGAATTAATTTCACTTTGGTTATTATTTATTTATTTATTTGTTTGTTTGTTTTTTGGTTGGTTGGTTTATTTATTTATATCCTTTATTATTTTAATAAACAACTCAAGGGGAGTAAATATCTAACATTCATTTTTCCTCCTATTTCCCCCACAAAAAGCCATGTGAGGGGAGTTGGGCTGAGAAAGAGTGACTGGCCCAAGGTCATCCAGCTGGCTTTCATGGCTAAGGCAGAACTAGAAGTCAGAGTCTCCTGGTTTCTAGCCTGGTGCCTTAACCACTAGACCAGGGGTCAACAACCCATGGCTCTAGAGCCACATGTGGCTCTTTCATCCCTCTGCTGCGGCTCCCTTCCCAGTCAGCTCCACAATTGATAAGGCTTTCGGTTGGGACAGGTAGAGGAAAAAGAACGCCGTGTTAGAAGGAGACTCTGGGGGAGGGGGGGAAACCAGACTTCCGGTCGGCTCCAGAATTGAACGGGAAGCTTCCGGTTAAAACCTTTGTGGGTATTTGAGTGTTTAAGGTTGCCGACCCCTGCAATAGACCAAACTGGCTCATGCAAAACTTCAAGCAGGATACATATTTAACAAAGTAATCTTAATGTTTTGTTTATGCAAAGCCGAGGTGGCGCAGTGGTTAAATGCAGCACTGCAGGCTACTTCAGCTGACTGCAGTTCTGCAGTTTGGCTGTTCAAATCTCACCGGCTCAGGGTTGACTCAGCCTTCCATCCTTCCGAGGTGGGTAAAATGAGGACCCGGATTGTTGTTGGGGGCAATATGCTGACTCTGTAAACCGCTTAGAGAGGGCCGAAAGCCCTATGAAGCGGTATATAAGTCTAAGTGCTATTGCTATTGCATCCTCACATATCATATTTCCATGATTCTTCTGAAGTGCACAAAGTGGCTAAAAGCATTAAGATTATGTCAAACTTTAAATGAGAAAATTGATTCAACTAAATTTTGATGATGCAAACCTACTGAAACAGTAACTAACAATATTTGCAGAAACTGATAAGGATAATGGGCCTTCTATGTAGACATAAGTAGCCAGCCAACAAGATTTATCACTTCAGTCAATTATATGCCTATCAGAGGCTTTTTTTTTAGAGACAACAAGATACCATTATTGTGGCTTTCATTCATCTTTTCAGCTCTTAGCCCTAAAGCCCTAACTTTGGTCTTACTTGTGCTAATGGAATGTTACACTTCATTCCTACCAATGCAGAGGAGAACTCAACCCAGCTTTCAGCATTTTAATTATGGACTCAAGGATAGCTTTAGTTTTGAATTATACATCTTACATTATTTTGGCAGTGAATGAATTAATACCAGGCTAACATTTTCAGCAGTGGTGGGTTTCAAATTTTTTTAGAACCTCTTATGTAGGTGTGGCCTGCTTTGTGGGAGTGGCTTGCCAGCCATGTGACTGGGTGGGAGTGGCTTGCCAGCCATGTGACCGAGTGGGAGTGGCTTGGCAGTCATGCGACTGGGTGGGCGTGGCCAACTTGTAAAATGGGGTGAAACTCACTTAACACTCTAGCTTAGCAACCAAAATGTTGGCTCAGAAACTCTGGCATTTGAAGCACGCAAGTCTTAAAGCTGTCAAGTTACAAGACTCTTGCACCTCTAACCCTTTAGGAAAAAATAACCTCAGGGGTGTTCAAACCTGACAGCTTTAAGACTTGTGGACTTCAACTCTCAAAATTCCTCCTCCAGTCATTTTGGCTCAGGAACTCTGGCACTGAAGCACACAAGTCTTAAAGCTGTCAAGTTATAAGACCCTTGCACCCCTAACTCTTTAGAAAAAAAACCCCACAGGTGTTCAAACATGACAGCTTTAAGACTTGTGGACTTCAACTCCCAGAATTCCTCCTCTCGCTCTTCATCTTGATGATGTGCAGACGGGTGGGGGGAGGAAGCTGGAACCGGTTCTAAACGGCACTGTAGATTTGTGGAACCTCTTCTATAGAAGAGGTTAGAACTGGCAGGAACCCATCCCTGATTTTTAGGCACTCCATCTTTGCTGCTATTTTCATTCTAATTTGCTAACAAATGAAGCAGCTTCAGATGTTTTAAAGATTTTGATTATACCTGCAGAAATTCCAAATTGGAAAATATTAGCAGACACAGCTGGAGCCAAATTAGAAGCACATATAGAACAAGCTAGAAGCCATTTAGAAATAAATAAAATTCAATAGAAATAATTTGCCAAGAAGTCATTTTGAAAGCAGAAAAATGAAAAATGTAATTCAGGGAGAAAATAAGGAAAAATTTAATTCTACAGGAATGGAAACAAATTGTCGTTTGGACAATTCCTAGAGAAAGGAGTAAATCTGTGATAATTATATGTTGCCAATGGTGAGGTTAGTTCTTTCCTTCATTTCACAAATCAACCAATTCCCATTTGAGACCCATTATTTATTCCTAATAAGGTGCATAGAAAGATGATGCCTGTAACCAAGTTAATAAAAGTACTTGTTTGCTTACAACATGAGTGTCAAACTCACCGTGTCACATTGCCATCACGTGATGTTTCATGATATTTTCCCCATTCACAGAACTGTGATGGGCGTAGCCTGCACATAGCAATAGCAGTTAGACTTATATACCGCTTCATAGGGCTTTCAGCCCTCTCTAAGCGGTTTACAGAGTCAGCCTATCGCCCCCACAGTCTGGGTCCTCATTTTACCCACCTCGGAAGGATGGAAGGCTGAGTCAACCTTGAGCCGGTGAGATTAGAACCGCTGAACTGCAGATAACAGTCAGCTGAAGTGGCCTGCAGTACTGCACCCTAACCACTGCGCCACCTCGGCTCCTTCATGATCCATCCGACCTGTGGGCCACCAGTTTGACACTCCTGGCTTACAACATTTGTCTTCTCCTAAAGGTTGCATTCACAGCTTCAATAAAATACCTCCAAAGCAGTATTCAGCTATTGGTTTCTGGTTATTTTAAACATAAGCAAAATTCTCCCATCTCATGGGCAAACCTTTTTCAAATTAACCTTGAAGTGGCTCAAATCCTTCAAGTAGATCTTGAGTCACAAACTTGAATTTAATCGGGCATCCTTCAAGTGTGGAATCCAGATTGAACTGGAGCAGATTTGCACAAACTAGAAAAGCCCCACTGCTTTTTACAAGTATAAGCCTTTCTTGGTATCAAAGACATTGCAGTAGAAGATAGCAAAAGCGCTGCAACCAAGACAGAGAAATGTGCTGAGGAAAGTAGATATAAGGACCATTAAAAATAAGTTTCTGTTACAGTTTATCAATGCAAAGTATGAGGCTCTGACACGGCTGATTCTTTCTCATGTCTCATATCTTCAATAATGACCGATTTACTTCCCACCTTCCACGGGGAACCTATGTTTCATTTCACAGATGCAGATGCTCTTACAATTAAATTGGAGAAGAATAATCACAATGGCCTACCTATTTCCTGGCTACTTTTCCTTCATTACCAAATTTGGCATTCCTCTATTCCAATATATTTTAAATGTAATCCTTGGACTCAAGGGATTCCTCTAAGGGTCTGTGAAATCAAAATTATTTGCTAACCTATATGAAAAATAATAAAAGTGGTAGCAGTAGCAAATGTGTCGATTTTAATTTTTAAAATATTTACTTATTTATTCTGTTAGATTTTTATCTCACCTATATTACTTTATAAGTAATTCAAGCCAGTAAAATAGCTAATAGCAATAGCAATTAGACTTATATACCGCTTCATAGGACTTTCAGCCCCCTCTAAGCGGTTTACAGAGTCAGCATATCGCCCCCACAGTCTGGGTCCTCATTTCACCCACCTCGGAAGGATGGAAGGCTGAGTCAACCTTGAGCCGGTGAGATTTGAACCGCTAAACTGCAGATAACAGTCAGCTGAAGTGGCCTGCAGTACTGCACCCTAACCACTGCGCCACCTCGGCTCCTAATACTCCTTCCTCCTCCTATTTTCCCAGAAATAACCACCCTATGAGGTGGGTTGGGCTGAGAGAGAATGATGGGCATGGGCCTAAAGTCATCCAGCTGGCTTTCATGCCTAAGGCAGGACTTGAACTCACAATTTCCTGGTTTCCAGGCCAGCACCTTCACCACTACCTCAAACCAGCTCTCAATATAGCAATAGCAATAGGAGTTAGACTTACATACCGCTTCATAGGGCTTTCAGCCCTCTCTAAGCGGTTTACAGAGTCAGCATATCGCCCCCACAGTCTGGGTCCTCATTTCACCCACCTCGGAAGGATGGAAGGCTGAGTCAACCTTGAGCCGGTGAGATTAGAACCGCTGAGCTGCAGATAACAGTCAGCTGAAGTGGCCTGCAGTACTGCACCCTACCCTCTGCACCACCTCGGCTCCTTATGATAAATAAATATTGATAAATAAAACCTGTACAAATAAAAATCCATTTGAAGTCCTGGTAATTTTTAAAAGTGAGAAGTTTTAAACACTAAGACCCATCCTGAGGAGGAAAAAATATATTCACCCAATACACAAACAGATGGAAGAAAACAGAAAAGGTAATCGAAAGAGTTTGCTACTCGATCTCAACATGACAATATTTTGGAATCCCACTTCCCAACTATTCTATGATTTTGAGAAACTCCAGTGGCACTGAAATGCTGGTGAAAGGCCTTTGCCAGTCTGGCTAACCCAAAAGGACCAATCAGGAGCTGCACTTCACCTCTTCCCTTCTCCCCACCACAGGTTCATTAAAAGTTTTTGTTTTCCCCCAGGAAAAGCAGGCTACATTTGGGGGGCTGCTTCAGTGTTTGATATTTCCCCCTCAGAGAGTCAGGGGGCTTTACAGTCGGCGTCAGAATGTTCTGTCAGTCTGAGAGGAGCACTTTGAAGTGCTTGTGGTCTGAACCACATGTGCAGGCAAGATGTGCCTCTCCAGCAGCGGCTGTTGGCTCCTGAGGATCTTAGTCAGCTCACATTCCCAGAGTCATGTGACAAGGATCAATACTGCTTAACCCTTCAGCATTCTCAGAGCCTTCCTTTGAAAAAGTGAAGGCAATTGATGTTAAGGGGACCAAAGTAGGCTCCCTAAAACCATAGAATAAGTTGGAACTGGCTTCGGAAGTCACCAAGTTTTCTTATGCTGCTGTTATGATACTTCTAGAGCCAGAATAAATCTTTAAAAATCCTCAGTTTTGCTAGCCAAATCAGAAGGGTTTTCCCAAGTTTTGCTCTAAGAGATTATAGACATATTATATACATTCAATTAAAGTAGTTTTTTACCACCCAAATTGGTGTCCTCTGGATGTGTTGGATTACAGTCATGTCATTTCCAGCCAGGATGCCTATGATGATGATTTTACTAAGTTAAAACCGTGACCTGTCAAAACTGCGGTCCACTAAAGCGCGCCCGATCAAAGCGCGTACGTGACATCAGCAGCAGCGCGACAAATAAAATTAAAAATAAATTAAATTAAAATTAAAATAAAATTAAAGCAAGCCAATTCACATAAAGGTAAGGGTTAGGTTTAGGGTTAGGGTTAGGTTAAGGGTTAGGGTTAGGTTTAGGGTTACGTTAATCGTTAGGGTTAGGTTTAGGGTTAGGTTAAGGGTTAGTGTTAGGTTTAGAGTTAGGTTAAGGGTTAGGTTTAGGGTTAGGTTTAGGGTTAGGTTAAGGGTTAGGCTTAGGGTTAGGTTTAGGGTTATTTTTGGGAGGGTTAGGCTAAGGTTTTCGCGTTAATTTTAAATTTACCGCTCACAGCGTGCTGTTTTCGTCACGCTGTGATGACATCACATACGCGCTTTCGTCGAGCGCGCTTTAGTCTACCGCGGATTTGTGGTGGAACCAGTTAAAACTAGTCACCTTCACGCGAGATGTTTGGCATATACTGTAAGTTGAATGAATGAATGAATGAATGAACGAATGAATTAACTATACTGAAGTAGTTTTAAGAATGCTGCACAAGAATGTTGGCATTGTATTTAAGATGATACTGATGTGATAGTCACCGCAAGTATAAATAAGGACAAACCTCAGGCTTTTAGGATCTTATCTGTGTGACTCTTATAGTCAATGTCTTCGAGCCAAGTGTGAAAAGGTAACACAGACAGCAGATCGCATTATATACTCCCCTCCATGAGACCCAATGATCTATATCTTCAAATCAATATCTGCAATATAGACCAACAATACTTCTAACTAATTCTTCCCAATAAGGAACCAGGATCTCCAGCCTGGAAATCATTGAGGTGATTGTTAGATATTCCTCCCCGCTGACAGACTGCAAGAGGTTTCCACCAAGGTCCTTTGTTCCGGCGGGAACAGAGGTTGAATCTCATTGGCTGAGAGGTCTGACAGATCCCTTTAAAAAGGGGCTGCTGTCAGGACCATTCCTCAGCCGGATGTTTACTTGACTTGCAATAAAGAGCTGTTGTTTACTGAAGTCTTTTATGCCTCTTTTACCTGAGCTAACAATGATGGTGCCACTTACCATCAAGTCATCTTCCCCCTCACTTATGGCTCACATAGAAAACCATGCCAGGCTTGTTGGAGCTTGAAGGAGGTCGGAGTTCCCTCCTTTTCACTGGATTGGGGAGAGACCTCCAAGACCTGCCGTGCAATCCGTGTCTTCTCTATCAGCTTTGCTTCTTTGCCTTTAGCTGGGCCAGGGCTCATGACGCAGATGCTGGATACAGGGCAGGATAGTTGGCCGTTTGATGGCCTTCCTTCCTGCATTGGAAACAGTGGGTCTTCTCATTAGGGACCAGTGGAGCACCTCCCATCTCCACAAGGCTGTGGGGTGTCTCTCGGGTGCTTGGCAGGGGCGACCCTCATATGCAGCGTGCTGTCAGAACTCTATCAAGTCGGTTCCACCACAAAACCGCGGAGGACAAAATCGCGCCCGACGAAAGCGCGCATTTGACGTCATCACAGCGCGACGAAAACATCACACTGTGATCGAAAAATGTAAAAATAAAGCAAAAACCTTACCCTAACCCCCCCAAACCTAACCCTAACCCTAACCCTAACCCTAAATCTAACCCTAAACGTAACCCTTAACCTAACGCTAAACGTAACCCTAACGCTGTAAACCTAACCCTAACCCTTAACCTAACCCTTACCCTAACCCTAACCCTAACCCTTACCTTTATGTGAATCGGCTTGCTTTAATTTTATTTTTATTTCCATTTTTAATTTTTTACGTCGCGCTGTGATGACGTCAAATGCGCGCTTTCGTCGAGCGCGATTTTGTCCTCCGCGGTTTTGACGGGTCACGATCAAGTCTTGCTCCATATTAGTGGCCAGCTGGCACCACGCCCAAAAGTCATTAGGCAATCCTATTGGTTCTCACGCAACACCCGGCTGGTGGGAGAATTGCAGAGCTCTGATTGGATATTCCTCTGACAGTGCGGGTATAAAAAGCTGTCAGAGGGACCACTTGCTTTGCTAGTTATTGTGTCTGTTAATAAAGTCCATTGCTTCAAACTCACCCTGGTCTCCTCAGTGCTCAGATTAAAATACTTTCCCCTCTCAATTGTTGTCAAGCTGAGAGCGAATAAGCAACTAGGTGCAGGTCCGAATCACTTTTGACACATTTTTTTGCATTGTAAGATTTCATCATTTGCTCCCTGAAGATGCCTATGGATTATTGTTATGGTTCATCACACAGCCAGCCAGATGTTCAGACTGGATTTCACATTTCTATCCACCTATTGAGTCCTTCTCAAAGACCTGGGTTAGGCAAATGTTGATGTTTTATTGTGTTAGAGGTATCATCACATGGTGTAAGTTATTCCAAGTTGACTGATGGTCAATTTGTCAGTGCCAATGGTGTTCAAATTATTATTACTACGTATTATTATACACACAAAAATGTAATAATAATAACCCACAGGTTTCAAAGAGCAGCAGTAGTAGTATAATATGGAATCTCAGCATATGCTTCTGATCTATTTTCTGATTGATTAATGAGCCGAGGTGGCACAGTGGTTAGGGTGCAGTACTGCAGGCCACTTCAGCTGACTGTTATCTGCAGTTCAGCGGTTCTAATCTCACTGGCTCAAGGTTGACTCAGCCTTCCAGCCTTCCGAGGTGGGTGAAATGAGGACCCAGACTGTGGGGGCGATATGCTGACTCTGTAAACTGCTTAGAGAGGGCTGAAAGCCCTATGAAGCGGTATATAAGTCTAACTACTATTGCTATTGCTATTGATTGATTGATTGATTGATTGATTGATTAGGTGCCATCAAGTTGGTGTCAACACTTAGTAACCATATAGATAGATTTTCTCTATGACAATCTGTCTCTAACTTAGTCTTCCCAGAGTTCGCCATCACCACTAAGTCCCTCCAACTTACTACTGAGGCCATCCTCATTGTCTCTTTTCTTCCACTTTTCTCAGCCTGAAAGTTCTCCAGAAAGGTATTCGTTTTATTTATTTGTTTTGCAAACTTACATGGCTGTTCAACTTAGTCAAATAACTCAGGGCAGTCAACAAGACATAAAAACAAAACATACATATGAAAGAACAATAAAAGCTAAAAATATTCAACTCTTCAATCAGCACTGGGCAAAAACATAAACTGGACTCCACTAATATCCTGGCCCTAAAGCCTGAGGGAGGAGCCAGGTTTTAAGACCTTCCAAAAGGTCAACAGGTTTGAGGCCATCTGAATGCATGTGCATTTTTTTCTTTTCTGCTGTGCTATATTTGAAATTCTGCTATCTTGCAGATGCAAGTAATCCTTTTTAATGCAGTTTCCCTTTGGATGCTTATAATTACTAATGGATTTTCCAGCAGGCATTATCGTTTCTGTTATGGAATTTCTACAAAGGGAAATAAAGATCCTGCATAACACTTAAGTACCTATAGAAATAGTTGCGGAAGCAAAATGCCAGGACAAATATACCTAAGTGGTTTTGATAGGGGAAGAGGAAACACACAGCTTTCCTTTCCGGATATGTTGAGTTCCCAGTATTTTCATCCAACATGGCTTTTGTAATCCAATATCCCCCCCACCCCCATGGGACTAGGTAAAGGGTGCTACCCTGCTGACTGGAAATTTTGGATGTTGTAGAAAGCAATAAAACTTGTTTAAGTGAAGTAAAAGTCATACAATGAAATTTTAACTGCAACCCTAACTCCTAGAGCCCTAAAGCATGTAGCCGTCTAATCCCCATAGTGAATTACAAACCTGTGCAAAAGATAATTTCTCAGCCTCTGCCATGCTAAAGTAGTTCATTTGCAAATATCTCCACTGCTTGTTCGTTGTTTATTATGTGGCAATTCACATCATGTTTCAGTAAAAAGGAACAAAGGTAAAATACAAAACATAGAATATAAAATCTGAAACCTTAACAGGAAGATTACAACTGTATAACTAAATTGCAAATATAATTTTATACTTCATTTGTTGCAGCCAGGAAATCAGTGAAATATCCATTATAGGCTCTGTTTTGACACACTGTCACTATGTGTTGGATAGTTTGTTTTTCGGACCCTAAGTCACAATTCGGTGATGATATTTTGCCCCACTTATAGAGGGCACCTGCGCATTTACCATGAGCAATCCGAATTTGGTTCAATGTTGTTCATATTGCATGGGGCTAGTAAAATCCAGATGGTTGTTCCAAGATGCAGGGAAAGCTTTGATATTGTGTGTGGGGGGGAATTTTTTATCCAGTGTTGTTTCCCCTTGTTAGGAGTGTTGAAATCATCTTTCGCAAGTGCTATAGCAATAGAGATGGCTGGGTGTCTAACTCTCAGTCTGTTTCACTCCAAGCATGTCTTTCAGTATTGGCACTGAGGAATATCTCCACTGTTTTTGTCCACTGAAGTTAGAACCCAATTGCCAGACATGTGCAGAACATTGAAATGTTGAAAAAAAAGTCAGCATTATATTTTAATGATTTCCTTTGTTGTCTTTCTTTAATGAAAAGGATTTATCCATTTGACCATTTCAAATGGAGTCATATTCATGCGTGGAATGCAGAACAATTGCCTCCTCCTTTAAAAAGCTCTGTACACTTGCAACTACCAAACTACATCTGTTGCTGAATTTGGATCTTTGTAATCAATCCTCCCACCTAGCCATGATTGGATGATGACGGGAGAAAGGGAACTAGGAGGTAGAGAAAGCTATGTATCTCCTCCGTTGGCTGCAGGGACCATCTTGTATAACACAACCTACTGAAATATAGTTTGCATTTACTCAAAAGATCCAAGGCTGTAGCAGGTGAAAGACAGGATTTTTTTTTTGTTTTAATAAATTTTATTTTAAACACATAAGCACATCAAAAGAAACAAACATATAACTTAAAAACAACATAGGAACAATAAGTTCCATCGTATATACCTCCATGGTCTGGAGGCCAACTAGGTAACCTAGTCTGTGATTATCAGATGTATATAATCAAATATGAATTGTATTTTGTACTAAAACAAGGATTAAAGGTAAAGATAAAAGTAAAGGTTGAATCCAACTCTAGAGGGTGGTGTTCATTTCAATTTCTTAGCCTAAGGAGTGGTGTCTGAAGACATTTCTATGATTATATGGCCAACATGACTATACACCAAGGTGCACAGAATGCTCTTACCTTCCCACCAAAGTGGTACCTATTTATTTACATGCTTTTGAACTGCTAGGCGGGCAGAAGATGGGGCAAGTAATGGGAGCTCAACCCATTGCATGGCATTCAGGTCGGACAACCCAGAACTATCAGCTTTCCAGATGACAAGCTCAGCTGAGCCATCACATCCCCAAAAGGATTACACAATCCCAAATTGCCAACGAAATTGAAGCTAGGTTGAAACTAAACCTTTTCAAATATTTTGCCAATAATTCCTTAGATTCCTAATATGAATTGTGAATTTGCCTTTTGTCTTAAAGAATAATAACTCCACATTTTGAGTTGGAAAACATCTTGGACATTTTCTGGATGGGGTTTTCTTTCTTGGCCAACTTGCCAAAACTTTTG
Source organism: Thamnophis sirtalis (assembly GCF_051295495.1). Lineage (NCBI taxonomy): Eukaryota > Metazoa > Chordata > Lepidosauria > Squamata > Natricidae > Thamnophis > Thamnophis sirtalis. The sequence goes on along the minus strand of NW_028261392.1, from coordinate 55,465,277 downwards.
TGGGTGGGATTCTTTTTCTTTTCTAGTTGCTCCAACAGCAAGCAGAGAATATGACTCACACTTGCAATCTGATTTTCTGCTTTCATGATTCACCTTTATGGATGAATTTACGTTTCTCTCAAAAGCCTTGATCAAACAGCCACTTTCTGCTGGCTTCACTACTGAGGGGGAGGTACTCTCAAGGGGCTGTCTTTTGGCAGCAAATTTGTACTGAACTCAGAATTTTCTATGATTCATCATCCTACTTAGAAAATAATAACATTTTGACTGTAAAGGTCAGCTCTGTTAAGAAGGGCCAGATCCCACAATGCTAAAAATATTATCATAATCACCATCTAGCTTGGATTCTGGCCTTTGTAAATAGGATTGTGTTAGTCTGTGGATTTCATTATGATTTTTAGTATTGTTCTCTGGTCCCTTACAAACAGGCCAGCACCTTCTTGTCTTTGTGACAACTTTATTCAGTATTTTTTCTCTGCAAGCTTGAAAAGATATGGTCCAGTTTCATTCTGTACTAGGACTGCATAAGTCAAAGACCGTATTTCTTTATGAGAATGTAAATAGAATCCATATACTAGCAATATTGATGTCTAAGTTCAAAGTATGTGGAATCAATATCAGAGTGGACAAACACTCTGTTCTATCTCTCATTTTATACTATCCCATATTCTACTCTTCCCCTCAACCTCTTTTCCCTCATCCCCTCATCCCTTCCTTTCCCTTTTATCATTGAGCAACTCATAGTCCTAGAGATATGTCAATCTGTAAAAATCTGATCTGAAAAATATATTGTATGCTTTGGTGGGCAGTGTAAGAATCCAGTTTGATACCTGTCTGTCAGTATGGTTTCAGTGTCTGAACTTGCTTTATGATGTTTACAAGGCCTCTGAAAGGTCTGTTATCTGCTTTTAAATATGAAGTAACATGGAGTTCTGTTCCATGGCTCTTCGCAAACACTTCCGGGATTACCCACTGAATCATGCTATAATGCAAGTAATCTAGGCATCCAGAAATACTCCTGATATCAAGGAGTACCAGGGCAACTATTGCAAATAAAAAACTTTCTTCTAGACCTCTAATGAACATATAGAGATAGCATATCCCCCTTCTTTCCCCATTTCTTGTTAGAAAGAATGAATGCTTGCTTTTACTTTGTTAATCTTTGATAGGACTGAATTATTCACATTTATCACAACCAGATTTATTTATATATATATACATACATACATACATACATACATACATCCCTAAATGCCATAGATAGACAGATTATAAAAACGAGGTGAGCAAATTGAATTAAAATTATAAGATGAGATAAAATAGGGGCACTTAATGATGTAAAAATATGTAACAGCACTTTGAGGATAGCGGGAAATTTGAATCTGTCTTGCACTGCGTCCAAAAAAGAGGTTGTTATGGGGGGGAGGGGAAACAAGTGGAATTTGTATAAAGGTATACCTCTAAAAGAAAAACTAGCAATATGGAAAAAAATTCTTTTTTCTTGGAGAATACAATTATTAATGCCATTGATACTAAATGGCAGAAATACATCGAATACATTGAATCCCACCAATGGCTAAAACATATGAAGAACGGTTTCTTGGGATGGCTAGTCGAGTAAAAAGAAGGAGTAGGGGGAGACATAATAGCTGTGTTCCAATATTTGAGGGGCTGTCACAGACAGGAGAGGGTCAACCTATTTTCCAAAGCACCTGAAGGCCAGACAAGGAATAATGGATAGAAACTGATCAAGGAGAGATTCAACATAGAAATAAGGAGAAATTTTTCTGACAGTGAGAACAATCAACAAATGGAACAGAAGTTGCCTTCAGAAGTTGTGAAAGCTTCATCACTGGACGCTTTCAAGAAGAGACTGGACAGCCATCAGTCAAAAATGGTGAAGGGTCTTGAGTGGAGGGTTGAACTTGATGACCTACAAGATTCCTTCCAACTCTGTTATTCTGAATCTGTGTCTCTCTCCCTCTTATTCTCTCACTCTCTCAAAACCAGAGTTCAGACTGGCACAAAATAAAACAAATGTTAAGATGCATGGCATTGCCCAACTTTTGAAACAGAATAATAGTCATTTTATTAAATTAAAATAGTTTTGATTGATTTTTTTCAATGGTAAAACATTCAGGCATTTAGAATGAGGCTAATCTACCACCACAGATTATACAGATGGGGCATGGAATATACCTTAATAAATAAACTGCATTAAACTGTATTTTTTGCAGGATCCTTAGTGCTTTCTGAGTTTGGCCCTTTCTTGCAGAAGTTTCATTATCAAACTAGATATGTAACATCATCAGTGCTAGTAGGGAGTGGTATTTGCTGTTATGTTATTTATTAGTAGCTTTCCTTGTCAGTGTTGGTTGCTCCCTATTTAAACTGTTAATTAAACTTGATTAGAATCAAGATCATGTGAAATAGAATCAAGATCACATTTTCCATTCATCTCCCTTCTTAATCCTGATATGGTAGTAAACCTCCCTTAAATCCAGCTTTGAAATTTTTTTCCCTTTGGCTAGGTGTGCTAACATATCCTTCATGAGTGGGAGGGGATATACATTTGCCATACTGATTGAATTTAAATTTCTAAAATCAAGAACGTAAGCATTTGGAGCCATCTTTTTTCTCTCTAAACAACACTGGGGCTGCAACTTTTGATCGGGCTGGTTCAATGAAACCCCTTGCTAGGTTTTTTTCAATGAATGCCCTCAGTTCTTCCAGCTCCCTCAGAGACATGCTATACATCTTGGGTTTAGGGAGTTTGGCTCCGAGTAGGATTTCTATCGCACAGTCAATGGAGCGGTGAGGTGGAAGCTCATCAGAGGCCTTTTCGCTAAAAACCTCAGCCAATTCCTTGCATTCTTTGGGTATGCCCTGGGTTGGCCTGGTGTAAGCGGGCATTGCTGTTTCTAGGTACTCTGCCCCCTCAGTTTCTCTGTCTGGATTCTCAGCAAAAGCCATGTGCATCTGCACTCTTATGGTGCCTTGCTTCCAATTAATTTTGGGGTTCCATTGTTTTCATCCATGCAAGACCCAGAACTAGGGGCTATTCCATGCTAGGCGCCATTATAAATGTAAGCATTTCCTCATGGTTTCCGATGGCTATCTGTAGAGACTCAGTGACAAATGAAGTTGGCTCCCCCCTGCTATTGACCCATCTAGTTGGCAAAAAGCTATGGGGCTTTTCAGTTTCCTTACATTAATCCTCAACTTCCTTACCAGGGTTGGGCTGATCAAACAGCAGGTGCACCCCAAGTCCACTACAGCTGAGATTTTCATCCCCCTCTCCCAGTTGGGGATAAATAGTCTCAGGGGCAAAGTAAATGGTTTAATTGGTTTGCTTACCAGTGGTTCATCCTCTGGATCGCTTCTGGATGAGTATGGTTCCTCCTACTGCAAAGCCGGGGTTTCCTCTTCAAAGAAGGGAGGGGGTGGAAATTCTACTGTCTCCCTGCTCCTCACGGCCATCTCCTTTCCGCTCTGGCCAGGTTTCGTAGGTTTTCCCCCCAATGGGCAATCTGGTTTCTTAGCTAGTGCCTGAGAACGGCATTCTGAAGCTCAGTGCCCCTCTTTTCCACACTTGAAACAGACTAAGGATTTCAGAGAAGGTGTCGTTTGCGGTTTAAAAGGTTCTTGTTTCCATTGGGGTGGGGATTTCTTCCACATTCATCCTGCCCATTACTGATTTCTGGCCATCGATCTCTGCCTCTTCAGCAATAAGATACCACTCATGTAGATGGGTTGGGGCACCTCGGGCCACACAAGCATTGTAGAGGTCATCACTCAACCCATCCTTGAACCAGCTTACCAGGATATCGTCTGGCCAGTTCACATGACATGCCAGGTCTCAGAATTTTTTGGTATACTCTACCACTGACCGGCATCCCTGCTTTGTATAGAGCCGAGGTGGCGCAGTGGTTAGGGTGCAGTACTGCAGGCCACTTCAGCTGACTGTTATCTGCAGTTCAGTGGTTCTAATCTCACCGGCTCAAGGTTGACTCAGCCTTCCATCCTTCCGAGGTGGGTGAAATGAGGACCTAGACTGTGGGGGCGATATGCTTACTCTGTAAATTGCTTAGAGAGGGCTGAAAGCCCTATGAAGCGGTATATAAGTCTAACTGCTATTGCTATTCACAACTTTAATGCATTCAAGTGCTTTGCGGTCTGCGAGAGGGTCCTCGAACCGTCATCACAGGGCCATCATGAAGTCAAAGTCCCACAGTTCTGGTGCATCGGCATCATGTAAAGTCACCATCCATCTGGCAGCGGCTCCTTCCAGGGCTAGGGTGACCACTCACACTCAGGCTCCTTGGGTTCGAAAATCACACCCATATTCTTGCATGTAGGTGAGCACGTGTGCCACAAAGAATCCCAATTTTTTCAGGTTCCCATCAAATTTTATCCCCAAGGAAGGAGTTTTCCTTTCTAACTGCAGGTTTCGGGGTTGGTTCGGAGTGGCCCCCAACCCATGCGCCAACTGGGGGAGGGTTTTCTGGGTTCCTAGATGTTGCTGCTGTGCCGTCAGCTTGATCAGCAGGGACCAGAGGGGGTTAGTTCCCCTGCCGTCACCCCCGTTTGCTGCCCTTCCAACGCTTCTCGGTTGCCAGTCTGGCTCCCCCCAGATGTTGAGATTTTCCAAAATTTCTATCACCAAGTGGGTTACATGCCTCTTCAGAGGATCCTCTCTCAGCGCGGCTTCATTTAGCTCCTCCTGGTCAGAGGGGGCTTCTAACTCCAATTTCCACCCTGGTTTTCGGCTACCTCGGGTAAGAGTGACTCCCCTGGTCTTCCCTTCCCAGCCGACTTTCGTCTTGATTCCGATTGACCAACGGGGCTTTTTGGGGTCCTCCAAGCTCACTCCGTTCTCTCCGCCAGGATACAAGGAGCAGGTCTCTGGTTGTGGAGGGGTTTCCATCTCCCTCCAGCAGTCAGTTTCCCCTTGTTCGCTGTTATGCTCAGACATGGTTTGCTGGGTCCCCTCGGTAGAGTAAAATGTTGCCTCTCCTGGTTGACCACTTTGCAGAGAGATGCTGCTTTTTTGTAATGGCTCCTCTCCTAACTTGAGAAAGTAAAGACTCTTAAAATGGATTATTTCAAAAGAAACCTTTAATCAAGCAGGATGGAAACCATTAGAAGCAAAGCAGCATCTGAAAACCTTTAGGCCATGCAAATGGGATTAATCTGATAATGACCCTTCCCCTTTGTCCAAATGCAGATTCTGACCAATACACAAGTGTGAAGATGCTTCCTTAACTCTTCTGCCCTGGGAGTCAATAAAGCAAACGTTCCCATGGCTATTTCTAGTTAGACATCAAAGTTATATATCCCACATGGCTACCATAAACATCCCTCCAGAGATGTTGGAACCTTCAGTCTCCTGGTGACAGGAAATCAGTTGTAAAGTTGTAAAACTCAGTTGTTTCAAATGATTTAACTCCGAGGCTCCCCTCCTCCCAATTGAACGGCAGTATCACTTTTAGGGATCTGACAGTTCAATTGCTGGAGATCTTTTTTCCCCCTAATTCCACGGCTCCTTGCCTTCTGGTTGGTTGCTATAATCAAAGTGAATAATCATACTGCCAGCCCTTGTTTCAGTCCCAACCATGAATCCAACCGATTCTATTATCAAGATGCTAAATTAGCACAGACCTGCCTGTAATCTTACAGGACATTATGTTTTTACAAAAGCTGCATTGAAATGAAAAAGAATTACTCAACAGCAGGGGCCAATCAATCTATATAGGAATGGAGGGAGGAGAAGGTATCATCTGGACCGTTCTACTTGAGACTTAAATGCGATTATATAGTGAAGAAGGATATCTCTTGCTCCTGCTTTTTCCTTCTCCGCTAGTTTCGTAAAGATGGAAAATTGAATGCTGAACTCAGCATCCCATTTTACCCATTTGAAGCTTTGCTTAAGGTTATGTACATAATTTATGAAGTGTCAGGCCAAAATGGTTTGGGTAGGGCCCATTTTTATGCTTCAGTTGTGGTTTAATTCTCTTTCTTTCCCCTGCAGCGTCTGTCTCCTTAATCAGCAGACTCATGTCTTCCAGAGTTTATTTGTCTAAAAACAGCCGAAGGCACAAATTCACTAAAATATGTGTGATTCCTGCCTTTTCCTTACTGTTTTTTCCCCTCTCCTGATTAGAGGGGAACTCCCTTTTCTTGGGATTTGGCCATGGAAATACCGTATTTTGGGGAGTATAAGACGCACCAGAGTATAAGACGAAGCAAGGTTTTGAAGAGGCAAATTTAGAAAAAAAAAAGTTTTTGCACTCTGCAAACCTGCCAAAAATGGGGATTTTTTTCTTTTTCTTTTTTCAAAAAAATAAAGGGGGGGGGCATGAATAGTCTTTAGGAGGCTTATAGAGTGCTCCTGGGGGCTGGAGGGGCAAAACTGAGCAAAAAACGGTCTGTTTTTTTGCTCATTTCTGCCCTCCCCAGCCCCCAGAAGCTCTCTGAAAGCCTTCTAAAATCTATGCATGGCCATTTTGGTGAAGGGGGTGGGGAGGCAAAAAATGCTGTATTCAGTGTATAAGACACACCCAGATTTTCAGCCTCTTTTTTGAGGGAAAAAAGGTGCGTCTTATACTCCGAAAAATATAGTACTTGTTTGCCAAACTGTTCTGCATGAGAGTGTTTTAAGACAGTGTTTCTCAACCTTGGCAATTTGAAGATGTCTGGACTTCCACTCCCAGAATTCTGGGAGTTGAAGTCCAGACATCTTCAAGTTGCCAAGGTTGAGAAACACTGTTTTAAGAGAAGGTGGGAGAAAGGTTGCATCTAAGAGGCTCAGAATACAAAGGAAGATTAGAGACCTAAGATCTAATATAATATCGTCATCTCGGACAGTAACTACACATTAGGATCCTAAAAATTCTTTGCTGGGAAAGAGAGAGAGAGAGAGAAAGAAAGAAATAAAAAAGGCAGACAAGAGGCCCCCAGCTCAGTCATCTCCTCAAAGTCCGCTGTGGGTCTGCGTCTCGTAAAAGCGTTCTTGAGACTGAGGCTGTGTTTCCCTTGGCTGGCACACCCAGCCTGCTGACTCCTCTTGACATGCAAAGGGCGGACATTCTGATGAAGATCTTTCAACCCTCTTTGCCAGGAAAACCCAAAGTCTCTGCAGAGAAATCTCAGTAGAAGTTCTTCGTATCAGACTTCAGATTGAAAAGAGGGAAGGTTTTTCCTTGGTTCGGGGGGGGGGGACGCCAGGGGTGGGGTCTGAGACTTTTCTTTTGAAGCTTAAGTCTTGCCAGTGTGTAAACATAAACCGGCTAAAGCAGTGCCCTGAAAATGTCCGAATATCTGGCAAGATATGGAACCAGTTACAGCATGCTCATTGCTTATTGTAACTAATGCTGAACTAACTAATACAGATGGGCTCTGCAGATTTTGCTGTTGCAAGCCCTTTTCTTTTTCATGACATCAACACAACAGAACAAACGTTTCCCAATCTTGGAAATTTCCTCCCTCCTTGAATTTGCTTTATTACTCAAGGCTAATAAATTCCATGCGGAGACTATCATGGCCATATTTGAGGATAATTCTTGAGAGGAAGAATACCAGAATATCCTACAGAGACCTCTGTGTGAGTCAGCCAGAGACCCTAGCAGAGGACTTGGGTCAGTCTCCACTTGTCTGGACAACTCTGCTCAGGACAGTGGTGGGTTTCAAAAATTGTTCGAACCTACTCTGTGGGTGTGGCCTCCTTTGTGGGAGTGGCTTGCTGCCCATGTGACCGGATGGGAGTGGCTTGCCGCCCATGTGACCGGATATGAAGATGCCGACGACACTTGTCAGAACCACCTTAAATTACCTCACACACAGCACTGGCATGCATAAGAATATGATGTAAACTTGTTTTTTAAATGGCATCTTTGGTTTGCGTTAAAACAACGTCAACACGCGCAATGTTCTGATTGCACCACAAACGCAGTAGTCATCCTTACCTTTCACAGAGGCACTGAGTTTTATAAATATGAGCATGATAGTGTAGAATAATTATATCCAAGGACCAGTGGTGGGTTTCAAAAAACTTTGGAACCTCTTCTGTAGGTGTGGCCTGCTTTCCGGGTCCACTGGTGGAACCTCTTCTAACCGGTTCGGTAGATTTGACAAACCGGTTCTACCGAATAGGTACGAACTGGTAGGAACCCACCTCTGGCTCAGGACCCCTATCTGGACTCATTGGAGCAGCCCCAGGCTTGGTGAACAGGAGATTGGATTTCCCTAGATTGAATATCAGAAGACTGATGTTCTAAAAGGAAGCCCTTTATAAAAGAAAGTAGAAATGATAGTAATGATAGCAAAGATCCCTATGTGACAGGTAACTTTATTACATTAATTGTGTAAAGATTGCATCAAGTTTGTATGCCCAGAATGTTCCGTCAATTATTCCTATGGTAACTCTGCACATTTTAAATTTATAATAATAAAACATTTAATTAGTTTTGACAGAAGGGTGAAATTTGTCATGTCATCTACTTCAGATAACGCTTATATGAGCCAAACAGAAACTTCCTGCTTCAATCACCAAACAGCTCCAACCAACTGATTGGGATAAGCTCCAGCACAAGGCCTCCTGAAATGAACCAAACTGCACTTTAAAAAAAAAAAAATTAAGCACGTAAAGCAAAAGTTGTGCCTGTCTGCTGAGTCAGACTATAGCTCCAATAGGCCAGTGTGTGATACTAAATGGATTCCTTTTATTAACTCTTGGTAACATCAGGGACTGGACCAATTACCATAGGAGCAACAATGATATTTTCAAAGCTTTCATAGCTTCAAAAACAAAAAAATTATGGAGACTAAGGTGCATAAAATTATGCATGATATGGAGCAGGGGTGGGTTGCTAATTCCGTTCCAACCGGTTCAGTTGGAACGGGGCCGGTGGCGTCCTCGTGCACGCATGCAGTTCACGCATGCGTCTTAGCGCCTGCGCGATGCTCCAGCTGCTTGCGGAGACTCGCGCAGGCGCTGTATGTGCCATCCAGCTGCTCGCGGAGAATCGCGCAGGTGCTGTATGTGCCATGCGCCTGCATGGAAGCGCACAAGCCTTCAAAGTCCGGTAAGGAGTGCGGGCGGGCGGGTGGGCCCTTCGCCGTTCCCGGAAGTTACTTACTTCTGGGTTCGCCAACCAACCGGTTCGCGGGGACCGCCGCGAACCGGTTGAAACCCACCCCTGATATGGAGCCAATAAATACTCAGACATTGTTCTCCTTTTATAATGGAGCCCGTGAAACTGAATGGCTGAAAATTCAGGGTAGATATTGAAATGTTTCTTAACATAGCACATAGATAAAGCGTTGAGTTCAATGTTTCAGTGATTGCTACCAACATGGACAACTTAAGTGGGCAATGTAATAAAGGATAAGGTTGTATTTACTATCAGAGGCCATATGCTTCTCAAAATGTCAGTCTTTATCCTTGACCTGCTTGGGAGCTCCAGAAGTTGGGTGACTCATACTTACAGTCTGAAAAATAGGAGCAGACTCTATTTAATCCAACACATTAACTAAGTATGCTCTGAAATTACACTAGAATTAGAAAATATTGCCATGTATGCAGAAATAGCCAAGGGCTTCCTATTTTCATGCAACCAGAGCAATTTAGCTGAGCCCAATTAATAATAGTTGATGTACATGTCAGTTATTTTCATAATTAATCTTATATGTTCACTTTCCTGCACATTAATTTAACAAACATATTTTATTTGTTAATTCGTATTCATTATCATTTCTTCTCTTACACTCCATGTTATACTCTTTCACGTTTTCTGCTTTTCTCCAGATGGGTCCATTGAAGCTGCCCGTCACAGCTTTGTTCAATCAAGGTTTTCACGTGATGCTTTTTTGTAAGTCAAATAAGATGTAAATTAGGGTGATATATCTGATAACAGCAAATATATGAAGGGTAATTAATATCCAAGAAATTAATAAAAAAATAAAGAAGCACAGTTGGCATGATTGTTTAGAATGGAAAAACCAAGGTTGGAAAGAAGTTTTCAATGTGAGGCAAACTAATTTTTAGTAATGTCAAGTAAGTCTTGGGGAAAATGAACATGCAAGAAAAGAAAGAAAGTGAAAGAAATAAAATGGAGTGACTGTAGACAGAGAAAGAGCAAATTCTCTATGAAATGGTTAATATCACAAAAAGTGCGTAGAAATTGAATGTAAGGAGAGAAGATAAAAATAGAAGAATGCTGGTCTATCTTTGACGGAGATGGATGATTCAAAAACTTGTTAAATAAATAAAATAAAAACAAAAAAGCAGGATTAAGGCTATTGAAATCATTATGAGAAAAGGTTAAAATAAGATGTGATTTGTTTACAAGAAACATATATTAGTAAAAGATCTAAAATATTTGAGTCACAAAAATGACTTTTTGTTCATTTTTTATAAACAATTGTTTATTTATTTAAATTCATTTAAATTTATTCAACAAGAATAAAAAAAGAAATTGAGTTGTTTTCAGTACAAATCCTCCACTGTATCAAAAAAATCATGGCAGGCTTGTTGGGGTGGAAGTTAATCTATAGAGGGTTAAGACTTTGTTATTGAAAAAATATGCTCTAAATGATGATTTTATAAAGGACCCATGGATAGATTATTGGACTTTCAGTATGAAAATTAACATCTCGGGACAGTGGAATTGGATGGTTTCCTCATAAATAGATAGAACTTCTGAGAAAAATATTAAAAATATACAAGGCAAAGTAGCAAATATTCTTTTTGATTTAATAAATAATTTGGAGCTTGTTGATGTATAGAGATTTAAAAATAGAGACTTCTTATTTTTCCAAGAAATATAGCTCTTTTCCAAGAATAGATATGATCTGAATCTCTAACTATTGCTATTCATAAAGTGTAGATATTATAACAGTTTCTCAGATCACATTCCATTGACATTATATTTTGAAAAGAAAAGTGTCTCTTTTAGTGGAGATTGAATGAGATGTCATTACAAAAGGATATGGTAGTGGAGAATTGCAAAAAGAATTTAAGAGTTTTTTTCCCCAGTAATCTTAAAGGTACAGTAATAAGAATAGTTTGGATGCAAATAAAGCTTTTCTAAGAGGATATTTTATATGTTGTAATAGTGAGTTTTAAAAGAAAAAGCAAGATAAAATACACATGGATATTTTTATAAAGTGATGTATTATGGCACCAAATAAATTATTTAGAGTCTCGGTGGCACAGTGGTTAGAGTGCAGTACCAGGCTACTTCTGCTAACTGCTGGCTGCCTGCAATTTGGCAGTTCAAATCCCACCAGGCTCAAGGTTGACTCAGCCTTCCATCCTTCCGAGGTGGGTAAAATGAAGACCCAAATTGTTGGGGACAATATGCTGACTCTGTAAAACCGCTTAGAGAGTGCTGTACAGCACTGTAAAGCAGTATATAAGTTTAAGTGCTCTTGCTATTTAGAATATATAAAGGCATTTCAAATGGATGTTGGAAATGTGAACCTTTTGCCATGTTGGTTGACATGTAAAAATGCTAAAGCAATTGGTGCAATGATTGTAACTTTGAGGATGGGCTTTTTCCAGCATCATTGTAACTTCAAACTGTTGTTAAAGAAATAGTTGTAAGGCAAAGGCTACATGTGGAATCAGAATGGCACTTTGGGGGCATTTCGGGATGATGAGAATATGCTCCCTAATCACTAATCCTTGATCATCCTTGTTGGTTGTCATTTTGCATTATGAGCTGGTCAGACCGGAGCTCAGTCTGTGGTTTATCAGCCATAGTTCTAGAATCTAGACTGTATATCTGACAGTATAGAGCTGAGGTGGCGCAGTGGTTAGGGTGCAGTACTGCAGGCCACTTCAGCTGACTGTTATCTGCAGTTCAGCGGTTCAAATCTCACCGGCTCAAGGTTGACTCAGCCTTCCATCCTTCCGAGGTGGGTGAAATGAGGACCCAGACCGTGGGGGCGATATGCTGACTCTGTAAACCGCTTAGAGAGGGCTGAAAGCCCTATGAAGCGGTATATAAGTCTAACTGCTATTGCTATTGCTATAGTATTGTAAGCACTTTCACTTTTGCCCCTTACTGTTTTAGGCAGAAATGGAATGAAGACAAACCAAACCCTTCTGGCCATTGCTTCCAAAACAATGCACAGAGGAATCTGGGAATCAGCATTTGCTGCCTATATAAAGTTAGAAAAGGAAGGAGAGACAGTGTAGGGGAAATTGCTGCTTTCGACTCTGTTCCTCTTGTGACTATGCTATTTTGCTTTTAAATTTATCAGCTTCTTCATGACAGGATAGAGGGTAAAAAGAGAAGAAGAAGTGGTATATTGTCCTCTAGATAAATTTGCTTAGTTCCTGATGCAGTCCATGAGAGCCGAGGTGGCGCAGTGGTTAGGGTGCAGTACTGCAGGCCACTTCAGCTGACTGTTATCTGCAGTTCAGCGGTTCTAATCTCACCGGCTCAAGGTTGACTCAGCCTTCCATCCTTCCGAGGTGGGTGAAATGAGGACCCAGACTGTGGGGGCGATATGCTGACTCTGTAAACCGCTTAGAGAGGGCTGAAAGCCCTATGAAGCGGTATATAAGTCTAACTGCTATTGCTATTGCTATTGCTATTGCTGTGATTGGACTGATGACATGAAGAAGAAAGAGATACCAAAGCCCAAAATTCAAACATGGTTTGTTTACTTATTTATTTTTATCCCACCTTTATTATTTTTAGAAATAAGTCAAGGTAGTTGTGGGATACAATATAATAAGTTGCAATTTTCCATTATATAGACTAGCATATAGCTTATGAACTACATACCCAAGGTACATCCATGTTTAAATTTGCTTTCCAATTGTATTGCTGATAATATCCCATAAGCCTTAACTTTCAAGAAAGGGCCTCTCTTTCGGAAAGCATTTAGTACATTGAGGCATTTTTAGCTGTTCTCAAGAGAAAATAGTCAAGCCAACCATGGGCAGGCTGAGAATGTATCTAAATCAAACCTATTTTGATGTTTTTGTCTCCAAAATGTTACTTTCACTTGAGAAATGGTCTTTTCTATGGCTATGTTGCAATTCTTGTTAAATAGGGGAACCGATAAGGGAGGCACAAGGGAGATGAATGCTTAGCAAGTTTGGGTGACAAGAAGGGCTTAACTAACTTTAAACATTTAGGGGTAATAATAAATTATAGGCAGTCGGAAAGCATGTGACCAGACTGGGCCTATCAACTGGGCCTGGAAAGGAATGAAGTGACGTCAGTAAGCTGATGGAGGGTAGGATGATTATGAAAGTATGCTTCTTCATTATTTGGGTGTGGTCTCTTGCCTGTGTATATTGAGGACCACCAGCTTTTGAAAATGCTTCAATAAAATTGAAAGGAGGGAAGGAAGGAGGGAATGTAGGAGAGAAGGAAGGGGGGAAGGAAGGAGGAAAGGAAGGGGGAAAGGAAGGAGAGAAGGAGAAAAGAAAGGAGGGAAGGAGGGAAGGAAGGAGGGAAGGAGAGAAGGAGGAAAGGGGAAGGAGGGAAGGGGAAGGAAGGAGGGAAGGAAGGGGAGTAGGAGAGAAGAAACGAGGGAAGGAAAGAGGGAAGGAGGGAAGAAGAAGTAGGACCGTTGTAAGATAAGATGGATCTATGGGATGTTAAAAAAGCAATCTTCAAGTATATTGTCAACTGTAGGGAAAAATTGTTATAAATACATATTATTAATAACAGTTATAAGATCATATAATTGTGAATGTATATATGAAATTGATAAAATAAATAAATAAAAAATAATAATAATAAAAAAAAACAAATTCAATTCCTTACAAGAAACTCTGTAGTAATTGTGAATTACTATTTCTGTTACAACTGCTGATTACCGTTTATTTAGCACTTATCTATGTACTACAAATTGTACAAAATAAAGAATTACTCTACGGCAACTCAAAAAAAATAAAAATAAAAAATTGTTTTATATTCCAACAACTGTGGAGTTGAGTCTTACTCCTCACATAGTGAACATTCCTCTTCCCATTTTCCCACAATAACAACCCTGTGAGGTGGATTGGGCTGACAGAATGACTGACCCAAATTCACCTAGTTGATTTTCATACCTAAGATCGGAATCTGGGAGACCATGGTCTCCCAGACTTTAGCCTACTGCCTTAACGACTAGACCAAACTGACTCTCTGTTTCCTACCCAAAATTAAGACAGCATCATTTTGTTCTTACAGAAGAAGAAACTGTGGATGGTGCTAGCTCTAGGAAACAATTCGTGGAATGGAGCACAGAAATGGAAAAATATGTATTTTGAACAAGCTTGACCTGTGGTCTCTAAAAAAAAATGACCATTTTGGTGATATTACTATAAGTATTCAAAGCATATATATCATCAGGCAATTAGTCAATTTGCATCCAATACAGAGGTGGGTTCCTACCAGTTCGCACCTATTTGGTAGAACCGGTTCGTCAAATCTACCAAACCGGTTAGAAGAGGTTCCACCAGTGGACCCGGAAAGCAGGCCACACCTACAGAAGAGGTTCCAAAGTTTTTTGAAACCCACCACTGGTCCTTGGATATGATTATTCTACACTATCATGCTCATATTTATAAAACTCAGTGCCTCTGTGAAAGGTAAAGATGACTATTGCGTTTGTGGTGCAATCAGAACATTGTGTGTGTTGAAGTTGTTTTAACGCAAACCAAAGATGCCTTTTAAAAAACAAGTTTACATCATATTCTTATGCATGCCAGAGCTGTGTGTGAGGTAATTTAAGGTGGTTCTGACAAGTGTCGTCGGCATCTTCATATCCGGTCACATGGGCGGCAAGCCACTCCCATCCAGTCACATGGGCAGCAAGCCACTCCCACAAAGGAGGCCACACCCACAGAGTAGGTTCGAATAATTTTTGAAACCCACCACTGATCCAATAGCAACAGCAATAGCACTTAGATTTATATACCGCTTCACAGTGCTTTACAGCCCTCTCTAAGCCGTTTACATAGTCAGCATATTGTCCCTGACAATCTGGTTTACTGACCATGGAAGGATGGATGGCTGTCTCAACCTTGAGCCGGTGAGACTCAAACTGCTGAGTTCTGCTGACTGCAATTGGCGAAGTGTGTGCAAAGTGAACTTTCAGTAACATCGGCAGCAACCCAGCCCTGGGCAACTTGCATTCAAAATGTGCATGAAAGTACTTATCTATTTATTTTATCTGTAAACCACCCAGAGTCACTTAGATAATGAGATCAGTGGTGCCTAAATTTGATAGATTAATAGAAATAAATATGCATTTTTTTTAAAAAAAAAAATTGAGGCTTTTAGGAAGAGCATTTTGAACTATTGTGGAAACAGGATGGAACAAATTTGTGGTGAATAAATATGACCAACGTGGAATGTAAAATATTTTCATCTAGTCATAGGACATGGCATTTAGAATTCTGATGATAGAGCTTTTCAAATCGAAATAGATTTTGCATTCCAGTGGTATGCTCTATGTGCATTCTTTCACCAAACTGTCATTTTATTGTGGTGTTTCCCAGCAAATAAAAGGCAATGACAAATGCCCTTCAATTTTAGCTCATGTGTAATGGTGTCTTTAACTCTTGAGTTTAAAAAGGGCCCTGCAAATGCAGATAAAGGTAAAGGCTCCCCTCACACATATGTGCTAGTCTTTCCCGACTGTAGGAGGAGATGCTCATATCTGTTTCAAAGCCAAAGAGCCAGCGCTGTCCAAAGACATCTCCATGGTCATTTGGCCAGCATGACTAAATGCCGAAGGCGCACGGAACACTGTTACCTTCCCATCAAAGGTGGTTCCTATTTTTTCTACTTGCATTTTTACGTGCTTTTGAACTGCCAGGTTGGCAGAAGCTGGGACCAGTACTGTCACTCTGTTAGGCTGCACTAGGGATTCAAACCGCTGAACTGCTAAACCTTTCTGATCGACAAGTTCAGCGTCTTAGCCACTGAGCCACCGTGTCCCTATTGCAAATGCAGTTATAGTCCTGCAATATTATCTTATTTTGCAAGTTTCAGGGAGGTGGTTTAAGAGTGACTGAAAGGTCTGGTCTGAATCCACAGTTGATTTTAGCTTTGAGAAGGTAAAGGAAGTTGAAAACAATTCTACCAAGTAATATTTTACAATTAATCCCAATGATAAAGCACCTTTCTTCTGTCAGTGGGGGCACACGATATAATTGTGAATAGAATTTCAAGGCATAGTTATTTTGGTTACAAAGTAATCTTGTCACTTGCCAAAATGACCAAGTCCATGCCTTCCCTATAACTTCCTTGCTCATATATTTTGATGTGGTATTGCAATTACAGAAAGTCAGTGCCAGCTCTGCCACATTCCTATAAACGTCAGTAAGACAATGACTGATTTAAAATGTCCATATATGTACCATATACCTCAACAATCTTGAAAGAGAACCAACATTCATGGCAAGACAGAACATTTATTATGATCAATCAAACTGGCACCAAAGCATTTACAATACCAAGTTCTTCATTAGGCAAGATGACAAAATTAAATAAAAGAAGGGTTTGAGACAAAGAAAGGTAGTGAAATAGAGCCAGTGTTTCAACAGTAGAATGTGCACTTTAATAGCCACATGATACTGAGTATGCTAAATGCATTAGTCAGGTATACTAAATTATATTTATGGTATATACTAAATCTAGACAGCATACTAAAAAGCAGAGATATCACCCTGCCAACAAAAGTGTGTATAGTCAAGGCAAATGTATGGCTGTGAAAGTTGGACCATATGAAAGGCTGAGCGCCAAAGAATTGAGGCCTTTGAACTCTGGTGCTGGAGAAGACTCCTGTGAGTTCCTTGGACTGCAAGGCAATCAAACCGGTCAGTCCTAGAGGAGATCAACCCTTACTGCTCTTATGAAGGCCACATCCTGAAGATGAAACTCAAATACTTTGGCCACCTAATGAGAAGGAAGGACTCATTGGAGAAGAGCCTAATGCTGGGAAAGATTGGGGGGCAAAAGAAGAAGGGGACGACAGAGAATGAGGTGGCTGGATGGAGTAGGCGTGAGTTTAAAAGGACTCTAGAGGATGGTAGATGACTAGGCTGGAGGAGCGTTGTCCCTCGGTCGCAATGGGTCGGACACAACTTTGCAACTAACAACAACAAAATATACTAAATATACTATAGACACTAAAATATATTAGTAATGTATTCTAAATACATTAGTCAGTAATTAAGAGTTATCACAGTTATTATATAGAGAAGAAGAATAATATCTGCATTTTTTCCATTGTGAAAATGTTAAAGCTGTCAGACCCTAATCTGTATCTTCAATGTTGATTTTTTTTTCATTTTATGTTTCTTGAGATGATAGATCCATATTGTTCTTGTATTAGAAAATCTCATGTAAGAGAACATGATTTTTATTTTGAATATGGTACAGTATACAGAATCAAGAATATCAACCTTGATAGCATCTATTGGCTTTTGGAATTTATTATTTTCTATAACTGACTGTATATATCTCCCAGGAGCCCAGAAATTGACCACTGATGACCAAATCACACACAATGATTTCAGCCTTTTTAAAGAGAGAGATGTTCTCACCAGTCTTGAAGGGAGCAATGGTATCCCCTTCCTTAAGAGGTTATCACTGGTTCCTTCCCTGCTGGATCAGTTAGTTCTGATTTCCTTTTGCAGACATCGGTAGAAAAAGTGGTTGAACAACAGGAGGAAACTTCTTCATCCATTTCATTCTTATTTCAGACTAGGGTACAGCATGGAGACAATGTCCATCATGCTTGTGGATTATCTTTGACAGAACCAGGATATTAGTGGTGCTTCGATTCTAGTGCTTCTTCATCACTCAGTAACACTCAATATTGTCAACCACGATATCTTTTTGGACCAGCTTTACCATGGCTCCCTAGGACACACCATCTACCGGGAAAAAACATACACCAACCGCTACTTAAACACACAATCCCATCACCACCCTGCACAGATTTTTTTGTAGATTAGGACATCCAGAAGGGGAAGTTGGTTGTTCGCTTCTATTTCCATAGTGAATTGTATTTTGGGGTGTCAGCTGTTGAGATGTGTGAGGAAGTTGTCCAGTTATTCTTTCCCGTGTGGCCAAATCACGAAAGTGTCATCAACATATCTAAGCCAGAGTTTGGGTTTGTGTTCAGATTTATCTAAGGCGTTAGTTTCAAAATGTTCCGCGTATAGGTTTGCGATGACGGGTGAGAGGGGTGATCCCATGGATGCTCCTTCTATCTGTTTGTATCTTTGTCCATTGTGGATGAAGTATGTCTTGGTTAGGCAGTGGTTGGTCAGGTCCAGGATGTGTTTAGGGCAGTTGTGTTTGTTCTGGATAGCTGTCGAGGCTTCTTTTATAGACTCTTGGGTGAAGAGGGATATGACATCGAAGCTCACGAGCAGGTCGCTGGGTTGTAGGTTTTGTTTCTTTATTGTTTCTATGAAATGGAGTGAGTTTTGTACGTGCGAGGTGATGGATTCTGCGTAGGGTTGGAATTGTTTGGCGAGGAATTTGGCAAGATTCTGTAGAAGTGAGCCTATGGAGCTGACTATGGGTCTGAGTGGTGTTCCTTCTTTGTGTATCTTGGGGAGGCCATAGATAGCAATAGCAATAGCAGTTAGACTTATATACCGCTTCATAGGGCTTTCAGCCCTCTCTAAGCGGTTTACAGAGTCAGCATATTGCCCCCAACAATCCGGGTCCTCATTTTACCCACCTCGGAAGGACGGAAGGCTGAGTCAACCTTGAGCCGGTGAGATTTCAACAGCCGAACTGCTGAACTGCAGTCAGCTGAAGTAGCCTGCACTGCTGCACCACCTCGGCTCTAGTAGAGTTTGGGGCATGTGGAAGATTTCTCTCTGGGAATGATTCTTTGCTGGATCTCTTCACTGATGGGAGAGGCTTTTATTTTGGATTTGGTAGGTGGTGGGGTCTGTGTTTAGAGGTTTGTAAGCGGGGTTTTGGAGTAGATTGGATAGTTTGGCTTGGTAGTCAGACGTGTTCATCACCACTGTGGCGTTACCTTTGTCTGCTGGCAGAATGATTATGCTGTTGTTTTTCCTCAGGTTGGTGAATGCTTTTTCTTCTTGTTGTTGTAAGTTGCTTCTGGGTGGAGTACTGGAGCAAAGGATGTTGGTGACAGCAAGTCTGATTTTATTGACTTCATCTGGGTTGATTTTGGTGAGTGTAGCTTCAACTCCCCATATGGTATCTTCAGTGGGGATGCGTTTAGGGGTGACTGCAAAGTTAAATCCTCTGGAAAGGACATTGGTTTCAGCTGTGGTGAGGGTTCTATTTGATATCTTGTGTATTGTTTGTTTCATGAATTGCTGTGGAGGAGGGTTGGGCTTCTGTTGTTTTTCTAGTCTGTGGAGTTTGTTGGTGTGTTTGTCTGTCTTGTAGGAGGTTTCTGTTTCGGCTCGCCAGAGGGCTAGTTGTTTGGATTTCTACCAGAGTGTTGGGTGGATTTTGTTGCTGAGTTTGAGTTGGAGAGTATGTAGGTCCTGGTTGGTTTGGTCTAGTAGGAATTTTTTCCTGTGGAGTTCGTTTCTGATTAGGGCTAATTCAGTTCTTTTCAGGATCCTTTCGGTGGCTGAGGTTTTAGAATGGAATTTTAGTTGGAAGCATGGGGGGAATCAGGCTTTTGTCTCGGCAGTTGTGTAGGAATGTGAGGTCACATAAGATGGCGGCTCTTCGGACTTCAAGTTTCTCATAGGATCTGGTGAGCAGGAAGGTTTCCTTCCTGTTGAGGTAAGATATTTTTGTAGATTTTCACGGGTGTAGCTGTCTTGTTGTATTCGAGTCTTTTCCCATGTAAGATTGAGATTGTCTTGGCAATGTTTCGGCGAGGTCTCACTCACCATCTTCAGGCTGGTATTTTTGGCTTAAAGTGTGGTCAGAGCTGCCCTCTTCTATAAATCTTGGTGAGGATGTGTGAAATGCTGGCTTTGTTTCAGTAAGTGGATTGATTGGCTGTGTGGTTGTATCATGATTGGTAAATTGGTGCTGATTAGTGCTGGCTGTGTGTCCATTGTTGTTTTATGTTTTAACGGTCTGGGTGGTGGGTGGGGCTCGTTTGTTGACTAGGGCTGGTTTCAAGATGTCTGGTAGGCAGGAGGTATTGTCACATTTATTCATGTTGTGTGTGTGTGTGTGTATATATATAGTGTGTGTGTGTATGTATGTGTGTGTGTGTGTGTGTGTGTATATATATATACTGTATGTATGTATGTGTATGTATGTGTGTGTGTGTGTATATATATATATATATGTTGTGTTTGTGCTGATAAATAAATAAAGACTTTATATATATATATATATATGTGTGTGTGTGTGTGTGTGTGTGTGTGTGTGTGTGTGTGTATAAAACAAAAAATTGTTTCTGAACTGATAAGTATTTTTAAATGTATGTTCTCACTATGACTTTTGATGTTCAGTCCCAAACTAAAAGAGTTCTTAGAATAGTTGTCAAATTTTCCAAGGGAAAAGTAGTAAAACAATTCCATATGGGCATGTTGCCCTCTGTTGGTTGATGTTCCTCAGAGGAAGATCAATTTACTTTCCAGACTTGAACTGATGTTCTATGTCACAGTTCCCCAACCTTTCCAGCTTTGCAGACCAACTTCCGGGGGGGGGGGGGGGGCGGCGGCAGAAGGGGCTGGTTCTCTGTGAGTGGCCAGCAAGCGCACATGTGCACAGCTCCATTTAGGGGGTGCGGTGGGCACACCTGCCCACCACTCGTGCAAATGGAGTGTTCCCACACGTGCTGGCCCGCTGCTCACGCCACTGGGGATGCATGTCTGCACCTACTATCCCCCCACTTCTGGAGTTTGGTTCAAAATGGCTCATGGGGGTTGCGGACCCCTATTCTATGAGACTAGGAGGCCTTTTTTTTTTTGCAAACTGCAAACAGAGCCTACTGTCTCCCCAGAAGTACCACTTACTAGAAGACTTGAACAAGGTTGCCAAGGCAACCACTACAAGAAGGCCTCACCTTACCTGGGCTCCTCTGCAAAATACAAAGGTAAATTGGGTGTTGCTGGGCCCTGGAAGTGGGTGAGCAGCAGACCGACTCCGCAAATCCCTCCGATGACTGGATCAACAATGGGTTGAGGCCCATAAGCTGTAATTTTCCTCCCTTTGTCTGCATCTTCTTTAGATTCCCGTGCTTGGCTGAAAGACCAAGGCTTCAACCTGGGTTCCACCACAAAACCACGTTCGACTAAACCGCGCCCGACTAAACCGCGTAGCTGACGTCATCAACAGGGCGACAACAGCGCGGAGACAGAAGCACGCTGTAAACCCTAAACCTAAAATTAACCCCTAAACCTAAACCTAACCCCCCTAAACCTAATCCTAAACCTAATCCTAATCCTAAACCTAACCCTTAACCTAACCCTAAAGCTAACCCTAAACCTAATCCTAACCCTTAACCTAACCCTAAACCTAACCCTTAACCTAACCCTAACCCTAACCCTTAACATAACCCTAAAGCTAACCCTAAAGCTAACCCTTACCTTAAGTTGAATCGGCTTGCTTTCAAAGCGCTATTTAAAGCGCCCTTCTTTCTCCGCGCTTGCTGTTGTCGCCCTGTTGATGACATCAGCGACGCGGTTTAATCGGGTGCGGCTTAGTCGAGCGCGGTTTTGACAGGTCACGTTCAACCTGGGGAAATCCCAAGGGGCAGAAGGGGTTGACTGGATGGGCAATTGGCCAAGACTACAAAGCATAACTGCCCCCCGCACAGGCACCTTCTTTAGGCTCCCTTGCCTGACTGAACAGCGGGACCCAATGAGATGGGGGAGATAGATTGGTGAGGGCGCTGTTGCATCCCAGCAGTGGGTCATAAGGGTGAACAATGGGAGAATTATGGGAAGTGGCCATAACTTTGAAACCGGATTGTATGTACCTTTTTTTGTAACTTCAATTAGTTGCTAAGAGACCAGTCGTAAGTCAAGAACTACATGTACAGTTTCATAGACATTTTTAGGCACCTCTGGACAAATTGTATGTTTCAATGAAAACTGAAGGGAACAGAAGCTCTACAAACCTCTACCTGATCCAAAGTTAAACCTGTTATCTTTCATTGTATGTTTACTGTTAATGTGCAGTTTTTACAGTTTCAAAACCATCACCTAATACAATAGCAATAGCAGTTAGACTTATATACCGCTTCATGGGGCTTTCAGCCCTTTCTAAGTGGTTTACAGAGTCAGCATATTGCCCCCAACAACAATCCGGGTCCTCATTTTACCCACCTCGGAAGGATGGAAGGCCGAGTCAACCTTGAGCCGGTGAGATTTGAACAGCCGAACTGCAGAACTGCAGTCAGCTGAAGTAGCCTGCAGTGCTGCATTTTAACCACTGCGCCACCTCGGCTCACTGCAAATACCATTTCAGTCAGTACTTTGCAATACTTTCTCCTGCAAAAATAACAGTTTCCAAATCTTGAGATGCCTGCTTCCTGTAGCAAAAGCCAAAGTACGTATCATGGTTATGTTCGGAGATTGAGAAGAATTCATATCCTAATCATCTGCACATTGCTTAGGTATCAGACAATCGATCAGCTGCCTGTGATCTGTTCGCATAAAGTTCCTTAATAGCAAACTGAAAAAATGTAGCCTCAAAAATAAACTGAAAAATAAACTGTATTCAAATGAAAGCAATCTAATTGCTGAAATTTTAGTTTATTCCTTTTCAATAAACATTACCAAAGGAAAATCAGAGAAAATCTTGTTTTCTGTTGTAATCAGCTTAAATACCTAGTCGTGGCACGACAAAACCACGCTCGACTAAGCCGCGCCTGATTAAACCGCGTCGCTGGCGTCATCAACAGGGCGACAACAGCAAGCGCGGAGAAAGAAGGGCGCTTTAAATAGCGCTTTGAAAGCAAGCCGATTCAACTTAAGGTAAGGGTTAGGTTTAGGGTTAGGTTTAGGGTTAGGTTAAGGGTTAGGGTTAGGTTTAGGGTTAGGGTTAGGTTAAGGGCTAGGGCTAGGGCTAGGTTAAGGGTTAGGATTAGGTTTAGGGTTAGGTTAAGGGTTAGGTTTAGGGTTAGGTTAAGGGTTAGGTTAAGGGTTAGGTTTAGGGTTAGGTTTAGGATTAGGTTTAGGGTTAGGTTTAGGATTAGGTTTAGGGGGGTTAGGTTTAGGTGTTAATTTTAGGTTTAGCGTTTACAGCGTGCTTCTGTCTCCGCGCTGTTGTTGCGCTGTTGATGACGTCAGCTACGTGGTTTCGTCGAGCGCGGTTTAGTCGAAAGCGGTTTTGTGGTGGAACCACCTACAGTACACCAGAGGGCTGTAATCTCAACAAGTCAATCTCTTCCTCTGCAGTTCTAAACTCTTGCAGCCACCAACACCTTGTAGTCACCTCCAGATATGCTGGATTTATTTATTATCCTCATGCTCTATCCTCACTTGATCTTCTGCTACCCCAGGTTTCTTTCCATAAATAGTTGTGAATCCTCCACGTCAATCTGCAGCATGACAACAGTTGTCATCTGGATTCTAGCCATCTAGTGGTCCTCAGTTTTCTCAGATTCTGCTTTTTATTCACCAATCCAGTGATTTTTGTCCTCTTTTCTCCTTCAGAATTCTGTTTTATACCACTTTTGCCTGTAGTCAAATGTTTTCCATCTACCAATGAGTATGAGACTGAATTTCCCTATATAATAGGGAATCTCTGGAATCACTGGGCACTCGCTGGAATCTCTTCATTCCAGGGTATGGGCTGGAATGAAGAGATTTAATAGACCAGTTGAGAGAGAGACTGTCAGAAGAAATATAGGTAAAATTCAGTACTCCCACCCAGTCACATGGCCAGCAAGCCACTCCCACCTGGTCACATGGCTGGCAAGACACTTCAGATGCCTTATCAGCATTAATCCAGGCCTGTTTTGGTAATGATGAAAGGCTAAAGGAATTACTACAGGTTATGAGCATGAAGGGGACATGGCATTATTCCCTTTCACTCCGTTTATTTTTGTCTTGCATATCTAAGACATTATTGTTGAATCTATGGAGATAGAAGCTAGCAGAATTCCAATACCCACTGATGATGCACACAAGGCCAATGTTTTTATTGGGGAGAACCTGGTCACTTGATCTCTTCATAAATGGCCTGTTAATGCCCCCCTTTTGAAGCAACAATTAAATGGTGTACTTGTGGGACAGAGAACATAGAGCACAGAATAATGTGGTTGGGAGAGACTTTGGAGGTTTTCTAGTCCAAACCTCTGCTCAAGGAGGAGACCCTATACCAGGGGTGGGTTCCTGCCAGTTCTAACCTCTTCTATAGAAGAGGTTCCACAAATCTACAGTGCCGTTTAGAACCGGTTCCAGCTCCCTCCCCCCGCCCGTCCGCACATCATCAAGATGAAGAGCAAGAGGAGGAATTCTGGGAGTTGAAGTCCACAAGTCTTAAAGCTGTCAAGTTTGAACACCCCTGGGGTTTTTTTCCCTAAAGGGTTAGAGGTGCAAGGGTCTTGTAACTTGACAGCTTTAAGACTTGCACACTTCAATGCCAGAGTTCCTGAGCCAACATGATTGGAGGAGGAATTCTGGGAGTTGAAGTCCACAAGTCTTAAAGCTGTCAAGTTTGAACACCCCTGGGGTTTTTTTCCCTAAAGGGTTAGAGGTGCAAGGGTCTTGTAACTTGACAGCTTTAAGACTTGCACACTTCAATGCCAGAGTTCCTGAGCCAACATGATTGGAGGAGGAATTCTGGGAGTTGAAGTCCACAAGTCTTAAAGCTGTCAAGTTTGAACACCCCTGGGTTTTTTTCCCCTAAAGGGTTAGAGGTGCAAGGGTCTTGTAACGTGACAGCTTTAAGACTTGCGTGCTTCAAATGCCAGAGTTTCTGAGCCAACGTGACTGGAGGGGGAATTCTGGGAGTTCAAGTTCACAAGTCTTAAAGCTGTCAAGTTTGAACACCCCTGGGTTTTTTTTTCTAAAGGGTTAGGGGTGCAAGGGTCTTGTAACTTGACAGCTTTAAGACTTGCGTGCTTCAAATGCCAGAGTTTCTGAGCCAACATTTTGGTTGCTAAGCAAGAGCGTTGTTAAGAGAGTTTCACCACATTTTACAAGTTGGCCACGCCCACCCAGTCACATGGCCGGCAAGCCACTCCCACCCAGTCACATGGCCGGCAAGCCACTCCCACCTGGTCACATGGCCGGCAAGCCACTCCCACAAAGCAGGCCACACCTACAGAAGAGGTTCTAAAAAATTTTGAAACCCACCACTGCCCTATACAACAGTGATGGTGAACCTTTTAGATACTGAGTGGCCAAATTGCGCGCATGCATGCCCAAACTGAAAGGTGCACGTGTGTGCATGTGAACGCATGCATGCAGAGACACCATGCGCAGATATACACACATGTATACACACATGCAGCAGAGACCCAAAGACCAACTGGCAGGTAGGAGGCGGGGCATCCCAACACTGGCAGCGCGGCAAGAGGTAAAATCTTTTTCTTTTATGAGCTTCTGTTTTATAGTTTTCAGGAAAACAAGCTCACGAAAGAAATGCCACGGAGATCTGACCTGGGGCGACGGCGCCAGTGCCAGCAGAGAGGGCTCTGCGCGCCACCTGTGGCATGTGTGCTATAGGTTCACCATCACGGCTATACAATTTCAGACAATTGGTTGTTCAGTCTCTTTTTGAAAGCATCCAGTGATGGGAGTTCCCCAATTTCTGAATGCAAATATTCCATTGGTTGATTGCTCACCGTTAGGAATTTCCCCTTTAGTTCTGGGCTGCTTCTCTACTTGGTTAGCTTGCATCATCTCTTGTCTTGCCTTTTGGTACTGTAGGAAATTATCACCCAGCCCTCTCCCAGAAAAACGAAATATCCTAGGAAATATTGAAAAGGCAGAATATTTCTCTGGATGTGAAAAGAAAGAAACATGTTTTAAAAGACAGAATAGCTGCCTGTAGCTTCCTGCCCATCCCCGCTTTGTCAATGGGCCATTAAGAAGGCCAAGCTAGTCCCTTTACATAATAAAGACTTCTCCACTTCACCTCCGGGGAGATGGGATTAAAGCATGATAATATTGGCCCCAACTGACCACATGGCATCTGAGAACTCAACCAAACCTGGATTCAAAACACAGCCTAGAGAGTTGGCTCTCATGGGCCCATGGGAGTCTGACAACCAATCAGAATATATTTCTTACACAGGAACAGGAAACAGAGAGGTGGGGTTGAACAGTTTATAAAAAGCCTAGCAAGCCCCTCCCTCAGCCCTTCTCTTCTTCTCCACCAACATTGAAGTATGTGATCACCTTTTCTGTTCAGGACTCAAGCCATGTGGTCCTGTCCACCAATAAACCATCTTTCAAAGCAGCCTCCATGTCTCCAGTGTCTTTTTCCCCACTTGGAGCTGAACCCAGAAGGACATTTCTTTCATTAGTACTTTGGAAAATAGTTTGATCCCCTTGTTTTTGTAGGAGTCCCTCAAATATTTGGAACAATGCTATCACGTCTCTGTAGTCCTTCTGTTATTTCTCTAATACAGTGTTTTTCAACCACTGTGCCGCGGCACACTAGTGTGCCGTGACATAGTGTAAGGTGTGCCGTGGGAAAAACACCTGCCTATAGTCAATATAGGCACAGAGTTAAATTTTTTAAACATTTTCTAATGGTGGTGTGCCTCGTGATTTTTTTCATGAAAAAAGTGTGCCTTTGCACAAAAAAGGTTGAAAAACACTGCTCTAATATACTCTTTCTCTAAGCCCTGTGTTTACATTTCACAGTACAGTATAAATGAATTAAAAAGCAGATAATTCGTCTATCTCAGGAAATGCTCTTCTACCTAAAACCAACTGTCTTTTAGAGTTTGGACGTGGAAAATGTCAAACACTGAATTTAAGACAAAACTTAAATCTCTAAGTGTAGAAGTGTAGACATAACACATTTAAGCGTGCAATAGAATGAAAATCCAATTCACTATTGCCGCTAAATTATGAAAACCAAAGGATGCTGGACTTGGAAAAGTGACAAATGTGTACTGTATCTTTAATAGCCAGCATCTTTAATGAGCCTAGCCACGATCAAAAACTAAAAGCTTTCAAGTTTTTGGAAGTTTCAATAGCAATAGCAGTTAGACTTATATACCGCTTCATAGGGCTTTCAGCCCTCTCTAAGCGGTTTACAGAGTCAGCATATTGCCCCAACAATCTGGGTCCTCATTTTACCCATCTTGGAAGGATGGAAGGCTGAGTCAACCTTGAGCCGGTGAGATTTGAACCGCTGAACTGCAGAACTGCAGTCAGCTGATGTAGCCTGCAGTGCTGCATTTAACCACTGCACCACCTCGGCTCTTCATTTACGAAAGCGCCACTTTTGCAAACAGCAGCCAACGTTACAGGTTCTACTTTTCCAAGCAGCGTTCCCTCTAGAAACCCTCTGCGCCTGCGCATCGTGGTGCGACTTGCGCCTGCGCAGCACGGCTCGCTTTTTTTCCCCTCTCCCTTGGTAACGGAACCCAGCCCAGCCGGTCCTCTCTCGCCTTCGCTGGCCGCCGCCCTCTCCTTCCCTTGCCGCCTTTCCGGTTGACCGTCGCCGCTATGCAGGGGGAGGATGCTCGGTACCTCAAAAGGTAAAGAGGTTTTCCCCGCCGAAGGGGAGCGGGAGAGCGAGAAACGCGTTGAACCGGGAGTAAGAGCAGAAGGCCGAGCCAAGGGCCGCGGTTCTTCGGCTGGAGAAAATGGCAGGAGGGGAAGAAGGATGCCTCGGCCGGGATGGTGTTGAGCTTGCACCAGGTTGGGATTAGTGCCCAGTAGCTGGGTCGATATCAAGGGAAGGGACCCTAGTGGAAAAGCGGGGCCGGTGTGGGGCGACACCAGCCTACCCTTTTCGGGCATCTTGCCCCTGCGGTGGCATTAGCTGTTTGCTAGGCCCCTTGGAGCCCCGACCCAAGAGGGAGAGCCCAAACGGAGAGCGTTCTCCAGACGTCGGAGATGAGCTTTAGTGGGCAACAGACCGCTTCATCCGAAGCAGAGTTGCTGGTGCCTAGTCCAGTGGTCTCCAACCTTGGCCACTTTAAGACCTGTGGACTTCAACTCCCAGAATTCCTCAGCCAGCTTAAAGTGGCCAAGGTTGGAGACCACTGGGCTGAGGAACTCTGGGAGTTGAAGTCCACAGGTCTTAAAGTGGCCAAGGTTGGAGACCACTGGGCTGAGGAACTCTGGGAGTTGAAGTCCACAGGTCTTAAAGTGGCCAAGGTTGGAGACCACTGGGCTGAGGAACTCTGGGAGTTGAAGTCCACAGGTCTTAAAGTGGCCAAGGTTGGAGACCACTGGGCTGAGGAACTCTGGGAGTTGAAGTCCACAGGTCTTAAAGTGGCCAAGGTTGGAGACCACTGGCTGAGGAACTCTGGGAGTTGAAGTCCACAGGTCTTAAAGTGGCCAAGGTTGGAGACCACTGGGCTGAGGAACTCTGGGAGTTGAAGTCCACAGGTCTTAAAGTGGCCAAGGTTGGAGACCACTGGGCTGAGGAACTCTGGGAGTTGAAGTCCACAGGTCTTAAAGTTGCCAAGGTTGGAGACCACTGGGCTGAGGGACTCTGGGAGTTGAAGTCCACAGGTCTTAAGGTTGCCAAGGTTGGAGACCACTGGGCTGAGGGACTCTGGGAGTTGAAGTCCACAGGTCTTAAAGTTGCCAAGGTTGGAGACCACTGGCCTAGTCCACTGAAGTAATGACATAATGCAGGTGCCGGCCTTGAAGCTATTCCAAGGCTGTTTGTGCCTTCCCAATAAACCAATACGGAGGCCTCTTTGGTCTCTGTATTATTTTTTATATATAAAGAAAAGGAATTGAATCTGTAAAATGACTGCTGAGAAGGGGAAGCGTCAGGGAATGAGATATAGGATGGGGAAATGATGATCAGGCAAACTGGATTGAGCTTCCTGACAGGTCATTATTGAATGATAGGGGAGTTTTTGGCTTGATCTAATTGCACAATACTTTATTTTCTCATGATGTTGACTGATCTATGAGGTCTCGGAATTGCAAATCCAAATTTCGAATATGGTTTTAGTCTCGGATTGAAGGAAATTTGGAGGCAGCTTTTTGTTTACTAGTGGTAAGAATGATCTCTTCTGTCAAACGGGGGATAATATCTCAAGGTAAAATGGTATAAATTGCATTGCTCACAATGGCAAAATAATATATTGTACCTATTTACATCCATGGCAATGGCCATTCTCTCTACTGATGTTCTCTATTGCTTTTTGGTGGGATATTGTTTCATTTTTAAAAAACTTGCATAGCTGACAAGCTGGGAGTAATATAAAGGAAGCATATGTAACAGCTGCTTTATAAAATATAATATAGATTGTCTTGATCAGTTCAAACTTGTGAGGTACTGCAGCCTGCCAAAATATTCAAAACTGTTTTTATTTCTATGCTTAGCTGATATAAAAATTGTAGGTTTTTTATTCACTCTTTAATTTTTACTTAACAGAAAGGTAAAAGGAGGAAATATTGATGTACATCCATCAGAAAAAGCACTTATAGTTCATTATGAAGTGGAAGCTACAATTCTTGGGGAAATGGGAGATCCTATGTTGGGAGAGCGTAAGGAATGTCAAAAAATGTAAGTTTACAGTATTCAAGCAAACCTTTGTTCAAAAGCCTTTGATAAAATACTTTGGATAGCTAATGTGTTGTCTTTAAAGTCTTTTTTTAAAGATTGCATTAGAAAAATAAAATCTGAAGCCTTAATTCAATTTCGTATTTTTTATACATTTAGTAAGAAAAGATGTCAAGGTGTTATCTTTATTTTAAATCATTTAAAATACATCAAAAGTTCTTACTATATCCTCAAATATTTTATTAAGAGATCCAAAATATATATATCTGCAACCAAGATTCATAGTATCAAAGGAAGAAAATGAATTTATTACTTAGTTAGATAATTGATTTATCCTTATGAAAAAAGACAGAGCTTTTAGTATATTTGACTTAACCACCATTCTCCTAGGAGAAATTGTTTGCTTTATTTTAGTAAAAGAAAACCTTATTTTTTTTATGATGGCAAGTCCTTTTTACACAAACTGATTGTGTTTATTTTTCCTTTGCATATTGTACACTATATTTTGCCGTGGTTTAGCATGGCTAACTAAATTGTGGTTTATAGTCTGCCAGATTTTTCTAATTGCTATTAAGGCATTTGACAGAGTAGACCACAACCTACTTGTTAGTAAGTTAGAAAAATGTGGGATGGTCAGCATCACCACGGGATGGATTTATAACTGGCTGACAAAACACACTCAGCCTGTAGTCCTTAATAGAACTACATCTACATGAAGGGAAATATATAGTGGGGTATCCCAAGTTTCTGTCTTAGGCCCAATACTCTTCAATATCTTCATAAATGATTTAGATGAGATTAGAAGGGGAACTCATCAGATTTGCTGATGGCAGACTCAGACGATGAGAAGGTTAGGGAAGAATTTGGGCCAGTTTTGAAGCCTGGGGAAGGCTCTGATGGATGCTCAGGGGGAGTCTGTTTTTTGTTTCTGCAAAGGCCGGGTCAGAACAAGACTATAGAAAGAATGTAGAGAAGAACAACAAAGATCATTAGGGGGCTAGAGCAAATGAAGAATGGTTGCAGGAATTGGGTATGTCTAGTCTCGAAGAACTAGGGGTGACATGATAATAGCGTTCCAATATTTGAGGGGCCATAGACAGGATCAACCTATTTTCCAAAGAACCAGAAGGAAGGCAAGAAGCAGTGGATGGAAACTGATCAAAGAGAGAAGCAACCTAGAACTAAGGAGAAATTTCCTGACAGAACAAATAACCAGTGGAATAGCTCACCTTCAGAAGTTCTGGGTGCTTCATCACTGGAGGTTTTTAAGAAGAGTTTGGACAGCCATTTGTCCAGAATGGAATAGGTTTTTCCTGTTTGAGCAGAGAGTTGGACTAGAAGATCTCCAAGATCTCTTCCAACTCTATTCTATTAATTCTGATATTTTGTACTGGCTCAAGGACAGGCCAAACTGTAACCAGTTTTCTTTTGATGTTTTTTTCAAATACATCAATCAGAAATCTAGATAAGCAGCCAGTCAGGGACCCCCCTTCTTGGATTCCCATGACATGGATTAATCAAATATCAGCTTCCCAGGTTTAGATATAAGAAGCCAGTCCTTGTTCACTTGCCTGTGAGCTGCCAAGTGATATATACTACAAAGCATTTCACTCTGCCTCTAAAGATGCCAGCCTCAGTCCTTGAGCCAGGCAAACATCAGTGTACCAACAAGACCAAAGCCATTCAGCTTGAATCAGCCTGAAGTCAGAATCAGGATTTTCCTCTGAAAAACATGGAATATAAATGTTTTTCAGGATTGCAGTGAATTGATGTGAGCAGTTTTTTTTGGGTGTCTGCAAGCAATTGACTCAAACAGAGCAACACGGCAGCCGAGCGGTGAAGATGCTTGCCTCCCATTCGGAAGGTTAAGAATTCAGTCCTAGGCAACGGGAGATGTTTCTCAGGGTGCAAAGAGAAAATACCTGCTGCGAACTCCGCATAGGTGTCAGGAAGGACATGTGGCCAGTAAACCCTCAGCTCCATTCAGTCATCCTGACTCCACCCTGAACTAAAGGATTACAGGGTTGTTAAAAGGGGGGAAAAGGGCAGTAAACTCAAACACCTTTTCTAATCTGTGCCTGTTTATCTGCTGAGGTTCTGTTGAATTTTTGTACCTGAATATGTAGATAGACTCCTCTGTCACTTAGAGTTGTACCTATGCAGGTTGCTTTAGACGGCCAGTTGTGTAGTGTCTTGAAATAAGCAGTTGTTGTAGAGGCTATAGTTTGATATTTGGGGGAAGGTCATTAAGAGGTTGGTGAGGAATCAACTATGGAGGACACTAGAAGAAGTATATTGCCTGCATCCCTTTCAGTCAAGATTAAAGTCCAATTTAATTGAAATGCAAACAGCATTTATTGCTGAAACGGATGACCTTAGTTGAATCTGGAGGGCAGAATTGTGCTCTTTCTATTTTTGTTGCACTCTATGAAACAGATCATACATTCTCAGAGTAAGTTATCTTGATGATACTAAATTATACACTATTTCACTACTTTGGTCCTGAACTGGTGTCTGAGCTTATTGTTGGAGCTATATACTTACTTTTTATTTATTTATTTTTTATTTAATTATATTTGTTTATTTGTATTTTCATTTATTATTCTACCTATATTATTTTTTATACATGACTCAAGACAGCAAACATACTCAATATTCCTTCCTCCTCTTTTCCTCAAACAACAATCCTATGAAGCGAATTGGGTTGAGAGAGAATGAGTGACCCAAAGTCACCCAGAGCTAGCTTTCGTGTTTAAGGTGAGACTAGAACACATAGTTCCTGGCTTACCTGAGAGACCGCCTCCTGCCGATTACCTCTCTCAGACCAATTAGATCGCACAGGTTAGGTCTCCTCTGGATTCCATCTGCCAGCCAATGTTGGCTGGCGACTCCCCGGGGGGAGAGCCTTCTCTGTTGCAGCTCCGGCCCTCTGGAACGAGCTCCCTGTTGAGATCCGGATCCTTACGACCCTCCCGGCCTTCCGCAAAGCCACCAAGTCCTGGCTGTTCCAGCAGGCTGGGGGGAGCTGAGAAGCATCTACCTCCACGGAAATTGTGAATGTTGGTTTTGTTTTTAATATGTTGTCTTTGTCTCATTCCCCCCTTTCCCTTGTCTTTTGTGAGCCGCCCGGAGTCCTCCGGGAGTGGGCGGCATACAAGACAAATAAATAAATAAATAAATAAATCATAGCCAGGTGCCTTAATTACTAGATCAAACTAGAGGGAGAGAAACAAGCTATAGGTAGTCCTTGACTTAATGAACATTCATTCAGTGACCATCCAAAATTACTCACCCATGGTACCCTTCCCCCCCCTCCCAGCCAAGCACCTGCATACCACCCCCACGCTCCTTGCCTATGACATTTGCCTGTTCCTGCTTAAAGATTTGCATGCTCCTGGGATTACAACGGCAACCCGAACTCCTGGGATTGCTGTCACTAAGCAATGTGGTCATTACATTTTATGACAGTAATCCCAGTTCCGTTTGCTGTCCTGATAGGTTTCCTTTAGTAAGATAGAAATGCTGCTTATCATCTTGACTTTCCTGAAATCTTTATCTCCCAGGGGAGGAACAGGTTACGGCTTGTGGATATGGAGGCTGCCTTAAAAATGGCTTCGAAGCTACAACTTGTACAGAATGTGGTAACCAGACTGCTGATGGCTGTTACAGAAAATCTTTTATAAATCATTGTGTAAATGAAGTTACTGCATTGGTTGCCAGTAGACCTTGGGGTCTGGATCAATTTAGAATGCATGGCATGGCACTGAGTTATCTTATCCGAGGTGGCACAGTGGTTAGATTGCAGCACTGCAAGCTACTTCAGCTGACTGCAGTTCTGCAGTTCAAATCTCACCAGCTCAGGGTTGACTCAGCCTTCCATCCTTCCGAGGTGGGTAAAATGAGGACCCGGATTGTTGTTGGGGGCAATATGCTGACTCTGTAAACCGCTTAGAGAGGGCTGAAAGCCCTATGAAGCGGTATATAAGTCTAACTGCTATTGCTATTGCTATTGCTATTATCCAAAGTAAGTGTGCCTGTATTGCTACAGTTAGGTTAAGGTACAGCCTCCATTTGAAGGTGGTCATAAGATGGCTTCTTGGTTGTGGCACAGCTCTATGGGCCACATTGCATCTTGAAATACATTTGGCTTTTTTACTTCTGATAGTTTGAAAGCTCTGAAAGGGTTTCTTTTTTAAGCTGGCCTTTGATGCCCTAGTGCAGGGGTGTCAAACTCAAGGCCTACGCAGCTGTCCTGGAAACAGTAATCCCCCCCCCCCCCCATGTTGCTTCAGCTTGGACTATCCCGGCGGGCATGCATGTACACCAGAAGCAACGGGCACATGAGTGCACAGTCCTGCCCCATGCTATCCAGGCAGGAGTGCGTGTGCACAGGAAGAGGTGGGCCCATGTG
The DNA here is from genome assembly GCF_051295495.1 of Thamnophis sirtalis. NCBI lineage: Eukaryota > Metazoa > Chordata > Lepidosauria > Squamata > Natricidae > Thamnophis > Thamnophis sirtalis. The sequence continues at coordinate 55,431,275 of NW_028261392.1, read as the reverse complement.
TGCATGCGGGATGGGGTGGGCTGGACCAGTGCACGTGTGCACCGGCTGCCTCCTGTGCACACACATGCCTGCCAGAATGGCAAGGGCCAGGCTAAAGCAACATGTGTGCCCGCTGTCTCCTGAGCAGATGCATGTCTGCCGGGATGGGATGGGTTATCGTTTCCAGGACAGCCGCACTTACTGGCCTTTCAGGTGTGTGTGTGCAGGGGGAAGGTGTCCAGAAGCAGGGACTCCACAGCTGGCCCTCCAAACAACAAATGTGGCAGCAGCAGGCAGAGTCAGGGAGGCATGTGATGCGCACCACTGGATGTGCCTGCACCATCCCACGTGGCTGGGACAGGGGAGGTAGCTACCTGGTGCATCCAGCAAGCTGGACCTCATGCCTTTCCCCTAAACTTCTGCCTCCAGCTACTGCTGCCGCTGCTGGCCAAGACAATGTGAGAAGTGTGTAGGCGAGTGCTGCCTACTCTGTCTTGTTTTTGCTTGCGGTTGGAAAGCAGGTCGCCACTGGGCATCTCAGCTCCCTTGTGGGTTTTTCTCTTGGCCGAAACGTGGAGAGCATTCCCCTTGCACACCTGATGCACCTTGGCACCGCTGTGGGCTGCTGCCACCACCAAGGCCGCCAGCAGCTCATGCAGGTCCATTAGGTTGCTGCCATTGCCGCCCGGAACACCAGCCCTCCCAGCCCAAAGGAGGCAAAGCAGCCAGGGTGAAAGGCCAAGTAGATGTGGTAGAGCACGCCCAGGCCTTGCAGGCAAAAGACGGCCACGGCAAGCAGGGAAAGCCAGATCCTCATCGGTGCCATGGCCACCCAGGTCCACCTGGGATTGTATGCCTTCACCCATCTTTGCTGGGCCTGGGCAGCCATGGCACCAAAGGGATTTGGCTTTCTTGCTCGCGGTGGCTGTCTTTTGCCTGCTGGGCTTGGCCATGCTCTACCACCTCTGCTTGGCCTTTCTAGCTGGCTGCTTTGCCTCTTTCGGGCTGGTGGGTCTGCTGAGCGGCAGTGGCGGCAGTCTGCAAAGGGGACGAGGTGTATTGGGTGCGTGAAGTGAATGCGCTCCATGCGTAAGCCATGGACAAGACCTGCAAGCAGGCTGAGGAGAAGATGACTAGCAGCCACCTGCTTTCCAACCGCAAGCCAAAAGACAATTGGACAGAGTAAGCACGTCTAGTGGTCCGCATAGACAGCCAGCCCGGTGTTGGTAGCGGGCTCCAGAGGTGCAGCATGCGCTAGCTAAGGGGCCGCCGGCAGGTTATGGCTACAGCTGGAAACCATCCTCCCCGCACACAAAGGGCAGTGAGATCAGGGCAGGGCAGCTACAGTCGACTTTCTGGCTGTAGCTGCTGTACCCCCTGCCTCATTTCACCTTATCACGCAGAATGAGCCTCCCGCTCCCGCCCTACCCACTGGAGACTCCTGGATTCCCTCCCAACTCCGCCCGGTCCCCATATGCAGCACCCACGTGAGTGTCGTCAAGCTGGCCATGCTGCTAGGCCACGCCCAGTTTGGGGCTTTTGAGTGAAGGGCTTTGCTATAAATAAAACAAGAAAACCAAATGGCTCAATTTGGTATACCAAAATAGCAATAACACTTAGCGATTCACAGTGTTTTACAGCAGTTTACAGAGTCAGCATATTCCAACCAACAATCCGGACCCTCATTTCACTGACCTTGGAAGATGGAATGCTGAATCAACCTTTTGCCTGTCAGGATCAAACCCCAGACTGTGCGCAGACTTTGCCTGCAATGCTGCTTTCTAACCACTGCACCACCACGGCTCTTGATAAAGTTGAAATTTAAAACTAAATGTTGAAGACAGAGGTTGTGTGCAAGCTGAAAATAAAAGCTTCTGTGTTTTATTTTACAGCATTCGGTTGAAAAGTCTCAATGCAAATACAGACATTTCTTCCTTGGCTCGGAAGGTGGTAGAGGAATGCAAACTTATTCACCCCTCCAAACTGGCTGAGGTGGAACAACTGCTCTATTACCTGCAAAATCGCAGAGACACCTCATCTGCCAAAGGTGAGCAAAACAAGTTCAGATGGGAAACAAATTGTATGTGGTATAATCACTTTTTTCCTTTGATAATATTGGATTGGAATGGAAAAGGGAAGGGGAATGGAAGGGACCTTGGAGGTCTTCCAGTCCAGCCCCCTTCTCAAGCAGGAGAACCTGTACCATTTCAGATAATTGACTGTCTAGAGTCTAGACTCTTTTTAAAATCATCCAGTGATGGAGCATCCACGATTTCTGGAGGCAAGCTGTTCCACTTGTTAATTTCCCTCATTGTTAGGAAATTTCTCCTTAATTCCAGCTTATCTCTTTGATTAGTTTCCAACCATTGTTTCTTGTCCTGCCCTCTGGTGCTTTGGAGAATAATTCGAACCATTCTTCTTAGTGGCAGCCTCTCAAATACTGGAATATTGCTAACTTGTCAGCTCCTAATTCTTCTTTTCTTTAGACTAGCCAAACCCAAACCTTGCAGCCATTCTTCATATGTTTTAGTCTCCAGGATTTTGATCATCTTAGTTGCTCTTCTCTGAACTTTTTCCAAAGTTTCAACATCTTTTTTGTAGTATGGTGACCAAAATTGGTTTCAGTATTTCAGGTGTGGTCTTACTAGGGTTTTATAAAGTGGTACTTGATTTTGTCAAGTGATCTTCATGTGATCTTGATTCTATGCCTCTGTTTATACAAACCAGGATTGTATTAGCTTTTTTGGCTGCTGCTGCATACTGCGGGTTCATATTCAACTGATCATCCACTAGGACTCCAAGGTCCCTCTCACAATTACTGTTTTTAAGACAGGTTTCACCTAATCTGTACTTATACCTTTGATTTTTCCTGCCTAAATGTAAAACTTTGCTTTACTCCACACTGAAATTCATTTTGTTGGATAGGGCCCATTGTTCAAGTTTGTCAAGATATTTTTGGATCCTGAGCTTGTCTTCTGGGGTGTTGGCTATTCCTGCCAGTTTAGTGTCATCTGCAAATTTGAGGAGTTCCCCTTCTATTCTCTTATCTAAGTAATTTATGAAGATATTGAAGAGTGTTGGACCTAAGACAGAGCTTTGTAGTACCCCGACTACTTATTTCTCTCCATGTGGATGTAGTACCATTAAGGACTACTCATTGAGTACGGTTTGTCAGCCAGTTAGAAATCCATCTGACGGTGACGCTATCTATCCCACTTTTTTTTTAGATTACCAAGAAGTAGGTTGTGGTCCACCTTGTCGAATGCTTGCTGATGTCTAAGTATACTGTGTCCACAACATTTCGCTGGTCTACTAAATTTAGTCAGTCACTTTGTCAAAGGATGAAATAAGATTGGTTTGGCATGATCTGTTTTTAACAAACCCATACTGACTTCTAGTTATTACTTTACTTATTTCTAGATGTTGGCAGATCTGTTTTTTTATTATCTTTTCCAGTATCTTCCTGGGTATTGATGTTAGGCTGATTGGTCTGTAGTTGCCTCAGTCTGTTTTTTTCTTTTCTTTTCTGAAAATGGGAACCACATCAGCTATTTTCCAGTCCTCTGATAGTTCCCTGGTGCTCCAGGATTTTTGAAAGATATGGTACAATGGTTCTAAGATAATATCTATGAGCTCCTTTAGAACTCTGAATGTCCCAGTGGGAAAGATCCCAGTGATTTATATTCATCAAGGTCAGATAGGTGTTCTCTTACCATTTTCTTATTTTAATTTTTATTTCTAGTTTATCTTTTGCAGCAGTAGGTTTGGGCTATAATTTCTTTTGTGTGAAGACTGATGCAGACTGATGCGAAGAATGAGTTAAGCAGCTCTGCTTTCTCCCTACTACCTGTTAACCTCCTTGCCATCTTCTCTTTAGTGGACCTGCTGTTTCCTTGACTTTTTTTCTTGTTATTAATATTATTATTATCTTTGACTTTTGTTGCAAGTCTTTGTTCATTCTGAGCCTTTGATTTCCTGACTTCATCTTTGCAGATTGTGGCTATCTGCTGATAATCAACCTTAAGTGTCCCTCTTTTTCATTTTTTGTACTTGTCCTTTTTGTCTTTCAGTTAGAGAATCTTTGTGCAGTCATGCTGGTTTCTTCTTGGATTTCTTGTTTTTCGTTTTCAGTGGTATTGTGCTGGGCTGGACTTTTATGATTACATTTTTCTGAGTTTCCCACACTTCTTGAATTATTTTCCCTTTTAGAATTTTCATCCATGGAATCTTTCCTAGGCTCTCTCTGAGTTTGTTAAAACTAGCTCTTTTAAAGTTTAAGATACTGGTTGGATTATTTTCTATTGCTTGTGTTTGCATTATATTGAATTGTATGATGTACTCACTGTCACCCAAAGTCCTGGCAACTTCATCTCCCTCTATCACTTTTTCTCTATTAGTAATATTGAGAGGAAAAGGGCAGGGAAACAAATTGTATGATGTATGAGCACTTTTTTCTTGAGAATATTGAGAGGAAAAGAGCAGTATTGTTGGCAACCATTGGAATAATTGGTAGGTTTATGGAAAAACAATTATCATTTACGTATTGAAATGAAATTTAGCACTATTGGTTTTGATTGATTGATTGATGAAAATTATGCTTAAACATTTAGGGTATATATATATTTATGCCTGTAGAAATGCTGATATCACATTTAATCAATTCCACCCACTTTAATTACTCTTTTTTCCTAAACACGACGAAAGGAAAGACCTTTAAACATTATTTAAGCCATTACTCTGTATTCCTTTCCACAGAAAAGAAAGAAAAATCCAGTAAACCTAAAGATCCACCACCGTTTGAAGGGATGGAGGTAGGTACAATTGAATCCAATTAAACTTTAGTGTTTTTGGTAAAATTTATATTTTATACAAAAATACTGAAAACTATTAAAAATGAATCTTTTTAAATAGACTTGCATCTTATATCTTTATTGTTCAGTTGTGTATTATTTAAAATATGACAAATTATTACATTTTAAAAGAACTTGTAACATTTAATTTAGTTAATCCATTATTTTTTGGTTTTCCTCTGTTCTTTGTTTCTAATAATTATGGAGCAAAATAATGATTAAAGTTATTATAGTCCTCTATTTCAGTGGTCCCCAACCCCCGGTCCGCGGACCGGTGCCGGGCCGTGGAGTACCTGGCACCGGGCCGCACAGCGGCCGGGGGCCATGATCCCTGCTGCCTCTTCACCCACACGCGCAGCCTGAGATCAACCCCGGGACTCGAACCCGAGAGCCGCCTCTCCGGTCCAAACCCCACTCCCACCCCGGCCGGCCGCCCGGCCACCTTGGTAGCCTGTGGAGACGGAGCGCGTTCGGTTCGCCGCTACCTGGGGGCGCCGTCCCCATGACGTCACCGCGGAGTCCTCGCCTCCTTCCCTGGCTAGGCTTTCTCCCCGCCAGCCAATCAGAGGCCAGTCCCCGGGCAAGCGGGGACAAGTTTCTGGCCGGTCGAAGCAGAAGCGGGAGATTGGAGGGGGGGGGAGAGAGAGAGAGAGAGAGCGAGAGAGCGAGCGCTGGGCGGGTGGCAGCACGTTCCACAGCGGACTAGGCGCGCCGCGGGCTGCCAACCCCCCCCTCCACACACACACACACGTACACACACTGCCTCTCTGGCAATTGGCTGCCCAGGAAGGGAGTGGGGAGCTTTCACAGATAGGAACGTGATGGGGTTTGTTTTCTTCCCCCACTCCTGAGCCCTTTTTTTTTTTTTTTGCTTGCCTTCTGGGGTCTCCGCCGTGGAGCAGCCGAGGTCAGATGGGGAGGCGGAGAGAGAGAGAGAGAGAGAGAGATGGGCGGGTGGCAGCTGTCTGTGAAACATCTTCCCCTCCCCACCTCCTGGGCAGCCAATTGCCAGAGAGGCACGGTGGGGGTGGTGGGGGTGGTGGGGGTGGAAGGAAATAAAAAGAGAAGTTGCCCTTTCATTTTGCAATCTCTCTCTACGACCTTGTTTCATTCTCTTCCCTTTTGTTTCGTCCTCATTTCTCAATCTCAGCAACTTTAACACTTTTGGACTTCAACTCCCCAAATTGTCCAGCCAGCTAGATATGATAGATAGATGGTGGATAGGTGATTGATAGATAGAGAGGGATGGATGGATGGATGGATGGATAAATAGATAGATAGATTATAGATAGATAGAGGATATATACACATACACGCATACACACATACATACACAGAGAGAGAGAGAGAGAGAGACAGAGACAGACATGGATGGATAGATATCACAGAAGTGAGTACACCCCCTCACATTTTATCAATATTTAAGTATATCTTGCAGCAGTTTAGACATTAATGGCTGGGGGCCATGATCGCTGCAGAACAACGCCCCCCACCCCTGCGCGCGTTCAGCGGGCCACGGTAAAATTATCAAAGGCTGACTGGTCCGCGGCGATAAAAAGGTTGGGGACCACTGCTCTATTTTACTGTAATACCAGGGCTTAAGCTGTATTTGAATTTATATACTACTAAAACTGTCTGTTTTTAACCTTCAGTTGGGTGAAACATTGCATCATAGGACAACAGGAATCATTATTCCTGTGGGATTGACTTTTTTTTTGACTTTTTAAATTTTATTTTAATTGAACTAAAACACAAAAAAAGAATCATCCTTCATTACATCTTGTAGAAAGCGTGTCGATTGGTTACAGATAACTTTCGTGCATTTCTTACACAGTCATTACTTATAGTTCATATTAGATTATATACTTTAAATCAAAAATCTTTGTATATCTTACTATTAATGTACCACAATTCTCATTTGACTACAATTATTTGAACATGCTTTTACCTCAAATCATTCATACTTAAAGACACAACCACATAATGGCATTCATTAGCTATTTCAAAAAATCCTCCAATAACATTACACCTTTATAACATCTTTTAAAGAAAAGTCAATTAATAAAGTTTCTAAACCTTTCCCCCCCTTTCCCCCGCAATTCACTGTTTAGAATTTATATCCAAGTTACTTTTGCCAATACCGTAGCATGTATATATTGTTAAACAATGACCATTAGCATTTCCTTGTTGTTATTATTATAATTGGCTAAAAATCATTTACTATTTATGTCCCATCTCCTTTCGTCAGACCCCCCCCCCAAAAAAAAAAACCTGTACACCTTTGAAACAAGATCTAAATAAAAAATTGTTAATAAAATTTATAGGTCTTTTTCCCAAGTCACAGTTTACAATTTATATCCAAATTTCTTTTACTAGATTGCCAATACATGTATATATAATTACACTGTATCCATTATCATTTCATTATTATTATTATGGTTAATTAATTGTTAGCAAATAAACATTTGATAACAATCTAAAACAATCTAAGAGTTACAAAATTCCTACTTATTAATCACCAAAATCAACTAATTTTTTATTATCAACTTTCATTGTCAACCTGTATCTTTCCAGTAAAAAACAATCTTATCTCTCTTGCCAATTGTGGTGTCAGTCTTCTTTTTATCTCCTTTATAAGATTTTTATAGACTTCTCTCCGCACTTTGTTGCGGAGAGAAGTCTTTGTTGAAGGGTCTCTCAGATAATCTCGTTGCCCACCAGTTGCTACTATAATTAGCTTGTCTTTGGTTGTCAATCTTGCTTCTGAAAAAATTTCTCTTATGTCTATCATCATTAGTATTTTTTTCCTTCTGTGTTTTGGAATCTGGGGTAGAGCTCTAATTCGTCGAATTCCCTTTTCATATTCCCTTCTTTCCACTTTCACTCACAGTTGCTCCATTAATAAATTCATCTATTGTCTTATCTGTATCTTCTATATCTTCATTCTCCCCTTTAATTTTTGGGGCTCCAACACCATCATCTTTTGCTGTGAGGAAGACTAGTCTTTCCAACTTCTTCTCAATTCTCCCATATCCTTCCAATAGTTTTGAATTCCAGCCAAGATATTTTGGAATTTTAAGCTTTCCTCATCTGAATATTGATCCATGTTTCCAAAACAGAAGAAAGAAAGAAAAAAGAAAAAAAAAACCTAATAGCCAGTGCCACTCTAGCCTTCCAGGCCTCTTTTATTTTTTATTTTAGATTAACTTAAACACAAGTTCTTTTATGCTTTTCAAAGGAGAAGGATTCTGTTTCGCCCCCTTTCTTTCCCCTGCCAAAATAGTTCTCAGAGGCACCTATGAAAACAATTCGTGCCCTTGGCTCTTTATCAGTTCCTGTAAACAAGTTGCAAACCCTTCAGCTACAAAGTTAATGAAGTCAAATAAGGAAAGAAAAGAGATACGTTGTTTCAAAAACCCCAGCCTCTGACCTCCGAGTGGCAGTGTGCTAATTTTTCACCTTCTAATATTTATCTCTAGCTTATAGGAAACAAAGTTCTTTAGGTTTCTTTTAGTGAGATTTAATAACAATTGTTAAAATAAGAAGGAAGATTTTAATCCAGAAGTCAAAAAATAAAGCAACAAAAAGCAGAAGAAAAAGAATCAATCTGTTCACTTTAAGAGGAGAAATGAAAAACATTGCGAGTACTTCAATCCACAAAGAATAGTTACAAAGGAAAAAAAAAACTTTCCACAGCAATCCAATTTGGGTTATTTTTGCCACTCATTTCTTTTGCTTAAGGATCTAATTTGGCTTTAAAGAAAAAATTCTTTGGGCAGTCTTTAGCAAAATAGAAAAAATATCTCACCAGATGGACTCACTTTCTCTTTTCACTTCCTTCCTTCCGGAGCGTCCTGCTTTCATCAGCCTGGGGGCTGCCTGTTTACCGCCGGCTTGAAGCACTTCCCTTGGGTCGATCAGGGACTTTGTGATGTCCCTGAGACCAGCAAGGCTTTGTCTTCCTGATCACCATCTCTATGGGATGGTTTAGGTCTCAATGGACCGTCCAGCGGCAAAAGTGTCAATGGCGGTCTTGGAGTACACGTTGTGACATCGCAACGTGGATCCTCCTAATTTCTGAGATTGACATTTTAATGATCTTCAGATAAGTTGTATAGACAAAGTTGTGGCCACTTCAATGCCACTACACTGCCATCAAATTATCAAGATTTTTGACACTTGGTGCCAGCTTTCCATGAGCAAAATCAATGAGAAAATTGGCAGAAGACAGAAATCACTCCCATTCCCACTGCTTCTTTGTCCATCTGTTTACCTCTTTGGGATAAGGATATATTTCTGAAAGAATGAGCCAAAGGGTGATGGATTATCTAGTATTAGCTATAATTTGTAGAACGATGCAGTGCTTTAGATTTAAAGAGAAGAAGGTGATATGGAGCATACCTAGAGTTCTAATGTGGAGCTTACCGACAACTCCTTAAAGCAGCTACATTTCTCATATTCACATGACTGCATTCTGCAATCACAATGCAATCCTGGAAAAGGCATGTTTGGTTTCAGATTTGCTGGCAGGTGCTGCGTGCATATCTGCATGCCCTTCAAATCATCTTTTTACTATGATTCTGGAGCATAGCAATGTGTTATCATTTTCTCTTTCTTGTATGTTAACTGACAAAGAAGCATTCCATTCCAAAAATAAAACCCATTGGGTTCAAGTTCTTTGAACTTGATTGTTTTCCTTTAGGCTAGATAACATCAGTTCAGGAAAACAGCCAAGCTCAGTGAAGAACAAGAACCAAGCAGTTCAAATCTGAGTTCAATATATTCTCCACAACTGTAATAAAGGATAGTGCATTCAGATTCATATTATTCGATATTAATTAATTATTTAATTTAATTATTTTCCCTTCAAATTAATCGGGTTTTATATTTCCCTCAGCTCTGTTTATACAAAATTTTCACTTTTTAACATGACTTATTGTCTCTTTAATGCATTTGGACTGTTTTCATGTTTAACTTTCCTTATAACTGTTACCTTATAACTATTACTTATTGACGTCTTACATTCCTCTGTATTCTAATTTTCCTTGCCTGGTGTTTTCAGATTGATGAAGTAGCTAATATTAATGACATGGATGAATACATTGAATTGCTATATGAAGATATTCCTGATAAAGTTCGTGGCTCTGCACTTATTCTGCAGCTGGCCAGAAATCCTGATAACTTAGAAGAACTCCTCCTTAATGGTAATTATCAGATTAATACTATTACGATCGGGCTGGCTTTTGGCTCAATAAGTGGAGTAAATTTAGCTAATAGCAATAGCACTTAGATTTATATACCACTTCACAGTGCTTTACAGCCCTTTCTAAATGATTTACAGAGTCAGCATATTGCCCCCAACAATCTGGGTCCTCGTTTTACCAACCCTGGAAGAATGGAGGGCTGAGTCAACCTTGAGCCGGTGAAATCTGAACTGCCAAACTGCTGGCAGGCGATCAGCAGAAGTAGCCTGCAGTAGTGCATTCTAATCACTGTGCCACCGTGGCTCTAATCAGATAAAGGAATCTCACATTATATACTAGTTCGTGTTCAGAATAACTGATCCTTAATTAAAGATGCAATTAATTAAAGAATTAAAGATGCAATTATTCAGAATAATCCAGACAGTGGTTATTCACTGACTCTTGAACTCATTAAATAATTGGCTATCATGAGGTAACACAGAAACTATTTTTGGTAATAGTGGCTATCTTGGTTTGATTAATTTGAAAATCTAAGAAAAAATTATGTGTGAAAACAGAAATTGTTTATCTTTGTTACAATTTAGCTGTGTCTTTCAGAGACATTCATAGTCAAAGATTTTTTGTTTGGTACTATTCTGAATTTTTTTTATTTTATTCATGGTGATTCATTTTCTAGACTTTTTTGGGGGGGTTGGGATTTAAAATTTACGTACTCCACATAAATTTTCATTAAAAATAAATTTTCATTAAAAGCACTAGTGTTTTTCTTATGTAAGTCAGTAAGGTGTACAGTACTTTAAAGATAATATTGACTGCACATTCCAGTGTCTATAACTATAGGAAATTATGTTAATTACTTTTAAAAACCATCTCATGGGCCATTGTGAGGCTCACTCAGATTGTATGGTGGATAAAGTTGCTGGCACCTCCTGCTTTGAAAGCAGGTGTGTCTCCTCCTCACCATCCTTGGATCCAAAGTTTTTCAACAACTATCAATCAGTCTCTAACTTTCCTTTTTTAGGGTAAGCTATTGAGAATATGGTCAATCCATAGCTGATGAGAATCCTGGAGGAAATGGATTATCTACACTAGATGTGTCCAACCTGAGGCCTGATGCTCCATGCAGCCCTGGATAGCTACTAATGTTTTCCCATAAGATTGTTAACTTCCAACATACTATATTATATATTTTATATGTGACTCAAGACAATTCTTGTTTTTTTAGTGCAGCCCAGCCAAGTCAAAAAGTTGGACACCATAATCTAGATCCATTTCGGTCTAGTTTTAAGCTAGGATTTAGTATTGAGACAGCCTTGGTGAAGCTTGCTGATGACTTGGAGCTGGGATGTTGATGGCACACCCATCCTTGTGCTTTTAGGTCTTTCAGTGACTTCTGATCTGTCTCTATGTGTTGGAGATAGAAGCACTGCATTATTGTCCTTCTCTTCTTTCTCTGGAGGTCATACTGGATCCATAGCACCTATTCAAATAGCTTGGGATTGGGTTGCTTTTCTAATATCTACTGACTTTGACAGTCCCCTTTCAGCCAGGCTTACTTTGCTTTAGCAGTTGTACTGCTTTTCTTCTCCTTTACCTGAGCTTAAATGTAGTTCTCACATCCCAGGTCCTTTGGTCTATCACAGGTCTCAAAATGTTCTTTGGATCTTACATTGTGTGGGATTATTTTTCAGCAGTATAGGCTTCATGTCTGCACCAGATAATTCCATGTTGGGTTCCAGGAATTCCATTGTATAGCAGCCCAATTCCCTAAGCTGGTTTTAGGCTTATGCAATGATCAATGGTATCATATCTTCGTCCATTTCATTTTGAGTGCACCAAACATTCTGGATGGTCCAGCCCAATAAGCATCCTCTCAATCCATGTTACTCTCTTATTCAACCTATTAATGCAACTCCCTTTTCCTCTCCATGAAGGAAAATGATGTGGTATCTTTTTTTTTTCAGAGTAGCAGGAGAAGTGTCCAATCCTAACTATTCTCATGGGAGTCCACACTGGTCACTGAACCTTTCCGTGGATGCTCAGATCTCCATAGCTGACTATCCTAATAACTGTTTCTGAGCTTTCCTCCCCTATTTAGTACCACAGATATTTTTTCCCTGCAGGATTTGTATATGATGACTATATCAGTGAGCTGCTGAAAAAAAAAGTAATGAACTATAGATGCCAGAATTACAATAAAATACAAAGCTGTATTCAGTGAAGTGATGTTAATTCAAGCAGTATATTGAGGGAGCTCTCATCCTGTTCATCCATGACAGGCAGTAGCAGGAAAGGCTGATTCATATTTTTATAACACAAGGTTCTCCCTCTTCCCATCGAGCACTATTCTGAGATTGATATTCATATCAACAAAAAAGCATGCATGTGGGAATCAGGGATATTTCCTGCTCTTCAGAATGCCTGGGAGAAATCAGTTGATAGAATAATAATATGGCTAGAGAGCGCAAAAGATTAACTACTTTGTTCTCCAAGGCTGGGAGATTAGTTAAATCCTTAGTGTGAAGGAGGTTGGAGCAATTACTTTTTTTGGAATGAGGATAGCCACATTGTTAAATAGCAGAAGGGTTAGGAAAAAAGAAAATGGTAAGCTTGTTATCAAAATGGTAGGCTTGCAATTCAAAGAGGCAATAGTCAATTTCCTTGGGAGAAGTGGTGAGACTAGCTTGAGGATTGAAAGATTCGCATGCTGGTCAGTCTTGCACAATTTTTTTTTTAATTACTAGGCTTATACTGAAATGAATAGGGGTTCTTCATACCCTTAATTCTTCAACCTTGATTGATGCTACCCTTTGTTTGATGTGGTCATTTAGCAGAAGACGTACTATAATGCATTATAAATATGAACTTCATGCTATTGTTGAGACAGTACTTTACTTCTTACATTTTAGAAACTGCATTGGGTGCTTTGGCCAGGGTTCTGCGAGAGGACTGGAAACAAAGTGTAGAACTTGCTACTAATATAATATATATATTCTTCTGCTTTTCCAGGTATGTATAGTAACATCTAATATATGTAAATCAATAGGTTCTGGAACCTTAATATTTTAAAATAGCAGTGATTATTAAGTCATGCTTGTGGATTAATATAGGATTTACTCTGGTGCCAGTACTCTGATTTTAATTCTTTTTAATGTAGCTTTTCTCAGTTTCATGGACTGATTACACACTACAAAATTGGAGCCCTTTGCATGAATATCATTGATCATGAGCTAAAGAGGCATGAGCTCTGGCAGGAGGAACTTACCAAGAAGAAGAAAGCTGATATCCTTGTGTATTGTTGTTAGTAGACTAATGGGCAGGCATGAAGCCAACTTATTCTTACAACTTAGAGCAGTCTACTTCATTTAACTCAGTTGTTGTATTCATTCTGCATTCTCATTTGGTGGTTTTTCAGATTCTCCTATCGTTTAATTTTTAAATAAAATATTATAGCAATGCTTCAAGATTGAATATATGATTTATGAGAATGGTACCCTTTTGGATATATAGAATCTACTATCAAAGAATGAATAGCATTTTAGTATTTTTTCTGTATAGGTAGAAAAATGTTTTATTTTAGTGATTATTTTAGTTTGGCAATTGCTACAAGAAATTAGCTGTGGTCTGTCACAGTCCCTTATTTCAGGTTAGTGCAGAGAACATATTGGTTATTGGTTCAACCAACATATTGGTTCAAGAGAACTAGTATAAATCAACAAAGTAGCAGCAAACCTGCTTTTTTGAATAGCTATATTTATATTGGCTGGCAATTACTGAGGCTGCTCATATGTCACAGAAAACCAAAACATCCAAATAGTTCTAGCTTATTACAAACAATACACTGATATTCATTGCTTATTCATACTTGTTTCCTTCTTGCTCACAGAAATAGCTAAGCAAGTCATGGAAACCCATTCAGTGTTTGGTTTGTGTTGTGTATGAACTGGAATTCCAGGATTGTTGATAAGGTGTTGCTTTTGATTAATAGGAAAGTAATTGAGAGTTCCTGCTTATGGACTGGTTAATTGTTCTTACAATCAGGAGAAGCCAATGGGAGTGATAGTATATTACATGTGCCAGTAGGCTTTCTGAATAAGGTGTCTTATGATATATGCATATGGCTTCTTGTAATTACAGTGGGACACATGCATCTCCCTATATCAAAAAGCTCTTTATAGGTTTTGCATTTCTTAAGTGTTGAGCATATCCTTATCTCTAAATATCCACTTGATGAAGATCTTGAAAATCAAATACTGAAAAAAGAATATGAAAAAACCTTTAAAAAGTACCAAGGTCTGGTGGTTAAGCAAGAACAACTACTACGAGGTACAAATTTTGATTCCCAGTTATTCAATATGCTATAGATACTTTCTCAGCATTTAGCAGAAATTATGGGAAAGTCTGAATGATTGCATAGCTTATTCTATTTGTTAAAATTGTAGCTATTTGAATGACGTAGAACTAATTTTAGTGGGGTATATCTTTGTTTACCAAACGTTTAATAGCTGTCTATTCCCTTTAAATTTAGCACAAAGATTTAAGAATACTGTATATAGGTTAAACCAATAACACCTCACCCAGGGGTGGGTTGCTGCCAGTTTTACTACCGGTTCGCAACTTGTGCGCATGCGCAAAACAATTTACAGTGAACTGCACATGCACAGTCACTAAAATCCAACATGGCAGCGCCATCAGTGGCAGCGAGGGAACCAATTCGGGTGTGTGTCAGGCCTGGGTTGCTGCCAGTTCTGTGACCCAGGCCTGTATTCCACTACAGGTTTGGCCGAACTGGGCCAAAGCAACAGCAATCCATCTCTGGCCTCAGCTAATGACTATCGAAGTATGTTTATATAAGGCATGTTCACTGCCTTGGATTATATATGGTATGACATGATGGAATTAATAATTTCACATTGTTGTGTGTATACTAATAGTGGAGAAGCAAATTCTATAATGGGTGTCAACCTTGCGGCCGGAGCCTGGATGCGTCATGCACTGGCCACGCCCATTCTCTGTTCAGTGAACAGGAAAAAAGTCATGATACGTCACATGACAACGTGACACTGCGAGTTTGACACCCCTGTTCTAGAAGCTGTTTAAAAACTGATACGTAGTATTGTAAATAAAAATATATTGAGCAGAAAAAGAGTTTCTGAGAATTTAATGTTAGATTTGAATGCTCATTAGATGAAAACACCGCACAAGTAAGTACTTTAATTCCTCCTGAAGGTCAGTGCCATTAAATAGCGTGCCAGAAAAATTCCAAGAGAGAAAAGGAGACAGACAGAGAACACCTCAGACACTATTCTTTCCTTTCCTCTGCATATACAATACAATACAATACAATACAGTACAGTACAGTACAGTACAGTACAATAGCAGAGTTGGAAGGGACCTTGGAGGTCTTCTAGTCCAACCCCCTGCCTAGGCAGGAAACTGTTCCAGACAAATGACTATCCAACATCTTCTTAAAGACTTCCAGTGTTGGGGCATTCACAACTTCTGGAGGCAAGTTGTTCCACTGATTAATTGTTCTAACTGTCAGGAAATTTCTCCTCAGTTCTAAGTTGCTTCTCTCCTTGATTAGTTTCCACCCATTGCTTCTTGTTCTATCCTCAGGTGCCTTGGAGATTAGTTTGACTCCCTCTTCTTTGTGGCAACCCCTAAGATATTGGAGAGACTGCTATCATGTCTCCCCTAGTCCTTCTTTTCATTAAACTAGACATACCCAGTTCCTGCAACCGTTCTTCATATATTTTAGTTTCTAGTCCCCTAATCATTTTTGTTGCTCTTCTCTGCACTTTTTCTAGAGTCTCCACATCTTTTCTACATCGTGGCGACCAAAACTGAATGCAGTATTCCATGTTGGCCTTACCAAGGCATTATAAAGTGGTATTAACACTTCACGTGATCTTGATTCTATCCCTCTGTTTATGCAGCCTAGCACTGTTTTGGCTTTTTGGCAGCTGCTGCACACTGCTGGCTCATATTTAAATGGTTGTCCACTAGGATTCCAAGATCCCTCTCACAGTTAGTACTATTGAGCAAGATACCACCTATACTGTACCTGTGCATTTTGTTTTTCTTGCCTAAATGTAGACCCTTACTTTTCTCACCATTGAATTTCATTTTGCTAGATAGTGCCCATGTTCAGGTTTGTCAGGATCCTTTTATATCTTAAGCCTGTCTTCTGGAGTGTTGGCTATTCCTGCGAGCTTGATGTCATCTGCAAATTTCATGAGTTCCCCATTTATTCCCTCATCCAAATCATTGATGAAAATTTTGAAGAGTACCGCACAAACATCTATGTTACATGCACTGATAACCCTATGAATTTTAGATTGCTTGGCACAGAAATGTTCTGTATCAATTAATTCTCTGTCCCCGCCGTTCAGTTTAAATGTTTATCCAGAAAATCTGTGAATTTAATGCCAAGTAACTCAGTCCCTTTCTTGGATGGGTGCAAACCATCTCTTTTGTACAGTTTTTCATTGGACCAGCTGCAGACATCATGACTAATAAAATCAAAGCCTTCCTTTTACACCACTCCTTTAGCCACACATTAAACTCTGCTACATGCTGGTCCTTCACTTTTTGTTCCTTATATACTGGTAAAATCTCTGAAAAGATAAGCCTACAATCTACACTACTAAGTTCATATCCCAAGCTCTGGAAATCATTCTTCACAGAAAGTACATCTTTTTGGGAGAGATCATTTGTGCCAAGATGTATAACAGCATCAACGTCACAGTCCTTACTTGCATTCTTGACTATCTTAAGAATATGCCTCTTGTCGCTGCTGGCAGTAGCACCTGGCAGACACCTGACCTCTTTCAAAACCTCCATATCCTTTCCTAAATTTACATCCCTTACGATTGAATCACCAACCAGAAGGTGACTTCTCTTTTTATATACCTTGATCTTCTTGTGCGACTGATGTGTGTTAGCTGATTCACCCTTTTACCTTTCCAAAGTAAGTTCTTCATTTTGGACCACGATCCCCTGCTTATTTGAGTCATCGTTATCACAACTACCTTGACTTGTTGCTTTAGTGTCCCCATTAAGGTCAGCAAGGACGCTATATCTGGGTCACAGCAAAAGCTTTGTGTTTATGGTTCACAGCTCTCACCCTGCCAGATCCCACAGTTGTCCAGACTGCTTTTCTCCTACGGAATCTTTGTGGTAGAGGGGGCTGGTAGCGTGGCATCTCCATAGTGTGGAATGGCCAAATTGGGCACCTAATTTCTGCTTGGAGAGCACAGATTAGAGATTCTAGATAAGTAATCTGTCTATGTAGACTAGTAATTTGTTTACAAAGGGGACAGTATCCAAATTTGAAAAGAGTACTGCGAAAGACAGGTACAGAACAGCTATTAAATTGAACTAAGCCAGTCATTTTGAAATAAAACAAAATCACAATCTCAAGCGCACTAACCCAGAATGTATTATTGCTATTTTGGTTTATAGATATATGATTCACGCGGCGTTAGGCGCGCGGACTACTACCTAGTCCTCTTTGTCTCTCTGACTCCCCCCTTGTAGCTAGCAGCTCCAATCACCAGCCTCAGGAAAGTTCATATACACATCCTCTATATGTATCCTGATGTTTCTTCTTATATGTCTTACAAATTTTTGTATTTTGAAAGTCGGGAAGTATTGCAGTAACTCTGGAATGGGAAGAATATGATCCCCAGTATTTATTAATTAAAGTAGAATTTATAAGTATGTAATCTGATTGTAATTTGAAAGTGCAGCTAATTAATTTGAGTTATTTCTGCTCAAAATACAAATGAAATAAAATGTTTGGAAATATTAATATGTATTAATTTCTATTATTTTAATGAAGAACATATGTTTAACAGAAGTAAAGTCACTTAAATCTTTTATTGGTTTAATCGCTAACAATTATGATTACGTTTTGTACAACCAAAAGGCATTGCATTGTAGTGGATAAAGAGGATGGCCTTGCTCAGAAGAAAGATATGCTACCAAAGGAACAATCAGATAAAGGAAACATGACCAAGAAAAAATTGTGAAAATGTCTCAGGGAGCCCTCTGTCCCCTCCCCTCCCCAATTTTAGTGAAGATAAAAGAGGGGGAAATGTAGCACATTCAGACTTTCAACATTTTATTACAGCTGTTCTAATTAAAAAAATAGTTTAGTTCTTTGCTGGATCTGTTTCTTGGTCTGGTCTACTTAATAGGGCCGACATGTATAAAATTGGTTTTTGAAAAGCTTTGAAGAAAGAAAAAGCACACATTTGAGATAGACAATGCAGATGTGTTGATTTATCTTTTGAGTTTAATTAAGTTCAGTATGCTATACACAGTATATAGTACATGTACAAAAGAGTTGGTATTAATGGATATAATAAGAGGAAGAGCTCATATTAAAATATGGGATAATCCATATTAATTTATATTATGATAATTAGAGTTTATTTTAGGAAGAGCATACATGTTCTCCAATAAACTTACATTTTGCTGAAACAGGCTAGTTAATAAAACCAGTATATTCTTTTTTAGCAATTATTTTCTGTTTAACTTTGTACAGGAGATATTTGTGTTGGCCCAGATGCTTAAATAGTTCATGAATTAAAAAGTGACCAGAGAATACTCATACTCTTTCAATTGTGTGTTTTATTTTTGCCTGCTGATGAATCAGTTGCTCTTTATTTGCTGCTAAATCTTGCTGAGGACACACGGACTGAACTGAAGATGAGGAACAAGAATATTGTCCATATGTTGGTGAAAGCTCTTGACCGAGATAACTTTGAACTGTTAATACTGGTTGTGTCATTTCTGAAGAAACTCAGCATCTTTATGGAAAACAAAAATGATATGGTATAATTTTATAGTTTTCTATTGAAAATAGAAATCAGACATTTTGTTGCTTTATTTGTTTCCGAGGGGAAAAGTCACATAGTTGTTTAAAAAGACAGAACATCCTTACTATGCAGAAGAATCTCAAATTCATTAAGTGGAGCAAATGAATTGAAATTTTAGGTTTCTTTCTTAAAAAGACACAGTGATTTGTAGGAAAATTATATCATAATGTATTGGAATAGAATAGATTGTTCAACTGGTATAAGTTGGTCTCAGATATTCAGATGATAAAATCCTGCATACCACATTTTTCAGACTATAAGACACACTGGATTATAAGACACCTAAATTTACAGGAGGCAAACAAGAAAGAAAAAGTTTTTGGGCTCCGTGTGTTGCATTTTTGGTCTCCCTGGCCCCAAGCACTCTGCAGTGCTCCGCACGTCCCGTTTTTAGCCTGCAGAGTGCTTCTGGGGGCCGGGAGCGCAAAAACGTGATGCACAAAGGGCTTGGGAGTCCAAAAAAGGGCCTGTTTTTGGCAAAAACGGAACATGCAGAGCACTGCAGAGTGCTCCTGGGGGCCGGGGAGGGCAAAAATGAGACACATGGAGGGTTTAGGAGGCCAAAAATGCCTGTATTCAGTCTATAAGACCTAAAATTTTCATTCACTTTAAAGGGGGAGAAAGGTGTGTCTTATACTCTGAAAAATATATTAAATTATTTTAGATTAGTTATTGTAGTAAGTGTGAAATTATGTCTAAAATTTTATTGAGTAAATTTGTATACAACTAAATGAAAAGATGAGATATTTAATTTAGCTTTTAATCATGATCAAATGTATCTTCTGAATTGATAGTGGTTATAGGTATTTGGCAATACCACTTTTAAAACAAAATGCAATTTTAAAAGTAATTTCAAATGATACATTTTTGAACATGATATACTTAAATTGAAGCAACGTATTACTATGGTAATAATACCTTGTTCCCTAAAGCAGATAAACAGTTTCTCAGAATGGAAATTGAATGGAAAATGGAAAAAATTGAAAATGTAACTATTTCAACTTAATATACTAACATGTATTGAGGCTAGTTAAATTATCTATACTTGATGAGTGAAGAAAATCTATAAATAATTCATGAGAAATTCCAACAAGCCCTTTTAATATAATTATTGGTACATAATGAAGAGATATTTGTCTATCAATCCATTTTTTCTTCAGTTTGTGTTAAATGTTAGCAATATTTCAAAAACTCTTTGTGTTTTTCCATATTTCTCCCATAGGTTGAAATGGATATAATTGACAAACTAGTGAAAATGATACCATGTGAACATGAAGATCTTCTGAATATTACTCTTAGACTTTTACTGAATCTTTCCTTTGATACAGGCTTGAGAAATAAGATGGTGCAAGTTGGACTTCTTCCAAAGCTCACTGCATTGTTAGGTAGATTTCATTCTTTTCTCACTATGAAACTTATGATTGGTCCTAATAATCATGCTCCATTGTTTATTAGAATTTTATGAATTATATTTTTCTATTGATTAGCATATTAACATGTTAGCTTTAAATGCCTGAATATCTTTGGTTATGTTGTCATAACATTCCTGACATATTCTCATAAGTATTCTACAAGTATCAAAATATTTCAGTAAATTCAATAATATTTTTATCTGTAAAATCTGTTGATTTTATTATGATTTATTTTAGAGCCAGTTTGGTGTAGTGGTTAAGGTGCTGGCCTGGAAACCAGGAGGCTGTTCTAGTGCCATCTTAGGCATTAAAGCTCTCCAAATGACTTCGTTTGTCATTCTCTCCTAGCCCAACCCACCTCACAGGGTTGTTGCTGTGGAGAAAAAGGGGGAGAGGAAGGAATATTATATATGTTTGCTGCCTTGTGTTACTTATAAAATAATAAAGATGGAAGAAAAATCTAATAAAAAAAATACATTTTCTGCAAGCCATCATCATCTTACACAAGTCATTGAGAAAAACAGATAGTAGATCAAGCCCTACATTTATTTATTAGGCATCAATGAGGACCCAGATTGTTGGGGGCAATATGATGACTCTCTGTAAACCGCTTAGAGAGGCCTGAAAGGCCTATGAAGCGGTATATAAGTCTACTGCTATTGCTATTGCTATCAATATAAATACAGATGCTGCCCTTGATGCCAGTCTGTTTTGCATCTCAGTTGAATTGGCATGCCATAAAGCAACAGCCTTTACCACCCCCTTTCTTTGCCAAAATGCATCTGGGCCCTACAAGTATCAAATAAATAAAATTAAAATTAAATTAGGTCATCACAATCCATTGTTTTGTTTGGGAGCATTCATGCCTGCTTAGAGAACGGAAAGGAAAGATGTTAGAGTGGTAGAGCATTCGGAGAGCTAGAAGGGTGCTGGAATTTCCTTTATCTTTCAGAATAATTATTGTATAATTTTATATACACATCAAAGTTATTAGTGATGTTTCACCAATGAAGCCAATAGGAAGCAGTCTTTTCCATGACAGTCATTTTGATACAGCACTTGTAACCTATTCTCAAAATTACAAAAGTATTAGCTAAAAATTTTCTTCTCTCTGAATGTAAGTAATATTAAGTATTTCTGAATGACACTGAAATTATACAATATCTGTGTCTCATTTAATAAGGCTAAAAGAAATATACACCTTATCTAGAAAGTTGCTGGACCTCAGTATGGGTGATTTAACAATCGATTATAGCAATCAATCTCTCCAGCAATAACTTCTGATTTCATTTTCCCAGACCTAAATTATGACCAAACTAATAAGATGATCTCTTGATCTCATCTAGCAGGTTTCTAATACATTCAGATTGGATTCTCCAAACTGGACTAATTTGACATAATTTCAGAAAGAGGTTCTAAGAAGAATAACACAAACTCTACAAACAAAGAATCTTGGTGCCCAATTTCCAATATCAAAAGTATTACAAATTCAGAAAATAATGAGGTGAAAATAAGCATGTTATTACTATAAAATCTGATCTCGCCCACCACCCTGCAGAAACCAAGCAAAATAAAACAGAATTTTAAGCAGTCAAATGAATTAACAATTAGAACCCTTCTATGTAACAGGAACAATGTAAGTAATGGGTATTCTGGTATTGCAGAACAACCTAATGGAAGTAACTGGTATATACTTCCCAGTTGTATAGTTCCCACTTGACTCTTATATTTTTATAGTGATTCTTCAGATTTTAAAACAGTGACCATTCTTTTTTGTAAGACATATACAACGTAAGTTAAGAAAATAAGAAAATACATGTTATGTATTCCTCAGAACATTCTAATCTCCACAAGTTCTTAAAGGTGCTACTTAAAAACATAAAATTTTACTAGAGAGTAAATGATTTTTTGAAATCGGGGCTCTAAAGAATTATTTCTGATAAGCAGCTCAAAATTTCACATTTTTTTTGTCATTGACATTTTAAAATTGGAACACTCTGACCCCTACTGTAAATTATTTTTATCTTTTCTCCATGTTATCGGTATCATTTTTTCATTCTCCTTAATCAAGAGACCTGCTATGTTAATCTATTATATGTTTTGTTTTGTGTTCTTCCTCTGTCTCAGGTATGGCACCTTATTAACACTGTTATTTTTATGAATGGTCTTTTCAAAAGCTATTTTTTAAAAACTTTGTCCTTTTCATATTGAGTTTAAAACTATATATTAAGCAAGCAGTCTACACATATGTATGAGAAAGGAGTTACTTATTAAAAGCAGCAGTGTTTTTCTAATTAAGTCTAATTTATCCTATAAAGAAACATGCATTTCCCAAACCAATTAAGTGAGCAAACAATAAAAGTTAGATGCAGCAGAACATAACAGAAAGCATATGTCCTGCCTTAAGAGTTCAGCAATATCTTATCAAGATTGCTTGAAGTTACTCATAGCAGTAAAATGTTATGTTTCCTCTTGTTTTTCCAATTAAATGGAAAAACCTTCATTCTTACAGCAGTTCTGCTACAGCTGGTTTCAATATTTTGTGTGTGAATGTTGCCCGAGGTGTCTATTTCTTCCTAGCAGTAATTGGTTGTAACATATGAAGAATAAAAAAAAAAATCCGTCTGCAGACAATGGTAACTATTCAAGAGATTTATTTTGGAGGTGGATTTTGTGCAACTATGTGCAACATTTATGTCAGCTCTCTCTCTCCATGTTTGTTTGTTTGTTTGTTTGTTTATCAAGCACATATAGCTGCTCATTTCACTGATAGCATACAATAAAATAAACACTTAAAACAAAACCTTAATTACTATTAAAACAATTAAAATATAAATAAGTTCACAGGAGAGTGCTTTGCCCCATTTTTTAAAATTTATTAGATTGTTATCCCATTTTTATTACTTCAAAAGTAACTCAAGACGTTATATTTCCTCCTATTTTCTCCACAACAAGCACTCTGTGAGTTGGGTTGGGCTGAGAAAAAACAATTGGCCCAAGGTCACCCAACTCACTTTCTTGCTTAAGGCAGGACTTAAGTCTCACAGTCTCCTGGTTTTGAGTCCAGCTTCTTAACTACTACACCAAACTGGCTCTTCTCTTGGATATTTTGACATGTCTAGTGACTTTCCTTGCAATGTCTAAATAAATTGTTTTTCAAAGTATTAAATAATTTATTCGAAGACAAGTACAGCAAAGTCTTTTATCTCCAAAACATGAATAGTACATAGTTAATACTTTTTTCAGTTATGCACATTTAAAGAAATCTAACTTGTGAGGTACCTGCCACAAAAATTAATGTACTATATTTTTCGGAGTATAAGATGCACTGGAGTGTAAGACGCACCAAAGTTTTGAAGAGGCAAATTTTTTAAAAAAAAGTTTTTGCACTTTGCAAACCTCCCAAAGACAGCCCATTTTTCGCAAAAACGGGACTGTTTTTTTAAAAAAAGACATGAATAGCCTTTAGGAAGCTTATAGAGTGCTCCTGGGGGGTGAAGGTGGGGGCCAAAAATGAGCAAAGAATGGCTTATTTCTCATGAAAACGGGCCCATTTTTTTGTCCAAAAAAGGGGCATGGATAGCCTTTAGGAGGCTTATAGAGTGCTCGGGGTTTGGGGGGCAAAATTGAGCAAAAATGGCCTGGTTTTTGTTACTTTCTGCCCTCCCCAGCCCCCAGGAGCACTCTGAAAGCCTCCTAAAAGCTATGCACAACCATTTTGGTGAAGGGGCGGGGTTTCGGGAGGCAAAAATTGCTGTATTCAGTGTACAAGACGCACCCAGATTTTCAGCCTCTTTTTTTGAGACAAAAAGATGCGTCCTATACTCCAAAAAATACAGTATGTTTCTAAGGAAATTATATTTCTGAATTCAGTATCTTAATGAATGACAGTGGTGTGGGTTTTTTTTCCTTTAAGCAACCAGAGTGATGCAGAATTGTAGATGCATTAAACTTTTGGTAGAATCTGCGAATTTTATTTTTCTCCTGTATGGTGCTTGGAGAGTCCAAGCATGGGTTAACTTCTGTCTATCAGCCCAGAGACTGAATTCTTTGGCCACGCCTCCTGCTCTCTACTGAGTCTAGTTTTTCAACTCAGTCTAGCCCAGCAAGGACATATCCAAAGAATCTCCAGCAGTCTCTGAACAGATTAGTTTGGACTCTCCAATTTTTATTTTATTGTAGTTGATTTCCCCTTCACATTTACCATAGTTTGTCATTTGGGAACAGGCTCCGTCGGAGGTGAATGTTTTTTCCTGTGCCATGCACAGCTTTTGGATTTTTAATGCCAACTTTGGGTGAAAGTAAAAAGTAGTTGACAATATTCAGCAGGCATTTCACATATGACAGTAATTTGTTCCATTCATGTAGCTACCCAACTCACATAATGAAATGAAAAATACAAAAGCAATAAAAATAATTAAAAGCATAAGAAACCCACTAAAAACTATTAAACCAATCAGCAGGAGACTTAAACCAAATTCTCCAACTTAGGTACTTCTGGAAGTAGGCAACTTCCAGAATTGCTTAACTAGCATAGTTAACCCCCAATTCCCTAAGAGGTAGG
This sequence comes from Thamnophis sirtalis, assembly GCF_051295495.1. Taxonomy (NCBI): domain Eukaryota; kingdom Metazoa; phylum Chordata; class Lepidosauria; order Squamata; family Natricidae; genus Thamnophis; species Thamnophis sirtalis. Next base: position 55,406,378 of record NW_028261392.1, on the reverse strand, counting down.
GAATTGACACTGAGTTTGGGGAAGGCTGATTTAAACCATTGTGTTTAGAAATCATAGTACTTGGAGTCACGCATAACACCAAGTGAAAACCAAACTATTGTGGCTTAATATAATGTGTGTGCACATGTGTCAATCCAGTTATTGTCTATTTGGAATGGTTGAAGTTGGCAAGAGAAAGCATTTCATATACCAAGAAACAACTCCTACATTTCTCTCTTAACACATTTTGACTCTTCAGAAGCATACATTTCTTGCATCTATGTATGAGTTTTCAGTCTCTGCAATGCATTCTCTAGGTCAGATGCTTCGAATTGCCTTTGAAGGTTGACAAGTCCCAAGTTAGAAAATCTAGCCTTAAAATTATAGGAATGGTGTCCTAATGAGCAGAATAAAATAGTTCTGCTCCACAACTGATATTTTGTGGCTTATTGTTCAAAAGCTTAAAATAATTTTAAACTTGAGATCTAAGATATGTATAGTTGGAACTTTAAATTTGTTGAAAATGTGGTGTGAAAATGGCCCAAGGGACAACATTTTTCCACTCCAGATGAACTGTTCCAGATGAACACAGCTGCAAATTGAAACAGTATTATTTCTATAAATCACTGAGTACATTTTATAATGGCAGTATCTTACATAGAATAGTCAGTTATGACTGCTAATGACTGATGTTTTGAGGATTAATTGACCTCATCTGGGAATGAACAAATATTTCAGAATTGTATTATGAATGCAAAGACAATTGAATGAAATTCACACAATATTTATTAATGATCTCATTATTCAGATTTATTGCTATACAGTAGTCTTCAACTTATGATCATAATTAAGGCTTTTGTGCTAAGCTGTTAAATAGGATATGGTAAATTTTTAGTTTTTTCTTTCTTTTTTGAAGTACATTTTTATATCTAGAAAAGAAATAAAATCATTTATCAAACACGAGAATCAGGTAGTTCAGTAAGGCTGAACAACATAGGAATAACAGCTCAAGAAACATTTTTTGTTAAAATATTGAGAATCTCATGAAGGTAAAGAGAGTATTCTAGAAACTTTCCTTGCTTGATTTTCAAAAGTATTTTCATTATCTGAAGATTGAGGACAAATGTTTCTGAATAAGTACAGTACATTGTAGGATCATATGAAAAATTATCTTCATCCAAAATTGGACATTTATTGGAAAGAATGTTTATGTTCTATATACTTTGCTTAGAAAGATAAAATTTTATAGAATTTTTCCATAATGTAATTAAGATTTTGTAAAGTACTTTTCATTCACATTTATGCCAGTCCAAAACATTTAACTGAATTGTGCCTAAAGTATTTCTATGTGGTCTTCACAAATAATTTTATTTTTCTACTTCACTCTGTATACAACTCTTTATCAATCCTTTCAAATCTTGGGGAAGCAGGAAATCCTAAGAAAAAGGGAAATAATTGATAATTTACAGCACCAAAATCCTTGCAACATTTAGCCTACTCTAAAGATAAAATACCTATGAGGAAAGTAAACCACAAGTATAAATTGTGGGCAGATTTTGCATGGTATTTCATCGACTCCTTGGTTTTCTACGAAACAACTGACTAATCTGCATACATCAACTACATCAACTAATGAAAGATGTAACAACACAGCCAACCAACCCGCTTAGAGCAACAAAGCCAGCACTCCACACACACACACCAATATTTATAGAAAGACGACAGCTCCAATATATATATTCTTTTAATGACCCTGTAATCCAGAGGTGTCATACTCGATTTAATTGAGGGATGCATCAGGGTTATGTTTGACCTCGGGGCTGGGGTGGGCATGGCCAGAGGATGTGTGGCCAGCTCGATGTCACTTGTGTCGGGGGTGGCTCGAGTGCTCTGCCAGCAGAAACAGGTTCCTGAGCTCCATTTTTGGCTGCGACGGTCTCCTGCCAGTGAAAATGGAACTGGCAGAGGCAACATGGGCTGGTCCATTGCCGCTTCCAGGGCAACCCTGTGGGCCAAGTCTAAGCCCACTGCGAATCGCATCTGACCCACGGGCCTTGAGTTTGACACCCCTGCTGTAATCTCTTGTATTAGGGTGGAGTCGGGGCAACTGAATGGAGTGTTTACTGGCATCCCTGGATGCCCTTCCTGTCGCCAGTGAAGAGTTTGCAACTGATATTTTCTCATGGTGCCCACAGAGATAAATATCTGCTGCTACCTAGGTTTGAACTCACTTTCTAATTGTAAGGCGAGAACTGCACCTCTAGGCCATTGCACCACTCAGTAATTCATATAAATGCTCATTGTTAAATGTTTTTTCTTTCCTTCTCCCCCAGGAAATGAAAATTATAAACAAGTGGCTATGTGTATTCTCTATCATATAAGCATGGATGATCGTTTTAAATCAATGTTTGCTTATACTGACTGTATACCTCAGGTAGGTATGTTTTTTTTTTCTTCTTCATACTATTTCTATCTTAAAAGTCCTTAAATTAAAGCAAGGGTCAATAACTGGTGGGTCTCCAAGTAGAGTTTAAGGGCAGGGTAATATGATATTAATTCTGTAGCTGGTTTTGTCCTTTCAGTTTTGTTGAACATTCTTTAATTCTACATGCAAATGCTGAACTATTTTTTTTAATATTATGGTTACACTATTTAAATTATAATGATAGCATTTAAACACATCTTTTTAAAAAAAAGAATTTTATAAATATCTCAGACAGGGCAACTTTTGGGGATATATTTATCCTACTTTACTGTTGAGATTTTTAAATAACACTGAGGTCCTTGTAATTTTGTATTTCCATTCATTTTTCAATAACGACACTAGATTGTATTGATATATTCAGTAACTTAATATTCTTAATCTGATTCATTCAAAACATTTCTTTTGTTGGTAATTCTGCTTAGTTGATAGTTTTCTGTTCCAGTTATATATCAATGTTTAGTACACATATGTACAACATGAATCTAATTATTGCACAAATTAACCTTTGTTTAGTATTTTTGGAGTCCAGTCATTTAGAAATATTACTTCATTTTAAACAGTGCTATTTAGGTTGAATCACGTCCACAGTATTTACTTCATATTCTGTAATGAAATTTTGATACATAAATGTGGAAATCTCCCACCACAAATTTTGACTGTGAAATATATCTTTAATACGATATTGTTATTAATTTGTGATATTATTATTGGGTTATATTGCTTGTTATAAAGATCTTAGCATTCAGATTTTTTACTGTGAAGACATTCTGAAACTTTCAAGAGTTGTTAATGGATGTTTGCTTTTTCAAGCACCTATAATTCAACATTTCAGCAATAAAATGTATTTTTATGCACACACACACACACAAACACTCACTCACTTGCTTACCTCTCTCTCACACACATCCATACACAGAGAGAGATTGCAGCATCATAAATGTTGATTTAGAAAAAAAAGTCCTGCTGAGTTTAATGAAGCATACTTTCCTGTAAAGTGTACATAAGATAGTAATCTCATATTCCTAGCATCTGTTTTGATTCAACCCTGAAAATAATATAATTAATACTAGACAACATGTGACCCATTGGGTCATCCTTTCAGATATATTTGTGTGTGCAGAGGGGACTAGCAAAGATTGTATGGATATGGGAGACTTACCCCAGCAACTTAGAACCTTCCCTGCAAGGTTCCCAGGAGGAAATTGCAAGTCTAAACTCAGTGCTGTGCTTCTACTGTCAGCCGCAATCACGTGTTCCCCATTGGCTTTCTTCCTGCAGGCCTCCCCATTGACTTGTGGGAAGGCATCAGGGACTGTTATAAATGAGGATCACATCACTGTATGAGCACTGTGGTGTTGAAATGGCAAAAACTTTCGAAAATTTCATTCTCATGGAAGTGATGTGTCCTGGCATTCTGTAAGTTAGTTCATTTGAGGTACCATGCTTGAAAATATTGCCCCATGATGCACTGTTTCACCCAGTTAAAGGTTACAGACATGGACATTTTAGTAATTAATAGAATCAACTACATTACTATCGTGTTGTATTTCACAATTGTTTCAATATTTCTTCCCAAATGTCAACAAATTTGCAGCTTTGAACTTAATCTAATAAAATTTTGTATTAACTGGATGGAATTGTCCCTTCATTTATAACCCATCCAATGTATGTGTTTGGGCAGCATACAAGTTAAAAACACACCAGCATAATAAATATAAAATGAAAGCAAAAGCAGGGGGACTAATACACTTAACAGAATACAATTGCCACCAAGGCATACCCTTCCTGATTCAACACCCAGAGGAGGGGAATCAAACTCATGTTGTCACAGCAGCATCACATGATGTATCGTGACTTTTTCCCCTTTTGCTAAACCAAGCGTGGTTGTGACTAGTGCGTGACACATCTGGCCCATGGGCCAGGAGTTTGACAGTCCTGTCTTAGAGGAACAGCTAGATTTCAAGACCTATTTAAAGGACAGCAAGTTTGAGGCAACTTGAATCTTTGCTGGGATACTATTCCAAAGCACAGGTGCTATCTAGGTCCCATTAGAAGATATTGTTATGAAGATAGGACCTGGCTACTCTGTCTGATTTTTTCAAATAGGAATAAACAATGAGAGAAAGGCAATAAGGCACTATACCATTAAGGAGTGCATAGGTTACAACTAGCACATTGAATTTCACTGAATGTTACCGGTAACCAGTGCAGCTCATACAGCAGAAGTGGGTCCATAATTTCTTATGACACTGCATTTGGGACCAGCTGCAGCTTCTGAGTAGTTTTCAAAAGCAGATCCATGAAGAATGCATTGCAGTAATCTACAGGCTAAGCGACTAAGATATAAGTGAAAACAACCTCAGTCTAAGAAAGGGCACAGTTGGTGCACCAGATTAATCTGGGGAAAATCATTTCATAGCTGCTACCTGTACTTTGAGCAGGAGTTGTAAGTCCTGGAAGACCCAGAAATTGGGCAGCAATCCTGTATGGAGCAGCTCTATCCCAGTTAAAAAAAATAACTTTATTGTTAAAAGTAGGTATTAATCACGTGATAGAAAATAAATAATAGCTATTTCTGCTCAGAATGTTGAAGCTATTTCCACTCAGAATGTTGAGTTGGTCACAGGAATGGCTCTAGGCTAGCTACTGGAAACTCATCTACTGGGCAGGGTATGTGAGCACTGCCTGCGTTCCATAGTCCCAGGGACATATACAGACAACATCATCATCATCATCATTAAATTATATATATATATATTTGTGCTGATAAATAAATAAAGGGAGACTAGTATAGATCTACTTCAAGCTATTTAGCTCTCATTAGCTAGCCGATGAGAGCTAAATAGCTTGAAACAGATCTATACTAGTCTCCCTTTATTTATTTATCAGCACAAATAAAAAAAAACACAAATATAACAAAGGCAACAGTAAAAATATTGGGTTTCTGTCATGATGGACTCTTGTGACGAGCCGATTGACAGATGATGGAAGCAGTTAGCTTCCTCCCATAATTGGGGCTTACCAGGGGTTGTGACACTATATATATATATATATATATATATATATATATATATATATATGTATGTATGTATGTATGTATGTATGTATGTATGTATATATATATATATATATATATATATATATGTATATATATATATATATATGTATATATATGTATATGTATATATATGTATATGTATATATATGTATATGTATGTATATATATATATATGTATATATATGTATATGTATATATATGTATATGTATATATATGTATATGTATATGTATATATATATATATGTATATATATATATATATACATATATAAATAAAAACACAAATATAACAAAGGCAACAGTAAAAATATTGGGTTTCTGTCTGGATGGACTCTTGTGACGAGCCTAATGACAGAGAGTGGAAGTGTGACCTTCCTCCCACACTTGGGCATACCAGGGGTTGTGACTTTAAGTATATATATATGTGTGTATATATGTATATATATATATATATATATATATATATATATATATATATATATATATATATATATATATATATATATATATATATATATATATATATATATATATATATATATATATATATATATATATATATATATATATACATATATACACACATATATATATACTTAAAGTCACAACCCCTGGTATGCCCAAGTGTGGGAGGAAGGTCACACTTCCACTCTCTGTATGTATATATATATATATATATATATATATATATATATATATATATATATATATATATATATATATATATATATATATATATATATATATATATATATATATATATATATATATATATATATATATATATATATATATATATATATATATATATATATATATATATATATATATATATATATATATATATATATATATATATATTGGCAAAAGAGGGTTTTCTTTTAGGTACCTGATAAACAACAGGGAGCTTCTTTGGAAGGTTATTCCATAAGCCTAGGGCTACAGCTACTAAGTCCTGGCTGTTCCAGCAGGCCTGGGGCTGTTGAAGTATCCCGCCCCACTTTAACTATGAATGGTTGTTGTATTTTAAATTGTTGTATTGTCTTACTTGCCCCCTCCCTTTTTATTGTAAGCCGCCGGGAGTGGGCGGCATACAAAACCAATAAATGAATAAATGAATGAATGAATGAATGTGAGAAGATCTTGTCATAGTTTTTTGCCTTCACTGAGGGGGGTAGGTAGGGAAGGAGCATCTAACAAGCCTTTGAACTGTTCACAATAAGAACAGAACTGATTTTTATTACAGATTTTAGTCTAAAATAATAAATACTCAAATTTGTTCTTTGTTGCGACAATAAAGTTTGATATCCAAGCTTTTTTAGTAAATGGTTATGTAGTAAATTGAACCCATTTTTCAAACTATCTGTAGCTGTTTTTCCCCTTATAATTAAACTCATTTATTTAATTTATGGCAAGTTATCTCTAATTTGTTAAGCAAATTGGTCTGAACAGAGATCAATATGGCATCTATGCCTTAATAAATGAAGAAATAAAAGCATATGATTTGCAGTTAAATTGATCAGAAGTGTCTGTTCAGTATTGTCTATATTTACACCACGTGCCATATTTACATCACTTGCCATTTACTTTGTTCACATGTACAGACATACATCTATAGTCCTCATTTAGTGACTTCCTTACACAGTTGCTGTTCACAATATAATAATGATGAAGAAATATCTTTACAATCATTCCTAGCATTTATGACCTTAGTAGACCAGTAAACCAAAGGAAAGCTGAAGTAAGATCATAAGGCCACCCATGGTTTTACTTACTGACTGCTTTGCGTAACAAATGAGTTGCTCCTCCTAATTGTGGTTGTTACTTATACTTGTTTGTACCATTGCTCCCTGGAGGCATGGTTAATTGATTCTTAGACAGTGTTTAGAAATAGTCCAAAATAGATGCTTACTTTTTCCTTTTCCTTCCATATTTTTGCATAACTATCATAAAAGCAAGACTGAGACTTAGATTCTTCCCTTTCAGAAACGTAAACTATAAGCTTCCAGTTTATCGTAGCTTTGCGGACTGTACAGAAGTATCAAATCAACTTTTGTTGTTTAATTCCGTTTCCAAAGTTCTGTTTGTTTCAGGTATAGAACTTAAAGGCTCATTGGATTGTGTTGCGTCACTTTAATAGTTGATGAGAATGCAATATCACTAGAAAACTTTTTCAAGCCTTATGTAGATCGATGGATGAAATTGTAGTTTTGATCCCACTATCACAAGCATTATTTAAATAGGTGCAAATATAAACCACATGTTTTGTAACAGCACATAGGTAATAGTCCTGCCAATCAAAGAGCATGGTTGTACAGTGATGTCATAGCGATATTTAATATTTTTCCACAGAATAGTAGGCAAGCTGCAGCTGACTTCTTCACATGTTTTCCACTGTGCTTTTCTGTTTGGTCCCTCTTTGATCTACTTTTATTTTAGCTTAATGCTGGTAAATGTCCTCAGTTGACAGCTCCTTTAGCTTTTGTCCTCGATTATCTGCTGAAGAAACCAGAGCTTTACTTCAAACATTGGAGTTAGGGAATAGCCAGTCGGAGGCATGCAGGTCTGGCATAATCATTCAAAGATGTGTGAGCTGGGGATGGAGAGAACCGGACTGAGGTGTATGAAAAGAAAGCAGTTGGGGGTTGGCCTCTGGTCACTGGTAAATAAGTGAAGTCAGGTGCCAGAGAGTCTAGACACAGTGATTCTAGTCCTCCGCTGTGGCATCTGATACTCAACATGGGACTTGTCTGATTGAAAACTACTCTCTGTTCGTTGTACACCCGTTGTAACCCTTTTATTGCTCTCCTCCTAAATGAAGAAAAGATGACAATGGTTGCAAGTAAAAGCAGAACAAATTTAATTTTGATATTTCCTATTTGGCAGCAATTATACTTTCCTTTGAAGCGGCACGAGTAGCAATCAAATTAAATGAAGACATAATGGGAAACATGGAACTCATACGAAAGGATTATTCTAAAAACTTTGAACTACTCTAGATAAAATTACATGACTTCTCCTCCTTCCATTTTTTTTTTTTTTGTATAGGAACTCAGTTTAGTACTGATGGCATATTCTAAGTATTTTTGTAATAAAAAGACTCATTTTCAGTTGTAAATATGCAGAAATAGGTTTATGGCACTTTTTAAAAAATGTTTTAAGTTTCTGGGTATAATGGCTTCTTGATAATGTATTAAATATTCTTTCAACTTAATGTTTTATTATTTTGATTACAGTATTAGTTACCTACTGTAGCAAGTTTAACTCTACTCTGCTTGGTTTTGTAAGCTGCCCCCCTTTTTCATCATGGGTTTTTTTTTTTTTTTTTTAAACACCTTTATATTATATTACTGCATGCTGGTCTCTGGCTATAATTAAGTTTCAGATTTCATTATTCTTACAGCAGGCTCTAATAAATAATAGGACATATGCACAGTACTCTACACATGCACATTCAGCATTTAGCCCCAGCCTGAACAAACCTATAGCAACTAGCAGCCTGGAGGATGATTTAGGTCAGAATATACTTCCTTTCGGAGTTTCACTATTGTGAAAGAGGCAATCAACGCTGGATGTTTGTTTTGGCACAGGCAGGGTAAAACAAACATCTATACTTAACTTTTCCCAGAGGGGTCTCAAATGTCAGCCTTCACCCAGGACTCAAAGTCAGAGTCTTGCTGTTCATAAGATTTTTAAGTTTTATTACAGATATTAGAAAAGCTGTTGATTTGAAGAAAGCCAGTTGCAAAATGTATAGTTCAAGCTATATATCTGGCAGACCCAGATGTCCAAAGTTAAAAATAAATCTGTAATCCCATTTTATGGAAATGATATAATATTAATGTTACACTCCTAGGTAGAGATGATAAGATTACTGCACAGGTTCAGTTCATACTGTGTTTTAAATATCTTAACATTATTTATGTATGTATGTATTTATTTATTTATTTATTTATTTATTTATTAGACTTATATACCGCTTCATAGGGCCTTCAGCCCTCTCTAAGCGGTTTACAGATTTTTTAGCAAATTGAGTCAGCAACTTGCCCCCACAATCTGGGTCCTCATTTTACCCACCTCGGAAGGATGGCAGGCTGAGTCGACCTTGAGCCGGTGAGATTTGAACCGCTGAACTGCAGATCACAGTCAGCTGAAGTGGCTGCACCCTAACCACTGTGCCACCTCGGCTTGGCTAATAAGTCCAAGGCCAAGCTAGTTGTCTTCAGGAATAGAAGGACTAAGTGTAACTGGAGCCTGAACTTGGCTATAGAGACCAGGTTAAGTCCTATGTGTACTTAGGAATTGTTTTCATAGAAAAGAATTTCTGGTTCCCACATTTCAATAGGAGTTTTTTAAGGACTACAGCCTTCCAGCTTTAATTGCCTCTTTCCCAATAGTGAAAATCTGAAGGGAAGCATATTCTACCCTAAATTATCCTTCAGGTAACTACTTACTGTTGTCATAATGCAGCTCACTGATCATAGGTCTCTTGGTTCCTAGTTCTAATCATCAAGGTGAAATAATTTAATTATTACATACAGTGTAGAACTATGCATAAAACTGATTTCCTGAAATACATCTTGGAGGTGGACAAATCTATGCCAACTTCAGCAATAAAGGCAGAGTTGGGTGTATCCCATATATAAAGTCATTTAGCAATTTAAATATTTGACTATTGGCTGAAGATCTTATTTATGGACCCAAGCTGTGTTTCAAAGAGCAGACACTTATTGTGTCTCCTCATACTTTTGTAAACAAGTATATAAAAATTGTATAAATAATTTTAGTAAGTTACCACATTCTCTTAAAATTAAACAAATGACCTTTATGTATCTAGCAATAGCAATAGCAGTTAGACTTATATACCGCTTCATAGGGCTTTCAGCCCTCTCTAAGCGGTTTACAGAGTCAGCATATCGCCCCCACAGTCTGGGTCCTCATTTCACCCACCTCGGAAGGATGGAAGGCTGAATCAACCTTGAGCCAGTGAGATTAGAACCGCTGAACTGCAGATAACAGTCAGCTGAAGTGGCCTGCAGTACTGCACCCTAACCACTGCGCCACCTCGGCTCTTGTCTTGCCTATAAGCAAATCCTTAAAACAATGTTGTTTCAATCCCGATCAGCAAACGTCTCGTAACATACCTATTTTAACTTTGATCAAATAAAAAAAACTTTATATACCTTCCTTTCACTTTTAATATTTTTGATCCTTAAACTCTTCCAATAAATCTGTAGGACTTTATTTCATTTTACTTGTCCCTTCTCACAAAATTCTTCAAAGCATTAAAAAGGCTTTTTTGTAAATCCAATTTAGGAAAATTATTCTCTTGTTTTGTCACTTGTAAATCTGTATAATCATTAAGCCGATTTCATTTTTATGTCTAGTATAGCATCTTTTTCCATACCATTCTTGTAACCTGTCATTTTTAAACCCACTCTCAGATCAGTCTCAGATTTGTCTGGTAAAACTTGTTCCTCTCTCATAATAACTTTTAAAGCCAATTACCCATAGAGGTAGACAATTAAATTTAACTTCTAGGTCCATTATTCAGAAATATTCTTCAGTGTGTCCAGTTTTAAAATATTTTGCTTCATTCTGTAGTAATACAGAAGTAATAGATCTTCTTTAATTTGTAATCTTTATATACACACACATGTACAGTACACACACATTATGCATGCATATACACACATCTTAAACTTATATCCTTTGCTAAGGAACACACCTGATGCTTTTTGACATGTTGATCTAAATGTTTCTAACAGGTGAAAAACAAATTCTAAATATGATTAGAAGGGAGGTTGTGAACCCAGTGTCCTTTTGAAGGCATTGACTGCAATTTGAACAAAGTGGCTATTCCTTTGCCTTCCAGAATTCTAATCTGCTGCAGATCTCTGTCATACCGTTTCCCTTCAATGGGGAACTGTCTGAAACACTTGTGGGTGATCTCAAATCCTTTCCTTGTCTGGTGATGAATTATGAAGAGCTGATCTACTCACCAGCTCTTCTGCTGCGATTATTGACTGTTTTTAGCAGAGTTGTCTTCAGTTTGTCATTTCTTCACCAGAAGTCTAATTTCCTGGAAAGGTCTATTCTATATATTGTATTTTTTTGTACTATAAGACGATCCGGACCATAAAACGCACCTAGCTTTTGGGGAGGAAAACAAGAAAAAAAATCTGCCTCCCACCATCCATCGGTATTCATCTAGCTAGCGTCCTTGCAGCAAACAGCCTGGTCAGCTTCAGCACATTATCTCAGCCTGATTTAGTACAAGCAGCTGATTGGTGGTTGGATCGGTCTCCCGGAATACCACTGATCAGCTGTTCCAGGCTGTGGGGATCGCCACTGCCCATTGCTGCTGCCGCCTATTGCCGCCTCCACGCTCCCATTTTCGGCCTCTGTGAGTTCTGTTTTCAGCCCATTCCAGATCGCGGCCACCACCTATCACCAGCAGCGAATGGCAGCAGTGATTGGCTGGGACGTGCAGAGGCCAAAAATGGGGCACAAGGAGGCCCAAAACAGCCAAAGGTTGGGGCCAGCAGGTGGGCAGAGCTTCAGTAACATTCGCTCTACAAGACACACAGATATTTCCATCCACTTCTGGGTAGTGGTGGGGAGTGCATCTTACAGTGCGAAAAATTCGGTAACTTTCCCTGAGGCCCATTTTTGCAATCAAAACTTTTTTTATTGTTCTCTATCCTCTTATGGAACAATAGGGAAAATTCTGTAAATGATAGATTTGATCACCAAAAAAAGCTAATAGAGAATGAGATATATCTTCTTTGTTGCTGCTATTTTAATAAATTTTGCAGCCTTTCTGCCTCAACACTTTCCTTTTCAGAATGAAAGAAATACATCTTGGTCTTGATTAGTGATTAAGCAAGATTTTTAAGGATTACCATTCTATAAACTCATTTGCGTACCATTGCTAGTTGTTTGAATATGATACCAAAAGCCACATGTACAATTACTTTGAATTGCAGCAAGCCTCTTTAGAAACTTTGTACTGAACGTCAATGCTTTAATTTTGTATAGAAATCAAAGGTGCATTGAATTGGATACAGCTATTTTCCCCAGCAAAATATCCAATGAAGATTAATCCAAAGATTACATAGTTTATGGGAAATTTGTCTATATTCAAGCAGCTTTCTGAACAGTGAGTTATAAATCAAGATCCTAGTCTGAGAGATAGAAATATATCTTTCACTTTAGCATGCTTTTCTAAGAAATACAAGATCCAGAGTACCTGCTGGCATTTCCTGTTAATGGGCAGAAAGAGCCAATAGAAGAAGTAGTAGATTTGTAGCTTAAAGTAAGCAATATTGTAAGAGCCAATGGTTTTTAAATACTAAGGAGAGGTGAATGTCGTGCTGCTGTGATACAAACCCAATATCTATGGGAATAAATCATTCAGCTTCTGGTTTCCAGAATATGTATAAATACTGAAACTGTTTATAGATAATAAAGATATTAAATGATCATTAAGCTAGTCCAGAACGCAGCCGCGTGAGCGATTGTGGGTGCACCTAGCTACACCCACGTTACACCTAACCTCTGCGAGCTGCATTGGCTTCCCATTGGTCTCCGGACACGCTTCAAGGTGCTAGTCATTACTTTTAAAGCCTACATGGTTATCGGACCTGGCTACCTGAGAGACCGCCTCCTGCCAATTACCTCCCAGTGACCTATTAGATCGCACAGAGTAGGCTTCCTCCGGATTCCATCTGCTGGTCAATGTCGGCTGGCGACCCCCCGGGGGAGGGCCTTCTCTGTTGCTGCTCCGGCCCTATGGAACGATCTCCCCGTTGAGATCTGGATCCTTACTACCCTTCCGGCATTCCGCAAAGCGACCAAGATCTGGCTGTTCCGGCAGGTCTGGGGCTGTTGATCTATCCAGCCCCATCCTAAGTCGTGAATGTTGTTGAATTTTTAAATTGTTGTTTTTTATTATTTGTTTATAATTGTTTATTTTTTATATTCCCCCTTCCCTTTCTATTTGTAAGCCGCCCTGAGTCTTCCGAGAGTGGGCGGCATACAAATTAAATAAATAAATAAATAAATAAATAAATAAATCATAAGGATTTAATGAAACCAATTATTCCTCCAGTTTTTTTAAAATGGCAAAAACTTCTTGTCTTGTAATCCCACCCCCAAACAACCAAGAGTGAGTGAGTGAGTGAGTTAGCATCAAGGCATAATAAATGGCTAGATCTAAATAATTTTTTGGCAGTTCTCATTCCGAGGTGGCGCAGTGGTTAGGGTGCAGTACTGCAGGCCACTTCAGTTGACTGTTATCTGCAGTTCAGCGGTTCAAATCTCACCGGCTCAAGGTTGGCTCAGCCTTCCATCCTTCCGAGGTGGGTGAAATGAGGACCCAGACTGTGGGGGCAATATGCTGACTCTGTAAACCGCTTAGAGAGGGCTGAAGGCCCTATGAAGTGGTATATAAGTCTAACTGCTATTGCTATTATTCTTGCACTTTGAGTAATGGTCTATCGTAATTTAAGTTATTTATTTTGCTGTTTTATATATTTGCTTGTGTATAATAATCATATTTAGAAAAATATTTGGCACAAAGGTTAATCTATAACACTAGTGGCATTTGTTCTTTTATTGTAGATAGTGTTCAGTATGTTTCTTGCTCTTTTTCCTACTTCGTGTTTATGAGAGATTGTTTTACAGGAGATGGATTACAGAAAGAAATATGTTTTTTTACATTTTTTAATCCCGCCTTTATTATTTTTATAAATAACTCAAGGTGGCAAAGATATCTAATATTCCTTCCTCCTCCTCTTTTCCACATAACAACCACTACCCTGTGACGTGAGTTGGGTTGAGGGGGTGATTGACCCAACGTCAACCAGCCAGCTCTTTTTTTAAAATTGATTTATTTGGTAAATTTATATACCCACCCACGTTACATACTTGACATTGAATGAGTGCAAAGTGGCATGCAAAGTTAAAGCACAACACAAAATAGAAAAAAATAAGAATCATTAACAAACATTAAAACAATAAAATTATTAAAAATATACATAAAAAGATAATCTGTAGGAGAGTGCAGTCAATCTCATCAACGCTAAAGCCATTCTTCAGGTTAAGAGAAGAAGATTAACAGATTTGGAAAGGACCGTGTAGGTTATCTTTCCAATCCGCACCCCGGCAGGAGACTCTACATCATTTCTGACAAATGGCAGTCCAGTCTCTTCTTTAAAGCTTCCAGTGATGAACTCCCACAACTTCCTAAGGCAAGCTGATTGTTCTCATTGTCAGAAAAGGCTCCGCGCCACTACTACTAGATGATCCCCAGGCCAGATGGCAAAGCCATGTTAACAAAGTGCCAAACCTTATAAAACATCCCCATCCATCAGTTGCCTCTAACTGCAACTTCATTATTTTTGTTCTGTAGACTGATAGTCTTTCCTAGCAAAAGATTTCCCTATTCTGTTAAAAGAAAAATTACTTCAATTAATGCTGCTACAAATAGATGTTCTGAAAATTTAACGGATTGAAACTAATGTGTTGCCAGCTAATGAAGATGCTGCTGGAGTGTCCCGATGAACGTGTTGATCTGGAACTCATTTCCTTCTGCATTAATTTAGCTGCTAACAAGAGGAATGTACAATTAATTTGTGAAGGTGAGTATTGACGAGTATATTCAAGGTTGCTGGCTATGAGCAAAAAAATAAACAACAGCTGGCTTTAGAGAGATTTCATTGTGTAAAACATTGTCTTGCATTTTTGTCTTCTAAAATAATACAATCTTTGCATGCTTTGGGATAATATGTAATTACCCATTATTTCACATGGCTTCCAAAATATATTGTGTTCAAGCTGAGTAATTTATAGGAAGGGAAGAAATGGAGTGAAGTATTAGTATTTAAATATAATATTTTTTAAAACTACAAAAATTGTTTCTGCTTTCTGTTTGTTTTTGATTTTTAAGGACTGTCTGGACTGGTCTCTGCAGTTTTCTTAGCAAGGTTTTTTGAAATTGGTTTGCCATGGTCTCCTTAGTAGGATTCAAAGTCACCCACCTGATCTGTAGCCCGATGCCTTAACCACAAAACTGGCTTCATTTTGGCTTATACATCAAGTTAAATTACCATTGAATTATTTAGTTTATTTCTTATAGTATTATGTGTTTATATATTCAAAACTTTATTTTCAGACTCTTAGTACTCTGAGGAATAATTATCAGTATTTCTTCTGGTTTTGTATTAAAATAATCTAATACATTAGAAAATCTGTTAATATTGTTCTTTGGGGATGTGATGGTATTACACCTAAAGAAAATTTTAGTTTAACCTTGTACATGAGATCACTGAAAGGGGCTTGAAAGTAGATTGTCTGGATCTACCACAATTTTTGGACTATAAGATGCACTCCCCCCCCCCCCAAGCGGGTGAAAATGGCTGTGCGTCTTATACAGCGAATATTGCATCAGCTGCAGGTTTGCCATACCTGGGGGAGCGGGGAGGGTGGCAGACAGTAGTGATCCCCGCTGCCTGGAACAACTGATTGGCGGTATTCTGGGAGGCTGATCCAACCACCAATTGGCTGCGAATCCGATTGAGGCAGCAACGCAGAGGTGGGATTCAGCCAGTTCATCTGAACCGGTTGTTAACGTTGTGTGCAGTTCGGAGAACCGGCTGTCCAACTACTAGCTGGCCTGGGTGCCTCTACGTCTGCTTGCCCTGCAAAAGTTCGTCAAGCATTTCGCCGAGAATGCCCTGCCGCAAGTGCGCCCTTCCCAGCCTGTGTGGTAGACTGGCACCAGGTGAGCCCAGAGGCACGGAAAGAGAGAGAGGTATGAATGGACGACACATGGCTTCCAGCGTCAGAGAGGGCGGGCAAGGGAAGCGGCTGGGTTGCCAGGTTGCCGCCACCTTTCATTGGGGCGCAGGTAGCGAGATGGGGCTCCTTTTGCCATCCTTTCTCCCCCCAATGCTGGGCATTGCATGGCTTCCTGCCCTTCACTTAGCCATTGATGCAATTTGGGGGTGGCAGGTAGGGAATGGTGGGGTGGTGCAGGGGAGGAAGGATACCAAACTCCTGGGCCAACTGGCTTCTTCCCAGCAGCTCTTTCTCTGCCTTTCAGCACCGGCCATCAAAGACGAGGCTTCTGTGGGCAGAAGAGCTGCGCTGCAATGGAGAAATTGGCAACGGAGAGGCCAGCTTCAGGGAACGAGGTCACTTTCTCCTCTTTCCCTGCTCCTCGTCTTTCCCTTGTGCCGGCCTCTCCATTACAGCATAGCGCCCAGGATCTGTTAGCCAAGGGCAAGCAGTTGAAGAAGGGTGCGTTGGAGAAGATTTGTGCGAAAATGCATGTGCTAGGGAGGTGAGTTGGCGATCCCAGCTGCCTGGCTCATGGGGGGGCTTGCGGGAGCCTTGCTGGATGCTTTTGCGGTACCTCTGACAGCAATGGAAGGCAGAGACACTGGGGGGAGTGGGAGAGGCTATCCTAGCTGCCTGGATCATCGGAGCAAGTGTCCATTTAAGCAAGCGTCCATCGGGGAAGGTCTTGTCTGCTCATGTGGCGCAGTTAAAATCTGAAATCTGACTACCATTTCAATCAGCCATTCCTTTGTTTTTACTTTCACACAAACACACATACAGGTACATGGGGATGTAAGGGAGCATTGCAGAAACAAAATACAGTCCTGAGTAGTGCCGAAGAAAGTGTCATCTAATAAAGCATCCTCTTTATAAACTGTTCCCTATAAAGGTAAAACCTTAAACATGTCCCCCATAACAGTATGTCTGCAGCAGATCCCCTATAATAGTGTGTCATTCCTTCTGGATGAATGAAGAGACCCACGATCACTTAAGTTTGTGAATGGCTTAAAACATCATGGCACTCAATGAAGGACAAAATCATTGCAATGTCATTCAAAAAAAATGTGGCATTAGCAATGCCTTAGGGAACTGAAGATAGTATCTTATATGAAGATAGCAAAGAAAGTGATATCAGTGATTGTGAGCAACTGAGCTTCTTAAATTCTGACACTAGCGATGATGAGTTTTTGGGGTTTCCAGAAAATTAGAAGAGTGCTTGAACCTTAAAGTCTCCTCATTTGTTAATGACAGTGATGATGGTTCTTAATACCACTCTTGTGGTATTTACATGGTTGAAATATTCTGCTATATTTTATTAAATATAGTACTATACCATTTGGTTCAGAATTTTTGTTTTCTTGTTTTTCTCCTCTAAACCTAGGTGCGTCTTATAGTTCGAAAAATATGGTATTTCATTTTGGCTTAAGACCTAGATATGGCATAGAAAAAAACTTGGTTGTGCAGATTGATGATCTTTAGAGGGAAAAAGGCCAGGGAAATATTTTCATGTTTATTCTTGAGGATCTTAGAATAGACATCATTGATTACAGACTACTGTTGGAATGGCTCAGTAATCTCTGAATTGGAGGCATTGCGTAATTCGATTCTACTTATAAGAAATTGGCTATCCAGAGATCGACAGTGAATAATGTCTATTTTATTCCATTCCATTATCTTTGAATTGTGGGACTCCATAGGTTTTATTCTTTATGTTCTGTTGCTCTGTATCTATACGAAGCCAATGGGGATAGTCATCCAGAGTCTTCAGTATGCCTTGTTCATCAATGTGTGTGCATCATTCAACTCTGCCTCCATTGGAATAATTTTTATAGATGTCTCAGGCTGTGAGGGACTGGATGGGAGCTAATAAACTGAAGCTGAATCTATACAAATCTGTTGTTGTGGTTAGTTGACTTGAGAATTAGAAGGAGTATTAGACAAGGTAATGTTCCTTCTGGTAAAACAGGTACATAGATTGGGAAATTTTCTCTGTTCAAAGTTTTATTGTCAAGGAGCTTTGCTAAGCTTTGGCTGATGCATTAGATGCAATGCTGCTTGGACCATGTCATATAACTCTCAATGTAACCATATAACAGCAGCCCTTAAGCAGTGGTTGCCTGTGAAGTGTCAAGGCCAATGTATGATGTTGTTACCATCTTACGAAGTCTTAAATGGCATGAGATCTAGGTAATTGAAAGATTACTATCTCTGTTTCCATACAATTCTTGCATTAGAGTCAGCTGGAAAGGCTGGTGAAGTGTTGCTTGCAGTTTCACTGCTGAGTTTGACTTTTAGCACAATGGTTTTCCCAGTAATAGAGCCCAACTATGACAACTCTATGAACTTTTTTCTTTGAAACAGTAAAATACGTGTTTACTCAAATAGTTTATGATATCAGAGCTGCTAATTTACATTTGGATTTATTTACAAGGTTTAAGCTATCAAAAAATGGATTTTTTTTTGTTCTTTTTTAAAAATAGTCTCAGAAACACACTTGTAGAAAAGCAATTTTTAAAAATTAATGTGAATGAACTTTTAAATGTTCTATTAAAATGGGCTTTGTTAATATCCTGAAATGTTTTTGTCTTGCAGTAATATAATGAAAGTGGAACCTAAGTTGTAAGACTACAGGATAAGAATAACTGAGCTGAACTCAGAAAATCTGCTAGGCTGTAGTTCTGTCTAAGAGTATCTGCTATTTTTGCTGTTTTGTGGGGATGTAAGAAATCATATGAAGACCCATTACTGCTGTATTTTTTGTCTTCAATAATACTTTCAAACCTAGAGAACCTAGAGCCACCAGAGCAATAAATCCTACGTATAAAACATAGAGAAGAAAATGATCTCAATTAACATAAATGGACTTAATTCAGCAAATAAAAGAAAGAAAATATTTCACAAACTAGGAAAACTAAAATTGAATATAATTTGTCTACAAGAAGTGCATATTCAAAAGCAACTTATGAATACTTATTAAGGCAACCAAAGCTGGGGAAAATGTTTACTTCATTGGCAAACTATAAGAAAAGAGGAGTGATCCTTTACATCAAAGATACAATCCCAGTGGAACAAATTTATACAGATGATGATGGTGGAAATTATGGACAATAATAAGAAAATGTTCCTAATAGCAAACTATGCGCCTAATGATAAGCGAGATGAATTTTACAGAAAACTACACAGGAAAATAATGGATTTGGATTACTTAAATATTTGAATGATGGGAAATTTTAATAGAATTGTAGATAAGAATATGGACTATAACTCACAAAAAACAACAAAGTCAAATAGAAAGATATTCCCTAAATCCTTTTTTAAAATGATCGATGAGACAGGTTTAAAGGATGTTTGGAGAGAGAGAAATCCTACTAAAAACAATATACTTTTTTATTCAAACAGACATTTATCTTATTCTAGAATTGATATGATGTGGGTAGCAACTGAATCGGCCTACAACATACAGGAAATTGATTGAAACAAGTACTTGGGCAGACCACAACCCAAAGATAATTAAATGGAAAGGACAAAGAAAAATATCTAGGTGGACTTTAAACAATACTATATTAAAAGAGAAAGACTTTGTACAGAAAATTGAAAAGGAATTGGCCTTTTTCTTTAAAAAAAAATAGAAAAGAGGAGACATCAATGTAGAACCCCTAGGACACAATGAAGGCCTATACCAGAGGCCTGATAATTGATTATACAAGGAGGAAAAATATAAAGAAAAAGACAAAGGACTTGATAATAAATATAAGTGTCTTGAAAAAGAACTACAGAACTCCCCACAAAAGAAGGACATTAAAGTAAGAATGGATACGATTAAACACAAAATTGGGTTAATGGAAACAGAGGAATTAGCCCAAAAAATTAGAGGTGCTAAACAGAATTACTTTAAAAATGCTAAGGCATTTGGCAGTGTGAATTGGCACTTTATGCTGTTACAACTGGAACAGATGGGCTTTGGTGAGAAATTTACTCAAGCCATACAAACTATATATTATAAACAAACAGCTAAGATAATGATAAATGGAGATTTGACAGAGTCTATTGAAATAAAGAAAGGGACGAGACAAGGCTGCCCATTATCACCATTACTTTTTGTCTTAACGTTAAAAGTTTTAAATAGAAATGTCAGAGAAGGAAAAGAAATAAAAGGAATGAAAATCAAAAAGGAAGAATACAAGCTACAAGCATTCGCAGATGACTTGGTCTTCATTCTAGAGGATCCATTAGAAACAGCACCTAAATCGATAGAAAGAATAGAAGAATATGGAAAAGTAGCAGGATTAAAAATAAAGACAAAACAAAGATCTTGACAAAGAATATGCCAAGACAAAAAGAAGAGTTGGCGGAAACCTTGGGAGATGCAAGTTATGAACAAGGTTAAATATTTGGGGATATATTTAACAGCAAGATGCAGCGCTCTTAAAGCCAACAACTACTATAAACTCAAAAGATCGCGATGGATCTGAAGAAATGGGAAAATCTACAACTTTCGATGATAGGGAGAATATCTACAATTAAAATGAACATTCTACCTAGAATTTTATATCTGTTCCAGACAAATCCAATTAGACTAAGGAAGGAATATTTTGATGACTTAAATAAAATAGTGTTGAAGTACATATGGCAGGGAGGAAAAGCAAGAAAAAAACTAAAATTGTTACAAAATGCAAGAATAAGAGAAGGATTGGGCCTTCCCAATTGGGAACTATATCATCAGGCAGCAAATTTGACGTGGGTTAAAGAATGGATAACACTAAGGAATACCAGATTATTAACCCCTGAAGGACATGATCTATTGTTGGAATGGCATGCCTTTTTATGGTACAAGGGAACCATAACACAGGGGTATTTTAGAAGACAATACCTACAGGAGGCTTTGCTACTAAATTGGGAGAAAATTAAAAGACAATATTATTTAAAAATTCCAGTCTGGCTATCAACTATTTTCATACGCAATAATATACAAAAAGAAACAAACAGTTAGATATGGTGAAATATTGAATGCAGAGGGTGAACTTAAAATCTATGCAAGAAGTGGAAAAGAAAGGTATAAAGATGAACTGATTTTCATATGTGCAAATACAATCTAGATATGACAAGGACCGTAAAAAAGATTTTTATGAGTTAGATAAAATTTTGATGGGTACTGATGAAAAAGTAATTTAAAAACTTTATGGACACTTACTAGAGGTTAAGTTAGAAGAAAAACAAGTTAAAGGAACTATGATAGCTTGGGTGAAAAATTTTGGGCATGGGATCAAATTAGAGAAGTGGCAGAAATTGTGATCTCAAAATTACAAAGAAAATTTTATAAGATGTTTTACAGGTGGCATCTACCCCCGACAAGAATAGCAAGAATAAATCAGAAAAGTGTTGGAAATGTTATCAGACACCAGGTTCATATTACCATATGTGGTGGGCTTGCACAGAAGCTAAAAGATATTGGACTAAGATCCACACATGGTTGGAGAAAACGACACAAAAACATATAGACTTTAAACCAGAGACTTTTGTATTGGGAATTATACCAGAAATATATAATAGAGACTTGAAATATTTGATTGTAAATGTTTTAACAGCAGCTAGAATTGAATTTGCAAAAAATTGGAAAAATGAGAAAATAGCAACGCAGGAGGAAATTATTCCAAAAATTATGCAATGTGTAGAAATGAGTAAATTGACATTTGAAATTAAAGAACAAGAAGATGAACAATTTTACAATGTTTGGGATTTGTTTTATCAATGGTTAGGTAAAAAATCATGGTAATGGAAAAAGTGGGAGAACTTTTTATATTTTAAGAATAATAGAATGATATATGCAATACTATAAGGGTTTAGCACTGTTAAAAGGATTAGAACGATGTAATGGAATGATGTTGTGTGTATGATTTCAATATGTAAAATATTTTGTTTAAAATGTAGGAATAATAATTGGAGTTGAACTATTGATGCAAAATGATGTTGTATGTATGGATTCAATATTTAGAATATTTTGTTTAAAATTAAGGAATAATAATTACAGTTGAAAAATTGACATATAACAATAATGTACTTACGTTTATCTAATGAACACTTTTGATTCGATATATAATTGTAAGTGGTGACCATGGAAAGGACACACAAAATCTTGTAACCAAATGACACGCTACATGAAATGGAAAAAGGTTGTATGTGTTTTATGTTTTTGTTTGGTTTTTTTTAATATATATATATATATATATATATATATATATATATATATATATATATATATATATATATATATATATATATATATATATATATACATACATACATACATACATACATACATACATACATACATATATATATATATATATATATAAAATATTTTCAAACAAGTTTCATTAGCCTACCTTAATATCATTTTTGTTTCCCTTATTTTAAAAAAATCAGTTTTATGGTCGCAGTTGTGAAATTGGAAGCATAATTAATTGATACATACATTTTTCATTTATATTCTTACATTTTCAGGAAATGGGTTGAAGATGCTGATGAAAAGAGCACTGAAATTCAAGGACCCATTGTTAATGAAGATGATTAGAAACATATCTCAACATGATGGACCAACTAAAACTTTATTTATTGTAAGTGTAATGGCTTTCATCTTTTCAAGTTCTAAATTTGTGAAATGAGATATTGGAAGAAGCAAACTTATTTTATACATAACAAATGATCCTTCTCAAATGATTGCATATGCCTTAATTCTACTGGAATTGCACAAGAGTGTGGAATTTAAGGGCTTGTTATATTGTAGCACCTTTCACTTCTCCAATTCATAATTGTCAGTAATTTTACAAAATACATTTTTGGTGTCCTTAACTGAACATGCACAGATACTAAATTATTAACTATGGCAATTATAAAACTAATTTAACATTTTTGGTTTTTATGTGCATGTGCCCTTTGAAAAATTAGGGTGTCATCATTTAATAATCTGTAATAGTGATTTTATTATTACTCTTCTGCAGATGTTTTCTCTTTCCACCCTGATAGAGAAACGTGTTGCTGTCTAGGATTGAACTCACAATATTTCAAGGGACACAAGCATTTTCACCTCTAGGCCACTGCACCACCCTTCATACTTTCTCATTAATCATACTGTTAGTCACAGGTTAGGTAATAATTTGGCAGACTTTCTCTGCCAAATTTCTTTTGGCTTGCTTTCACATTTCATTGACTCACCAAATTTCTTCTCTTTCTGCATCAATTTCCATTGTGGATGTTTGTGACTTCAGGGTGCCTCTGAATGTCATACTTTCATCTTCCATGGCAAAGTTATGTTATCCCAGAATACAGATAAACTGCATTGTTGAAACCTACAAACACTGCAAGAGGCAATATGGTTCATTTAACCTATGATTTCAACAGGTCTTGGAGGTTCTGATAGCTCTGCATTGATTTTGCACCATATATTTCTACAGTATATACAGAATTTTATCTGGTTTTCAGTTTTTGAATCTTTCAATTAGATAACCCCTATTATATGCCCACTGGATCTGGTTAGCCAATTAATTTTTACTCAGAAGAATATAGCTGTGTTATCCTTGCCTGTTATCATTGTCTATGTGCTTTGTAGCAATCTCTAAACTACAGCATATATCATTTTCCCTCTCTCTCATCTTTTATTTCCCAAAGTTTAGTTCCCAATCTTTATCTTCCAGTCTGCCCTTTGACTTTTGATAGGAATGTATCAACCTAACCACATACAAAAGCAGTTTAAATCTTTGGTTGATCTCCACTTAACTGCAATGATAATCTTTCTTGTATGTGAGAATGACATGTTAAAAGAATTATTTACTCTTTAGGGTGATCTTTAATTCTATTCCAACAAAGTGGTCTTGTGCTCAAAATCTCTTTTCTTTCAAAGGTAGTATCATTCCAACCATCCCAATTCTATTTCCATTCATGTAAACTAGATTGCATATTTGTTAGATTTGTTAGATTTTCAAAGACAATCTCAACTATTTGTTGAGAATGAGGTTTCCAGTTTTATTCATTGTGGAAATATTATTGAAGGAATACTTAAGGTCATACTTGTCCTTTACATAGGCTGTTCCATCTTGGCTTGAAATTGGCATCTGATTTTTCGCCTTTTAGGTAAGATTATTAGGTACCTGTATATGTAATGTAAAGATACCATAATGAAAGATAACAGGCTCTTATCTGTAGCCTTTGTTCTTCCTACAGCCATCAGTGCATTTACACAACCCAGCCAAGTTTTTGCTTACACCAGCATGCATTCTGTATTTCTGATGCTGCTAAGTTGTCCTAAGAAACATAGAGGCGATCTGGAGCCCCACCTACAAGATATTCAGGGGGTAGATTTCCCACCTAAAATCTTCTTATCTAAAGAAATCCCCTGACATAAACTCTGCACAGGTATGGAATCCCATATGAATGAACGCACAGGTGATTACTCAGAGAATAACCATTGTAGGTGTGCAGTCATTTCAATATTAGCACCCTGTATATTCCTTGTAAGTATAAGAACTGACCTGCTTAACAAAATTGCTAAAATAGTGCATATAAACTGAATTATATATACTAAATATATCACCAGAATTCAGCCATCCATCCAGAAAAAGCAGCAGTTAAAAGTAGTAAATAGTCTTTCTTTTTTTCTTTTTATCCAAGTCACACCATTTTTCCTGATGCGAGTAAAAAAGAGGATGGAGAAAATTGAGTTTGAAAAAAGTACAAAACTATAAACTGATTTTAGGCCAATTCAGTTTTTATAACAATAGAATTGATTAGTTTACATCAGTTTTATTAAGCATTTAATTAAATATTTCTTATCACTGTAAATCATCAACCTAGCAATGATTTTGAAGAAAAAAAGTATGGTTGAGTTAATGCAGTAGTTCTCATTGATTTTCTAATGTTTCTTCTTTTCCATCTCTCAAATCTTGCTTTATTTGTCTTGTTTAGGATTATGTTGGTGATCTGGCTGCTCAGATATCTAATGATGAAGAGGAGGAATTTGTGATAGAATGCTTGGGAACATTGGCTAATTTGACCTTATCTGATTTAGACTGGGAACTTGTGTTAAAAGAGTACAAAATGGTACCATATCTGAAAGATAAATTAAAGCCAGGTCTGTATCTTTAGCTTTTTATCAGAAGATACCACTTTATTGACTTCACATATTGAATATCATTTTAATTCCTTTTTGAACACTGCACACTTCTGTTGTTGTTAGTTGCGAAGTCATTTCTGGAACATTTCTGTATTTAGATTGTTTTTATTAAGAATTATTTTGTTTTTTCCTTACAATGTTTGTAAACTTTTTAAAAGTTTAATTTTCTTTTATTTGCTTTGGATACATCCTGAAATTTTCCAAAATTGTATTAATTTGTCAGAAAACATATTCTGTTTCCATGGACACCCTTTGTATTGGTTATGTTAAAAAAGAAAAAGAAACGTTTTTACTGGAGAAGGACTTCAGTAAGATAAATACTTTCTTCTCCAGACAGACAAACCCAACCTCAGAAGAATAGATATGACTTTATACCCGATATATTACTATTCCAAAGGAAGATGGAGGATTTTGTCCATTTTTAGTCTGAGCAAACTCAATAAATTAAACACCCTATAATGATAGAGAGCCGAGTTGGTGCAGTGGTTAGGGTGCAGTACTGCAGGCCACTTCAGCTGACTGCTATCTGCAGTTCGGCGGTTCAAATCTCACCGGCTCAAGGTTGACTCAGCCTTCCATCCTTCCGAGGTGGGTAAAATGAGGACCCGGATTGTTGTTGGGGGCAATATGCTGACTCTGTAAACCGCTTAGAGAGGGCTGAAAGCCCTATGAAGCGGTATATAAGTCTAACTGCTATTGCTATGATTTCACAACACTGACTTGAAGGCATATGTGCACACAGAGAAACACATAGGCTTTCATCTTTGTCAGAAGTTGAGTTTTTTTCTATCTTGGAGCTAATTCTTCCTCACCTGGTGGTGTGTAATCAGCTCATGCTTCACAGTGCTGCCTTTTGTTACCCCCACATTGCACACTGCAATGCAACAGTAAATACATCCCAATCTACCTAATTCAAGAAATTACATTATTCAAGAAATTACATTTTTAACACTCTGGTTTACTTATTATACACACATTATTTATCTGTCATTTTCATTTGCTAGAGGCAGCTCATAATCTACTTTTATAATAATTTTATTGCAGTCATCCACCAGCACAAAGGAATTGGTATTCAGATATTCAAAACTAAACTGACAATTTCAGCACAGTTAGAAAAGATACATATAAACAAAGAATTTTGATAAAAATACAATATTAAATCGTATAGTATAAATCTTTATTATGGTCAAATACCAGCAATACACATTACTTTTTGCAATATATTAAAAAAGTACTGACATTAAAATATATTTTAAAAGTATTGACATTAAAAGTGGATAATAATATACATGTTCACAAACTGTTCGGGTCACTCCCTGGTTTACATGGGTGAAAAGCCGATAGGTATGGGAGTAAATACAATGGTCCAGAAATTGTTAGAGATACGTCCAAATAATTGGTACAATTATTGGTACAAGATGACAACTATAATTCTGTATCCAATTTTTTTCTTGTGGACATTGCAGCAACACAGAATTTTGCCACTACATACGTGGTAGCTGGGTTTGTGTCCTGGAGGAGAAAGCCTATATAAAAATTGTCTGCCCTCTCTGGCAATCTCTCTAATAAGGGGAGAATGTATGCAGACCTGTTGTGGCCCAGCATGATCCGGTTGAGCTGCTGATGGACTCGAATAGCGAGGAACCATATGAGTCTGCCCTGGACGATGTGGAGGACCCTGGGCAGGGTTCAGACTCAGAGCAGGGACCAGAGAGGCTGGTTGGCCACCAGGAGGTGCCTGAGGCATGGAGCAGTGGGGAGGATCAAAGGCAGTTTGTCCCTGATGCTAGATTGAGAAGGACTGAGAAACGGAAGCAGCAATTCCGTAGGCAGACTGACAGAAGATGATTAAGCACAGGTGGTTGTTGATTGGCCCCTCCCAAGAAAGATTATAGGTGAGGCGTTGGGAGGGGACATTTGCAGGAAACAACTATTCGAATTAGTAATTAAGAAAATCTATCTGTGTATTCTAGCCGTGTCTGTTCATTTGGACTATCTGGGTTGCTTCAGAGATACTCTATTGAACGTGAGTTGCCTGGGCCCTCAGCCAAAGGATTCGTTATCTCAGTAAATTAAACAGTGGCAAACAGCCAAGCCTATGTTCTGGTTTATTCACAGGCCGGGGTGTCAGAACACAGACACACCGTATAATAGAACATGTGAGATATCTTCAACTTCTCCTTTACCACATATACAAACCCGTTCTGCTATAGGTGTTCTCTTATACCTGCCCTGGAGGAGTGCTGAAGGAAGAATGTTAAATTTGGCTCTGAAGAAAGCTATTCTTTGTTTTGGGGAGATCAGGTCATTTAGATATCTTGCCGATTCCCACACACACTGCTTATTCTGTCCCTACTGTGGAGAGGCAACCTATTTAGTTCTTCTTGGAACTCCATGTCATTCATTCTTTTGATTACTACTTGCTTTGCTTGGTCAAAGCCTAGGGACATTAAGAATACCGCTGAGAGCCCTTAAGAGCCCAGCTTGTGATCTATTGCCTGTTTCCAGGGGGAGGGGAAGTTGTCAGTCAACACTAGAGGTCACCAATCCCTCTGGAAAGAAATGCATTTTAAGCCAATGAAGACATGCCTGTCTCAATTCTTAACTGAGCATTTGGAGTTCCTTTGGGTGCAGCTAAGATGGCTCGCAGGAATTTGATTTGTATGGTTTCTAGCAAGTCGTTCTTTGCAAGGATTCCTGTTTGCGCCCCATATAGAGTTTGCGCCCCATATAGAATTTGCACCAATGTTTTGGCCTCAAAAAGTTTTAAGGCAGCAGGTACTAACTGTCCTCCGCCTGTGTAAAATAAGTGTTTAATTGCATTTGAGGACCTGTTGGCTGCTTGCAATGTATGATCCAGGTGTTCCTTCCATGTCCCTTGGGAGTGGAAAACCACCCCAAGGTATCTAAATGTTCTAACCTGTTCCAAACTATGTCCTTCTATTTTCCAGGAGTATTGGCTAGGTCTTTTAGCGAAAACTAAATTTTTTGATTTATCAAAGTTAAGGACCAGCTTGTTTTGCCTGCAATAGCCAAGTATTGCCCCAATTGCTCTCTTCAGTCCTACAGGAGTTTGTGAAATAATAGTGGCCTTATCAGCATATAGGTGAATCAGAATTTTGCCTTGTGCTAGGTTAGGAGGATGGAGATCAGGGTTCTGTAAGGGGATTGATATAGATCA
Source organism: Thamnophis sirtalis (assembly GCF_051295495.1). Taxonomy (NCBI): domain Eukaryota; kingdom Metazoa; phylum Chordata; class Lepidosauria; order Squamata; family Natricidae; genus Thamnophis; species Thamnophis sirtalis. Next base: position 55,377,664 of record NW_028261392.1, on the reverse strand, counting down.
GGGGATTGATATAGAAGTTAAAGAGGGATGCAATCCTACCGTACCCCTTTTTGTACCCTTACTGGGCCGGTTAAAGTCCCTTGGGGATTGCACCTCACTTTCAAGGTGGAATTGGCATATAAGTTTTGTATGAGGAAGAGGAGGCGTTTATTGATAGTAGTGCATTTTAATTTCTCCCAGAGGGTGATCCTGGACATTGAATCAAAGGCCTGCTTAAAATCAAGGAGGGCCACATTAAATCGAAGAATGCTAAGATGCTTGTTTGGCTATATGTGCAACAAGGAAAAACATTGAAATTAGCAATCTGAGTAGATAAAAAAATTATCCAAAGAGATTTGAGGATTATATTATTTTTGATTTACTTTTGGATGAATATAATTTAATAATATACATGTTTTCATTCCTAACCTCCCAGTTGAAAATGTTCCAGACTTTGAATGTTCACTCAGCATTAGGTGGTCATCTGAGCATTCATACAATTCATCCAAATGTCCATATAGACACTTTTTTTTGCATTAGCTGAAGAGGTGAAGTTAATCTGAAGGAGTGCATGCTAAGAGGAAGATGAAATTTCTGCCCAAAATATTCCAACTGATAACATGTGCAGGTGTAAATGTAAATATATGTAAATTCAGTGATGACCACTTGAAGAGCCACAATTACAGCTAAACAACCTGTGCTGTCAGAGAAAGCTATTTGGAGAGTATATGGATGGGTTAGGAAGGATTCCTATATTAATCCTGTCTCATGTGTTTAACTAAAATAAATCATGAATCACTTTTTACTGAGCCACATGAATGATAAAATAATCCAAGCTTCCTTCTACTTATATGCAAAACGTATCATTCCAAGAATGGAATGTTCTGGAGAACACTGGAACATTCTATTTTTTTCTTCCAGCTATGCTTCCAGTCATCTTGGGGGTGGTCCAGAGACTTTCCAGAAGTAAACCTTCTGGAAGTAAAAATAGTTCATATTTGAATTGGGGCCAGACTCAGGGAGGACAAAGGAGGCAAGTGATGATACATGCATCATGATACAAATAATGCAACATATATTTTAGATGTCCGGCAAGATATAAGGACAGGTTTGCCATCATGATGTCACCATGCGTCATCATTTTGTTTTGGGCTTCCTACAAGAGCCTGTTGGCCAGATTGCAGCTGGAGCATGACAATCTGTTCCTGTTCCAAAAAATTATACACGCAGAATTTCTGGATTGGCATGATCTAGGAGTAAAACAATATGTGCCAGTGTTCCCTGGAATGTTCTGTTCTTGGAGCAGTCTGACCAACCCTGCTTCTTTCTTTTAGTTTACAAATGACTGAGTTTGAATCCTCAAATTAAGGTGATGCAGAAATGGATGGACTGGGGGAGGAAAATAATTATTTTTGAAGTGTCCATGGATTTAATCATTCAAAAAGCTACAATGAACACAGAGCAGGATGACGTACATTTTATATTAATTTAGAGTACTGTATTTGTAAATAGGTTATTTAAGAATTGGTTCAACAGTTGTGATGACATAATTTTATGTTCAGTGTTCATGTTGAAAGCTGAGCCAGCATGTCATGTCAGGGTAGCAATAATGGTGTCCCTATAATTTAACAAAGTTTGCTCATATTTTGAGAGATGCTGTAAAAGTCTTTGAGCAAAGAGGCTTGCATTTCAGTAGGGTGCTGTAATATAACTGCTTTATTAAATTTACCAGGTTCAGCAGAAGATGATCTTGTCTTGGAAGTGGTGATAATGATTGGGACTGTATCAATGGATGATTCCTGTGCAGCACTGCTAGCTAAATCAGGAATTATTCCAGCACTTATTGAACTACTGAATGGTATGTACCAAGTGTTGCACACTACTTTTTGATTCTTTGCTCATTATGCATTAATAATTACTTAATGTTCCCCAATTTTTATTATCAAAATTTAGCAATACTGTGCTGGAATCAAGGTTTTAGTACAGCGTTAGGAAGTTTCATCCCATCTCGCACCAATAATGAGATGGAATTTTAGCAAGTAAAATAGTTTGTGGAGTGAACAATTTTTTAGAAGAAATTAAGGCTTGGTTGAGTGCTCACAGCCCAGGATTTAAAATGCAATCTAATTTGGTCCATCTTGTTTTAAGAAGGCATCAATTACATCTGAAATTTTGAGATTTGAATTTCAGCCCTGTTTTTATATGGTGTGATTTATAGATGAGGACTAACTGCTACTATTTATGATTCTCTTGCTGGCATAGAACCAAAGTAGTTGTGTTCCAAATCCATATTTCCGGCATAATCTTGGGGAAAAAAACAGTGAAAAGAGTTGGCAAAGGAAGACATTCGTTTATTTTTTACTTTCCTTTGTACATTTTGTGTATTATTTTGCACAACAAAATGTTGGCTAGAATTTTAAGTTATAAAATATAGCTTTACTCTTAAGATTCCTGCACCCATGATGCAGTCATATGCAGAGAATGAAGAGTCAAGGAAGCTTTAAAGACTGGTGGGGATCAGTGCCTAGGAACCAGCAGGACAACTGGGGAAGACCTGTCCCAAGCTATTGAGATATCTGCACACCCATGTCCCAAGTGAGACTCATCTGTGTAAAAGCCACAAGAACGATGATGGAGTTAGAACTATACAGATCTGGAAGGCACAGAAATAAGATGCTTCAGGGAATGTTTTCTTGGGATTAACAATCTGTTCAGGAGTCCACTGGTGTTTTTGAGTGGAGCAGAAGTCTAAGATGAGCCAGTACAGCCCCACTTACTCAGGAAGAGGTTTGGAATAATAATCATAACTGGGACTATACTAATTCTTTTGTGGGATCATGATATGGTCCTAAATATCCATCTTTTCTGTAAAGCAGTTGCCTCATTCAGAATTGATTTAAAATTAAAATTTAAATAATGACATGGTAGTGGTATTTTTTTGGACTACAGAAAACCAGTGAATGGACTGTATTCAGTTCATAACTGATCCCAATTCTTTATGCCATATTTCTTGATGAAAACTGAAGTAAGCTGAGTTGACCAAGACAGATGTTGTTTTTGTTTTTCTCAGTGGAAGTCACATGAAATTCTGGAACAAGAAATGTATTTCCCTCTTTAGACAATTTGTGGTGTGTTTTCTTGCCCGAGGAGAAGAAAATGTATGTTGGGATTGCACTGAGATATAATATAGCAATAGCAATAGCAATTAGACTTATATACCGCTTCATAGGGCTTTCAGCCCTCTCTAAGCGGTTTACAGAGTCAGCATATCGCCCCCACAGTCTGGGTCCTCATTTCACCCACCTCGGAAGGATGGAAGGCTGAGTCAACCTTGAGCCAGTGAGATTAGAACCGCTGAACTGCAGATAACAGTCAGCTGAAGTGGCCTGCAGTACTGTACCCTAACCACTGCGCCACCTCGGCTCTTATAAGGTGTGTGTGTTTGTATGAGTAAGAGAAGCAGGGAGAGCAGGTACTTAACTAAAGAGAAAGGGCACCTGCATCCGAAAAAGTTGCCACTGCTATAAATTTAACATCGTTTAAACCTTCATTCTTTTATAAGTAATTAGGTGCAGGGTTCATTAAATATGTTTTCAAAAAATTATTATTCCTAGTTTTTGTAAGATGTGTAGATAGGTACTATACGTTCATGTGGCTTCGATTGCTTGTAGTCAGTGATTTAAAATATGACACAGGATAACCTTCTCTCTTTTTATAGCTCAGCAGGAAGATGATGAGTTTGTGTGCCAAATCATTTATGTGTTTTACCAGATGGTCTTCCATCAAGCCACTAGAGATGTCATCATCAAAGAGACTCGTATCCTTTATCAAGGGTTCCTTTGCTATTAGTGCTTTTAATGGAAAGACAGCTGGAACTGGCATTGAGAATGCATGCAGTGACAATGAAGCGGTTTTTTCCTCTCTCTCTCTCCCTCTCCCCCATTCATGTGGAGTTGTTTTTGACTTGCGTATTTTCCCCCAATTGAGAAAAATCAAAGGACTGTAACGCATGTAGTGATCTATGGGATTGTTTGTTTTCTGTCCCACAACAGAACTTGTGAACACAGAGAAAGCCTATATATTTCAGTGTTGTTTTCAAAACTCATTTACTGCCCACCCAGATCAATACCTGAGTTTTTTTATTAGCAGATGAGTGAGTCCCCTTGATTATGCTGTTATTAATTGTCAGGTTGAGATTGGCTTTCTTCATATATAAATGGAAAGGAGCAATAGGCTGTATCCATACAGTCCTGAATTTGGTATCTTTCATTTATGTATGCAAGGTAATAGGCCATCAGTTTATAATCCTTCTAACCTTTTCTTGATCTTCATGAGGTAGTTAAACAATTGGATTACAACACAGGAGAAAATATAGATAGATGAACTAAATAAATACCATTCTGGAATATGAAGGTATCAGATGAAACAGAAGGATGAATCAGTGAGCAGACTAACTAATCAGGTTATAAAATTATATTGTTTCAAGAGTATGCAGTTTTCTTTAGCCCGCAGGTAGGAAGAATTGTGTGATAAGACGACACATATTATAGTTTAGCTAGTTGTAAAAATGCTTCAGAATTGGCTATATGACTGGAATATATAACTTCCATGAATGCAGCTGGAGAGAGAGAATGCTTGCCACAAGCTAGACCAGTGTTTCTCAACCTTGGCCACTTGAAGATGTCCGGACTTCAACTCCCAGAATTCCCCAGCCAGCATTCGCTGGCTGGGGAATTCTGGGAGTTGAAGTCTGGACATCTTCAAGTGGCCAAGGTTGAGAAACACTGAGCTAGACCTTTGGAAAACTTCCAAGGCTTTATCCTAAGCCTGCTTTCTATTTGCTACTTTATCTGAAGTAGCAGGACAGGAATAAGACATCATTTTGAAGGATGGATTTTATTTCTACTGCCTTTTCCCTTTTCATCTACATTATTATTGAAAACAAAGTTTCCAGTAGTATAGTATGGTGTAGCGTAGTATAGTGTAAATAGTGCGTGGTTCCTGTTCTGTTGAAGATGTAGCTTAGCACAAGGCAACCTACAAGTGCTTTACTCTGCCATATGTTCTGTTGAAATTAGGCGCTGTTTATCTTCAAATAGATTCGGTTGTGAATTTGTACTAGCCTCATTTGTATTTTGGCCCTTCCTTATCCTCTCCATGTGTAAAGAGAGTATCTGAAATAGGGTCTTTTTAATGATAATTTGATATTCCAGATGTACACTTCACATGGATAGAGGAGTATATTCCATTGCATAGACTTACCATCGCCAGTAGAACGTAACAGCAGGAGTGCAGAGTTAATCTGTCTATATTCTTTATGAAGCAGAGCAGACCACCCTTCCTTCCTCTTTTAGGATACTTTTAGTGAGTGTAAAATGACCTTCCCATTCAAAGGTAATTGTTTGGGGGGAGAAATTATTTCTTTTAAAATAAATATAATATATCTGCTCAAAAAGGATTGTTCCCTTCTTATATAAATTATAATGAATTTTAGAACTAGTATATATGTTTCCTTCTTTTATTTCTTTTGATGTATCTTTTACAGCAAAAACATACTAATCACCAGATTCTGGCTCCCAAAATTGTTTTAGATCCTTTACTCTATCTTCTTAGAGGCTCCTGCATATCTTATAGACTTGATGCATGATAAAAATTCTGAAATCCGTAAAGTCTGTGATAATACACTGGATATAATAGCAGTAAGTGATTATTTTATTCTTAATACAGGTAGTTGTCAGTTAACAAACATTTATTCAGTGACGATGCAAAGTTATGGTGGTGTTGAACAAGGAGACTATGGCTGGTCCTTGAAGTTATGGCCGTTGCAACGTCCCAGCTATCATAAGATCAGAATTTGGGTGCTTGGCAACCAGTTTTCAATTATGGTGGTTCCAGTATCCTATGGTTACATGATTAGCATTTGCAAACTTCACTGCAGGATTCTGACAAGCAAAGTCAAAGGGGAAACCTGCAGGAAGTCATGAGTGGGGATCAAGTGATGTCACACCTAATAATAACCATGAAGGATTCGCCTTACAATGGCAACTGAAATTGCCCAAATTTGCTGTATGATCACATCGCTTAGCAACAGATTTCCCAGTCTCAGTTACCAAGGACTACCTGAATGAACACTTATTCTCAAGAGCAAGACGAGAATTAGAACAATGATAAATGAAAATGTATTTACAAATTGCACCCACTATGTAACAAGAATATTTCAATGCAATATATTCATTATGCTTACTGGTACCGTATTTATAGGCAAACTAGATATAGGACTGATCAATGCTTTAACATGAATATGGAAGAGTTTTTTTTTAATTGATCAGGGAATACTTATCTAATATATGATGTGGATAATATTTACTTATAAAAACAATTGTAATGTTATCTAGAGCAGGGTTTTTCAACCTTGTCAACTTGAAGCTATGCTGGCTGGGGGATTCTGGGAGTTGAAGTCCACAGGACTTCAAGTTGACAAGGTTGAGAAACACTGATCTAGAGCATAATATATCAATTTATTTTTAAAAATGCACAGAAACACTGCTAAGTGTTTATTTTCACTTCTTATTTTCTTGAATAAGTCAAATATTGCAAATGATTAATTGCAATATTTTCATATTAGCAGCCTCTAATGGATGTAATGTTATAACATTTTTAAAATGAATTTCTTCTGAATACTTTTGCTTTTTTTTTTTTTTTTTTGCATGACCATCACAAAATAATTTAAAATTTATTATTGACTGTAAGGCAACGTAGCACTCATTTGAACCTGGGGCCAAATTTAGAATTAAACAAAAGTATACTGTAAAAGTTGTGCTTCATCTTAGTGTTAATTAAAGACCAGTTGCAGAATGCCATTTGTCTTCTTGATTGCATCTTGGTTCCATCTCATTGGCTATGTGAGGTAGAATCCTGGATTAAAGATGGCTCTTTTCAGACCCAACAGTGCTACTCCTAAGTCTTGTTTTTCATTGTATTGTCACTCTTTTTAATAAATAAGTTTTAACATTTTGACAGTTAGTCTCACAGGCAAAATAAATTACATTTAAAGCCCAAACTCCGGCACCAGATGTTCAAATAAGAAATTAATTACTGCTTGCTTTTTGTTTGCTCTTTGAGCTTGATCTTCTTCTTTTCCACTTCCTCATCTTCTTGCAATACTTTTCATATAGTTTTGAAGGCAAGGATAACATAGAATGCCTTTGAAATCTTAACATTAAATTTCTAAATGGTCCAAACAGGAGTATGATGAAGAGTGGGCTAAGAAGATACAAAGTGAGAAATTCCGATGGCACAATTCTCAGTGGCTAGAAATGGTGGAAAGCCGGCAAATGGATGAAAATGAGCAATACCTGTATGGGGATGACCGTATCGAGCCTTATATTCATGAAGGAGATATTCTAGAAAGACCTGATCTTTATTACAGTGCTGGTAAGGCTGACACAAAAAGCAGCATACAACTCTCCTTCCCATCCCAGGCTTCTTGAAGTTGCTTCTCAGAACAGATAATGCAATATAGTACATTCCTCTCGCATGCAGGTTTGATATCAATATTAAAGTTATCAAGGCAAGAGATTTTTTTCTGTATATATTGACAAGCAAGGCTCGCATAGGTTCTGAGGACTATTTTGTCAATCTGGTGGCAGAGGCTATACTTTACCTGGAAGAAGTTTTAAAAAGTTTGCTGGTTTGAAGGGGTTGAAATTGATTAATAGCCTATTACACACAATACAGGTAGTCCTTGACTTACAACCATTTGCAACAATCAACCATTTGATTGTTCAAAGTTACAATGGCAATGGAAAAAGTGATTTGTAACCATTTTTCACACTTAATGACCATTGCAGCATTGGCAACTGGCATGTATTTCTGATGGTTGCAGTATGCCAGGGTCATGTAAGGAGCCGAGGTGGCGCAGTGGTTAAATGCAGCACTGCAGGCTATTTCAGCTGACTGCTAGTTCTGCAGTTCGGCTGTTCAAATCTCACCGGCTCAGGGTTGACTCAGCCTTCCATCCTTCCGAGGTGGGTAAAATGAGGACCCGGACTGTTGTTGGGGGCAATATGCTGACTCTGTAAACCGCTTAGAGAGGGCTGAAAGCCCTATGAAGCGGTATATAAGTCTAACTGCTATTGCTATTGCTATGTAATTCCCTTTTGCGACCTTCTGATAAGCAAAGTCAATGGGGAAGGCAGAGTCACTTAACCATGTTATTAATTTAACAGCTTATTAAATGTTAAATAAATATTATTAATTTAACAACTGCAGTGTTTCACTTAACAATTGTAGCAAGAAAGGTCATAAAGCTCAAAAATCACTTAACAAATGTTGGTCTTAGCAACGGAAATTTTGGGCTCAATTGTCATAATGCCCACAGATATTTACATGTAACAACATACATGCATGCATGCAAATATACCTGGGTAATGCCAGGTCTCTTCCTTCCTCTAGCCCCACTTGATGCAGCTTCAAATTCAGAGAATTTAAAACTTTTTTGGAATAGGATATAGCAACATTCCTTAGGTTTGAAGTATTTGTAATTTCTCCTAAACATTCATACTTTCCCTTCAAGCTGATTGCTTTTTAAAATTATTAGCTACAATTAATTAATTACTGTAATAGAAGGCACAGAGATGCTTTTGATTGCAGCAGCATATAAATATATTCAGTAAATAAAAATCAAATGGATCAATAATCAAGATATGTGAGATTGTATCATATTTTGAATTTACCTGCTCCGTTCCAGTCTATTTTAAAAAACAAGGCAATTTTAGAGAATAATGATATTAAATTAGGAGTGAATGGGTAGAAGAAGATTGATGCCCTGTAGCAATTGCAATTCCTAGCTCTGATCTAAATTTTATAGTCATATACTCTTGAGGTCTGCTTAACTTACATTCTTGCAGCATGTGCCTCTCCAATGGGATTTAGAAATAAATAAACATGTTTCTTCAATTTATGATGCCATTTACATCTGGTTATAAAATAAACAGATAATAAAACAGAGAAATTTACATGTTTTCCTTTGTATTTTTTTTAGTGTTGTTACAATATGCTTGCATATATTTGCTTGGATCGGAGAAGTCTTCTTTAAACAATTCTGATTTTTATTTGCATCTGTTTTATCTGATGCTAGCTTGTTGTCACAAATGCTAAAACAATTGCTACTAGAACTTATCAAGTAATATTTCAGTTTCAAATTCCCATTTGAATAGAAACATGTAATGAACTCTGGAGTGTGTGCACTTTATGTATATGTATGTATGTATATGTGTGAGGGTATATATATATGTGTATATATAATATTTATTGTGTATGTGTGTATGAATATGTATGTTATTTATTTCAAAGGACATATTTCAACACATATTAAAGTTGCCAAGAAAAACAGTGCAAATTGTTAACTTAAGCCAGTATGCTGTACTAGAATAGTTGTAATGTATAAATAGAGCGGCAGGTAATCCTTGACTTACAACAGTTCGTTTAGCGACAGTTCAAAGTTACAATGGCACTGAAAAAAGTGACTTATGTCTGCTTTTCACAGTTACCACCTTTCAGCAACCCCATGTTCATTTAACAACTGTCCATGCATCAAGAGTCAAATTAATTTTTCACTTTGAGCCCTTCAAAATCCATGAATCCACTTCCAATAGTTTTCTAAAGGTTTGACTGAAAATATTGAGACAGTTCAGAGGTGAGTTGCTCCTAGTCGTGACCCGTCAAAACCGCGCTCGACAAAACCGCGCTCGATGAAAGCGCGTACCTGACGTCATCAGCAGCGCGACGAAAAAAAATTAAAAAATAAATAAAATTAAAATTAAAATAAAATTAAAGCAAGCCGATTCACATAAAGGTAAGGGTTAGGGTTAGGGTTAGGGTTAGGTTAAGGGTTAGGGTTAGGTTTGGGGTTACGTTAAGGGTTAGGGTTAGGGTTAGGGTTACGTTAAGCGTTAGGGTTAGGTTTAGCGTTAGGTTAAGGGTTACCGTTAGGTTTAGCCTTAGGTTAAGGGTTCGGTTTAGGTTTAGGTTTAGGGTTAGGTTAAGGGTTAGGTTTAGGGTTAGGTTTAGGGTTAGGGTTAGCTTTGGGGGGGTTAGGGTAAGGTTTTCGCTTTAATTTTAAATTTACCGCTCACAGCGCGATGTTTTCATCGTGCTGTGATGACGTCACGTACGCGCTTTTGTCGAGCGCGCAATTGTCTACCGCGGTTTTGTGGTGGAACCGCTCCTAGTTTGGCCCAGTTCGGCTGAACCGGTAGTGGCACTTTGGCCTGGGTCGCAGAACAGGCATCAACCCAGGCTTACCATGCCCCCGAACCGGTTCCCTTACTGCCACTGATGTCGCTGCCATGTTGTTTTGTAGTGACCGTGCATGCCCAGTTCACTGTAAATTGTTCTGTGCATGTGCAAAAATGCATGCGAAGCGAACCAGTAGTAAGACCGGCAGCAACCCACCCCTGAGACAGTTATATAGCTAGTAGAAGTGACAAATCTACGCACCGACAATGTAGTTTTTCATTGTAGTACATGAAACTAATGCAACTTAGTAGTTCCAAAATAAAATGACCCAAGTCTCTGCTTTTAACATTTTACTTTAGAAATACCATATTCATGCCCTATTTTTTCTTGTTTCATAGATGGATTAATAACACATGATGGAGCAATAAGTCCTGATTTCTTCAGTGATTACCATCTTCAGAATGGAGATCTTGTGAACCAGCATCCTTTCTCTGGCAGGTAAATTACTTTTAGAAAAAGCTAAGTATATATTACTGAAATCAGAATTTGTACATTTCCAAACAAATCCTTTAGAATGTGAAGCAGGGTCTTAGCAGAAGATCTGCTATGGTAACATAGCATAAAATATGATGCCCTAGAGAAGGTTAGTAGCAGGGTACCAAAGACATTCTGACTGAAAACCCCAAAACCAACAATATTTGAAATAGCTTTTGTAGCTAAATTCACATATACCGTATCATAGGCTTTTTTTCGTACTCACCACTAGTCACTAATGATCCATTGGATATTTTGCTTGTCTTTAATAAAATCATTTTATCAAACAGAGAAACAAAGCTGATCGTAAAGTTCAATGCAACAGAAGAAATTATGAAACATCTTTTATTTAAAAACACATGTGAAATAAAAAAATGGAAATGAAAAGGCCTAGGGATCTTTTAAAAAATTAAGATATTGTGACTCCCTAAAATAATACACCAATTTCTGTCACCTCTACCCTTATACAAACAAAACACCTGATCTTATTGGGACTTAGAGTTGAGCAAAAAATTAATTGTACTACTTATTTTTAATTATACATTTTAATACACGTATCCCAGGAGCTCTCAATCTTTGTGGTGTCACAGCTACCCATTGTGGACTTGTGAGGTAAAATGAGTAGCAAAACTCAGAACAAACTAGAATCATAAAGCTAGAAGGGACTTTGAAGGCCCTCTAGTCCAACTTCCTGCTCAAGGCAGCAGAACCTACGCCATCCTGCATGAAAGGTTTTCCAGTTTATTCCTGAAAACTTCCAGGGATGGAACACCTATAACTCTAGAAGGCATGCTGTTCCATTGGTTAATTGTTCTGACAAGAAATTTCTTCTTAGTTTGAAGTAGGATCTCTGCTAAACAAACTTCCACTCATCACTTCAGGTGCTTTGGAGAAAGTTGATCTTCTTTTCTCTGTGGCAACCCTTCAAATACTGGAAAGCAGCTATCAAATCACTCATAATCCTTCTCTTCATTGGGCTAGAACAGTGTTTCCCAAAGTGTGGTACATGTACCCCCGGGGATACGGGAAGAGTTTGGTGGGGGTATGCGTTGCACCGGAGTTTGGTGGGGATCACGTGGGAATATTCACTGCACCGTGCTTAGCTGCGCCCACAGAACAAGGAAAGAAATAGGCGCGTATCGCAGTTTTTACATGGGAACTGGGGCCATCGTACATCGTATCGCAACTCATTATGGCGGGAACTTCTGCGCATCCTTCACGCAGCTCGGGTTTGGCCATTTTTAAACTGCGGGAACATTAACAGTTGATGTTGAGCCGCGGAACTGTTTAAACGCCGGAGAATTGCAGTGTTATCTAACGGTTAATTAAAGCATATGTTTTTTATGAGGGGTACTCAGCGTTAAGGAAATTATCGACATATGTCAAAAGTTTGGGAAACACTGGGCTAGACATGCCTAGTTCTCTTAGCCATTCCTGGAGTTTCGCCTCCAAACCCCTTATCATGTTTGTTGCTCTTCTCTGCACTCTTTCTAGGGTCTGAGCATCTTTTTTTTTTTATCATGGTGACCAGAACTGGAAACAGTATTCCAAGTGTGTCCACTTCTTGTCTGCCCATGTCTGATCAATTTTTATTCCATTCTGCCTAAGGACTATCTTGACTTGACTGTCCAGAAGCCCATGACAATTTTGCTAAGATTAAGATTCCTTCCTTCCAAGACTATTTGGCAGCTGCTGCCGCCATCACTGTAGTTCTTTGAAAACATTCTGCCACGTGCAAATATGTGATTCTGGATGATTTTCTTCAATAAACAAATGAACAAGTATAATATTTTTGACTCATTTGTTTAATTGATTCTCTTTAGTTTTAGTATGTTTGTGGAAAACAGGTCATACTTTAGGTCACATTTATGCAGAAATATTGAAAATTCAAATAAGTTCATAAACCTAAAAAACACTATATTTGTTAACAACATTCACACTATTAATAACTTGAAACATTTTAATCATAGTTTAATCATAGAATCATAACTCTTGATTGTGTGTGAGGAGGTTAAATGGTGAGGAGTTTCTCTATAAATATTAAGTACAATCTTCTAAGATTTGATTGATAATTTTCAGTTGTAGACTATGATAAAAGTATATGGTCTTTGACTGGATTAAGGTATTATTCAATAATAATTGTTTCTCTCAGTGGACATGACTTTCCATTTGTATTAATTTATATTAATGCAAACTATAGCAGTATTTATAATCTAGATACAGTAATTTTATTTGCCAAATTTGTAAGGCTGTCCAGTTCCATAAAAATTGAGGAATTAAAGTTTTAATTTTCTGCATGTCCCAGGAGAAAACTGTCAAAAACTGTTAGCTTTTGAAACTTAGCAGTAATTCCTATGGCCTTACTTCTCACTGAACTTCCTCCAGATGTGCTGGTAAGAATGAACCAGTTCTTGAGTTGTAAGTCATCTGGGCTGATTTAAACAAAATTTGAACACAATATAGAAGTGTTATTAAAGAAATGTATGCTTATATACAAATCTGAAAAAATAAAAATTATAATAAATGGGAATGGAATGTGCAAACGAAAACCTGTTTGTTTTAATGAGTTTAACTATGGCCTTCTCAGTTTCAATCCAAAGGAAAGAATTCTGATTTTATTTTTATCCTCCCCCTCTTCCCAAAACTGCTCACAGAAGTATGTGAGACAGAAACAAGGAAATACGATGTTCTGAAGTTGACTGGTTGAAACCACTTGAATTAATGTGACAGCTCATTAAATAGAACAGTTTTTAGGTGGACTCTGTTTTAGTTTGCCAAAGTGATTTTTCTTGCAGGAAGTAGCCTGAAGGTTTATTTTAATTTCCAGACTGTGGCTTTGATCTCTCTGTTCAGTCACTTCTCAGGTTACATGGCCATTTTTTGTTCACTGTAGTAAATCAGCCACAGTTAAATGGAATAAAATTTCTTCCTTAGCGATCACTTGTTGTTAAATGCCAAGTTATGGCCAGAAGAATCCTTGGAGAGCTCCATATGGTAACAAGAGGGAAATTTGATTTAATCATCTTGTCTTTTAAAAATTTTATTATGTTTTTCTTTTTAAGGAAACTGTCTAACTATATATCTGAAAATTCACTAGCATTTGTAAAGCAAGACTCTTAACAAAAGAGCTTTTCATTGATAATAAACATATCAGAGCATTTTTGAATAATTCCAAATTAAGGAGCAAGAGTAATCTTATAATTTATTTCTTGAGTGTTACCGGTATATACCTCTTGCTCCAATTTTTTAAAATTAGAGTATGATTGTTCAATTGGTGCAACATGGCTTTGACAGTAGGGGGGGGGCGGAGCTGCAGCCGGTGCAGCTGGAGCGTATTTGCAGTAGTGCCTCCCGGTTTTATTTTATTTTATCAATTTTTAGTACTCCTACTCAATTCTTTTTTATTTAATTAACATTTTTGGTGGAGATAACAGCTTTGACAGTAGCCCAGAAAGAAACTTTACATTTGTTCAAATTTTACATTTCAGTAAATTCCAAAGTAAATAAATGCTGATACAAACTCTGTAGGCTATAAAGTTGAACAGAACATTTTTCTGCAAATCTCAATATTTGTATGTAATTTTTACAGAAAAGTATGAATGCGACTGGTGCAAAAATTTGGACACTTTTCTAACTGATTCAGTTCTATTTTAACTGCATACGTGTTAATAAGGTTCTAAAATATGATTGGCTTGTTAGGGATAGTGTTAGCCTTGTGATGACAATTCCAAACTGAACAAATAATCTGAACTTCTTTGGTTGTGATTGCTGTTCTGTCTACTTTCAACAGTCACGGGCTGATCTACTCGCTTGGCTAAATATATGGCAAACAAAAAGACTTCATTCTTATAAAATGGGAGGGCTATACAAAAATCTCTAAGCCAAGGAAGCCCAAAGTCCAGCCCGGAGGCAATTGCGGCTTGTTTTCAAATTTCAAGTGGCCTTCAGCCTCTTCTCCCCACCGACTCAGCCTGTTACGGCGTTTTTTCCTTCACCGCACATTAATGTTAATGGTTCAAAAAATGTCAGGCTGAATGGTCGGCCCCACACATTTTCACCTCACCAAATCTGGCCTTGCAAAAAGTTTGGACACCCCTGCTCTAAGCCGTTTCAGCTAGTAATTTCAAATGTGAAAAACATTGTTTAAGAAATAGAAATTACGTGGGACAGTAAAAAGTCTTACCAGTGTCAGCCAACTAAACATAATATAGGCACGCATTTTCAGAAGGCATTATGAAAATTTTTAGTTCTTGTGTGTAAATAGAATATTAAGCTATAACCATCTGCCATTTCATTTTTTATACATACTGTGAAAAGATCTCTAGAATTTATCTAGTTTGAAAAAACAACTTTAGATAATTTTCAAGTTTCATTTTTTATTTTCATGACTGCATACTGGCTAGTTATATATCTCACTTTTCATTCAGGTTGTTCATTTCTAAAAATTGCTCTGCATATTCACTAAGGTTTTGTAATTAATGCAACTTACGTTTTTAGAAAAAAAGTTGAAAACCGCTTTCTTATAGATTTGAATCTTTACCAGCATGTAACTTAGGATATGAATTATTTCTTGTAATCTACTTATAAATGCTTTAATACATGTATGATTTAACATTGCAGAATGACATATATGAGCTACTGCATATGTAAGTCATTTGGAAATCACCAAAACATCACAAGCTCTGAACATTAAGACACTGCACTTAATTATTTACATGTTTCTTGAACTAAAAGGATTGATTTGATCATGACTTAATTAAAACCATGATTCTCTCTCCCTGCCTAATTAAAAATATGTTGAAGGGTAGTTTTGTGTAAGCTGAAATTGATTGAAACTGTCTGGAAAGAACTAGTGGTAACTAAAGAAAACAGCTTGCCATCTAGTGGTTCAAGAACAACTTCTAAATAAACAGCATTCTCCTTGTCTAGAAGAGAAATGCAATAAGTTAGGCACGCAAGTTCTACCATTAAGGAACATCAGAACTTTATGATTGCCCTTTCATCAGATAAGATAATTGCAGATAGGATAATTGCTTCTAGTTTTTCATCTCTTGGAAGATTAAAGAGGAAAATAACAGAATAACAGAGTTAGAAAGGACCTTGGCGATCTTCTGGTCCAAACCCCTGCTGAATCAGGAAATCCTCCAGTATTGGAACACCCACAATTTCTGGAGGCAAGTCGTTCCATTGATTAATTGTTCTAACTGTCAGGAAATTTCTCCTTAGTTCTAGGTTGCTTTTCTCCTTGATTAGTTTCCATCCATTGCTTCTTGTCCTGCCTTCAGATGCTTTGGAGAATAGGTTGATCTCTCTTCTTTGTGGCAGCCTTTAGATATTGGAATACTGCTATCATGTCACTTCTAGTCCTTTTCATTAAACTAAACATACCCAATTTCTGCAACCATTCTTTGTATGTTTTAGCCTCCAGTCCCCTAATCGATCTTCTCTGCCCTTTTTCTAGAGTCTCGATCACTTTTTTATATTGTGGCGACCAAAACTGGATACAGTATTCCAAGTAAGGTCTTACCAGGGCATTGAGAGCCGAGGTGGTGCAGTGGTTAGGGTGCAGTACTGCAGGCCACTTCAGCTGACTGTTATCTGCAGTTCAGCGGTTCTAATCTCACCGGCTCAAGGTTGACTCAGCTTTCCATCCTTCCGAGGTGGGTGAAATGAGGACCCAGACTGTGGGGGAGATATGCTGACTCTGTAAACCGCTTAGAGAGGGCTGAAAGCCCTATGAAGCGGTATATAAGTCTAACTGCTATTGCTATTATAAAATAATATTAACACTTCATTTGATCTTGATTCTACCCCTCTGTTTATGCAGCCTAGGACTGTGTTGGCTTTTTTGGCAGTTGCAGCACACTGCTGACTCATATTTAAGTGATTGTGGCGCAGTGGTTAGAGTGCTGTACTGCAGCCACTTCAGCTGACTGTTATCTGCAGTTCGGCTGTTCAAATCTCACCGGCTCAGGGTAGACTCAGCCTTCCATCCTTCCGAGGTGGGTAAAATGAGGACCCAGACTGTGGGGGCGATATGCTGACTCTGTAAACCGCTTAGAGAGGGCTGAAAGCCCTATGAAGCGGTATATAAGTCTAACTGCTATTGCTATTGTCCACTAGGACTCATAGATTCCTCTCACAGTTACTACTCTTGAGCCAGGTAGCACCGATTCTATATTTGTTATTTTGGTTTTTCTTCCTTAATGTACTGTTAATTTTTCTCACTGTTGATTTTCATTTTGTTAGATAGGACTCAGTGTTCAGGTCTGTCAAGATCCTTCTGTATCTTGAGCATCTCTTCTGAAGTTGGGCTATTTCTGCCAGCTTGGTATCGTCTGCAAATTTGACGAGTTTCCCTTCTATCTCCTCATCTAAATCTTTGATGAAGATATTCAAGATTACTGGGCCTAAGACAGAATCTTGGGGTACCTCACTGTAAACTTCCCTCCACGTAGATGCAGTTGCATTGAGGACTATACTCTTGAGTGTGTTTGGTCAGCCAGTTACAAATCCATTTGGTGGTGATGCTGTCCAACTCAGGGGTCCCCAAACCCCAGGTCGTGGCCACTACTAGGTTCAAAACTGGGCTAAAAAAGTGGTGGATGAGCATGTGCAAAGGGAGCTGTGCATGCTCACCCGCCGTTCACACGGAACCATCCTCTCTCTCCCTCCTGACAGTCTACAAAAGTGGAAAGGTGGGGATCACTAGTCTAAACCACATTTTTCAAGTAGCAGGTTGTGATCTATTTTATCAAATGTCTTACTGAAGTCCAAGTATATTATATATTAACAGCATTTTGCCCATTCACTAATTTTGTCACTTTGTCAAAAAATGCAATAAGATTTGTCTGGCATGATTTGTTCTTGACAAACACATGTTGTTGGCTTCTGGTTATGACTTTGTCTCTAGGTGTTTACAGATTCCTTGCTTGATTATCTTTTCCAGGATTTTCCCAAGTATTTATGTCAGGCTGATAGATCCGTAGTTTCCTGGATCCATTTCCCCCCCTTTTTTGAAGATAGGAATTACATCAGCCCTTTTTCAGTCATCTAGTAGTTCATCAGTGCTGCAGGATCTTTGAAAAATATGGATCAGTGGTTCTGAGATCACATCTGCCAATTTCTTCAGAAACCTGAGGCATAAACCATTCGGTTCTGGTGATTTGAACTCATCTAGAACGGTTCACTGACAAAACCGCGAAGCCCTTTTCCGCGCCGACATAACCGCAGAGGGCAAATCTGCGCCGTCCGAAGTGCTAAGCAAAATGCGACCCTAGCGCGCTGACATAACCGCGGAGGGCAAATCCGCACCTTTTAGCATTCAAAAGCTAACCCTAATCCTAACCCTAACCCTAACCATAAACATAACGCTAACCCTAAACCTAACCCTAACCCTAACCCTTAACTTAAATCGGCTTTCTGTCGCCGCGCTGTTCTAAAGCGCCCTTCTGTCGCCGCGCTGTTGTCGCCGCGGTGATGACATTGCGGTTTTAGCGACACAGTCTTTTCGGCGCGCTTTTGTCGTGCGCGCTTTTGACGGGTCACGGTCTAGAGCAGATATGTGTTCCGTTACTATTTTCTTGCTTATTTTGACTTGCGTTCCTAATCTGCATTTTACAATTTTTTTATAGGTTAAACTGCTTTCTTTTTCTTTTTCTGTAAAAACAGATTGAAAAAATGAATTAAGCAGTTCTGCTTTCTCCCTGTTGCTCATCACCTTCTTGCTACTCTTATTTTCTCCCATTAATGGACCAATTGTTTCCTTGACTTTTTTCTTGTTTTTACATATTGAAAGAAGTTTTGTGTTGTTATTTTTTTTTTACTTTTGTCACAAGCCTTATTTCATTTTCAGCTTTAGGTTTCCTGACTTCATCTTTGTAGGTTCAGCTATTCCGATATTCTTCCTTAGTTATATGCCTCTCTTTCCACTTTTTCATTATAAAAGTTGTATTACTCTGCAGTAATACGGTTACAGATGTTATAGCATTTTATCGTGAGTTATTAATGTCATGTATTGCATAACAACTTAGAAAAATGGCTTTGATTATAATAACAGCTAAATCAAACATAGTTTATTTGGTGTCTTGTGTACAATTGATATTAAATAATTTACTATTGTTTATTGTTTTTCCCAAACCTTTTTGCATAGACAATGTATTGTAACTGTATTATATAATATGTTGACTGTGTCTTTTCTTTCTAGTGTTGCAATGGATGGATTTGGCCAGCCCATAGGTATTCCAAGCCGCCCAACTACTGCTTATGGGTATCGACCAGATGAACCTTACTACTATAACAACTTTGGATCCCGATAAAGAAATCTACCATATTAAACTTCCTGTACTGTTGAATTGTGTCTTAATTAGGGCATTTTTTATTGTCAATGCATGATGCTACTGTTTACATGACTGTGATACATGTTTGTTGTTGCCCCAGGAAAATGTTAGTAATTCAAATTCCCTTCCTTCTCCATCTATGCATTATTTCTGTTGGTCCCCCCCCCCCAGATGTTGAAGTCTATTAACTGGAAAGTTAATGTTATGTATATTGAGCAATTAATTTAATTACCTTAAAATAGACTGGGTGATTGTTAGACTGCACGCCCAGGGTCCATGAGTTAAATAAATGACTTTTTTGTTTTTGAATAAAAAATTAATTGATGTATAAAAGATATAACTGGTTTATGCTTTATAATGTCTTTGAAAAAACTGAGTAATATTCTTAGTACCTTTCCTTTCTGTGAGATTTTCCCCAGGATGTGATAAGTTGTACTGATGCCATTTCATAGCACAGATGTGATATACATTTTAAATTGAAAATCAATTGAAATTTCATAATGTATAATGCTGTTTGCAAATTGTAGGATGAATTATAACTTTGGTACTTATCCTATATCAGAAATGTTCTGCACAGTAGCCAAAAGAAGCTAGGGATTCAGTTAACCTTAACTTTTTTTCAGGAACAGTGACTAAATAATATAATATACAGTAATTTTAAAATATGTAGAATTCCTTTTTTCACCAACTTTCCCAGCAATATTCCATTATAATTTTTTTTAATTATCTAATTTCCCTGGAGTCAAATAACAGCAAACAACTTTGTGCAAGCACATATGTAGGGTCTCTGCACCTATTAACGAAAACACTTCAGAGACCATCTAGATCAGTGTTTCTCAACCTTGGGCACTTGAAGATGTCCGGACTTCAACTCCCAGAATTCCCCAGCCAGCGAATGCTGGCTGGGGAATTCTGGGAGTTGAAGTCCAGACATCTTCAAGTGCCCAAGGTTGAGAAACCCTGGTCTAGATCACAGTTTTTCAAACTGGCACCTTCTAAATTTGTTGCAATTGCAACTCCTACAATCCTAGCCAGTTTTGGCACACTGTCTGAAAATATTCATGGCACCGAGGTTGGGGAAGAAGTGCCTCGGATGTTCAGTTTTGCATTCATTCTCTCTAGAAGAGTAGTCATGTATTGTGAAAGGAAAACTCATGTATCTTTTGTGCAGGCCAAAGTCTCTCAATTTAACATCTCATAAACATGAACAAAAAGAAAAACGGAATTTCTTTTTTTTTTCTTGTCTAGCCTAATATATACCCCTCCCTCCCTCCCCCCTCCCCCCCAACCCTCCTCCTTCCCCCCCCTCGACTTCCCAGAACCCGTACACGGTATGGATTTCTAACAAACACAGTCTAAAGAGAAAAAAAGAAATTAAGAAAATAATAACATTCTACATTTGTTTGTTGTTTGTTTAAGTTTATTTATAGGCCGCCCTTTTCCCTGAGGGGACTCAGGGCGGCTTACAACTTATATAGGAAGGGGAAACATACAATGACATATAGGACAATACATAATTAAAAGAATAAAGCAACATTCATCATTCGGGCGGGGATGGATTATAATCTTTAACCCCAGGCCTGACGGGATAGCCAGATCTTGAGGGCTGTGCAGAAGGTCTGGAGGGTGGTGAGGGTACGAATCTCCACGGGGAGATCATTCCAAAAGGTCGGAGCTGCTACTGAAAAGGCTCTCCTCCGCGTAGTTGCCAGTCGACACTGACTGGCAGATGGAACTCGGAGGAGGCCCAATCTATGCGATCTAATGGGTCGCGAGGAGGTAATTGGCAGGAGGCGGTCTCTCAAGTACCCAGATCCACTACCATGAAGGGCTTTGTAGGTGGTAAGTAGCACCTTGAAGCGCACCCGGAGATCAACAGGTAGCCAGCGCAGCTCGCGGAGGATAGGTGTTATGTGGGCGAACCGAGGTGCACCCACAATCACTCGCGCGGCCGCATTCTGGACTAGCTGAAGTCGCTGGATGCTCTTCAAGGGCAGCCCCATGTAGACCTTTTACAGCACTTTGGATTTGTTGTTGCGGAAGGAGGTCAATGGTCTGACTAGCGAACCCAAAAGAAGCAAGCACTCTCAGGAATTTTGTAATCCCAAAAGTATAACTTTATTGAATACACCATTTCGGCACTGAAGAATCAAAACCAGCTCTGGTTTTTCCTGCACAATGGTTTCATGATTAAACAGTGGCTTCACCCTTTCCCCACCCATGGATGTTCACATTGTCCAATTATGAATTGACCTTTGGAGAACAGTTAACTTCTTTGTCGGATACCTGCATCAATAGCAATAGCAATAGCAGTTAGACTTATATACCGCTTCATAGGGCTTTCAGCCCTCTCTAAGCGGTTTACAGAGTCAGCATATCGCCCCCAACAATCCGGGTCCTCATTTTACCCACCTCGGAAGGATGGAAGGCTGAGTCAACCCTGAGCCGGTGAGATTAGAACCGCTGAACTGCAGATAACAGTCAGCTGAAGTGGCCTGCAGTACTGCACCCTAACCACTGCGCCACCTCGACCCTCAGTGGCCTTGGTGGGTTCTTGGCTCTCAGAGTCTCCCTGGAGCTTTTGCAATCTTTCTCACCTTTCCCCCCCCCCCCCCCAGTTCTTTGGCAGGTTGAATAGTGATAAGGCTGGAACATTTCAAAAGCGATTCAATCTTAACAAAGAGAATTAAATTGGCATCAAAATATTTTTTCTAAGCTTATTTGTTACTGGGGTCACAGTTGAGACAGACTCAGCCAAATTTATTTTCCTGAGGTATAGGATACTTAGTTAAATTTCATTGGGGGGGGAAAGGTGCTGATGGAAATGTCATATAATACATTGTCCCTTTTTGTCTTCAAAATCTTTTTCCCTCTTCTTCATTTAATAGTCATTTTCTAAGGGACTGCTAACGTCTTGATAGCCCTTTATTTTTCAATCCGAAAAGAATATTGGCCGTAGCATATGTTGTATTACAGTTTTTGGACTTGATTTCAAGGACGTTATGCCTGCCTGAACTGTAGATAAATGCATTGTTACAGAGTGGACTAGAGGTCTGCACTCTTAAACACTCAAAAGCCATTTGGACCCGTTTCCCAGAGAAAACATCGGGAGCCACAAAACCTGGGTTGGCATGGCCAACTCGACGTCACTCCCACCCATGATTCCCTAGCCACGGCTACCCAGCCAGTCATTAGGGCAGAGAGCTGGTTGTTAAAAAACACCAGGAACCATAAAACCCTTTTGACACCCCCCTCTCTCCTTCTCTGTATCTCGCTACGTCTCTCCCTTCTCTGTATCTCCCCCTCTCAATATCTTCCCCTCTCCTCCCCTCTGTACCTTTCTCTCCCTTTCCCTGTATCTACTCCCTCTATCTCTATCTCTCCCCCCCTCCCTATCTTCCCCCTCCTCTCTATGTCTCTCCCCTCCCTATCTCCCCCCCCCCTCTCTCTGTGTATTTCTCTCTGTGTGTCTCCCCTCTCTGGGCCAACCTGGCGATTTCCCCTTGGGCTCTTCGCTGCTCCTTTTCTGTCTTCTTAGGAACTTTTTGGAAATCCAGGCTGGCTGACGAATGAGCATGAGCTGCAGCAGAGGCTTCCCTTTGGGCGACCCTCTTCCTCCCCCTCCTGGCTGGATGTGGCTGGGCCAGGAGAGTGCGCAGGAGCAGGAAAACTCTCAAGTGAGCGGCTGCCTACCCCATGTGCGCCTCTGCTGCGCTTTGGCTGAGCCTGGCCACTCTAGGCAGCAAAAGTCCCCCGTGCAAGTTTTAAAGCTGCAGCTGGGCACTGAAGGACCATCCCCCTTTCCTTTGTCCCATCCTCTGGGATCCCATTCCCACCCTGCCAGCCCTCGTGTTAGCAAGACCAGTGTTGGTCACACCCAAGTTGGGCCAATGTCTCAGGGAGGAGAGCAAGCAGGTTGTACATCTCCCCAAGCGACTGAGGCACACCAGTGGTGGGTTTCAACCGGTTCGCGGCGGTCCCTGCGATCCGGTTGGTCGCCGAACCCGGAAGTAAGTAACTTCTGGGAACGGTGAAGCCCCCACCCCCGCGCCAGCTCCTTACCCGGTTTTGATGAATTCTGCACTTCCACGCATGTGCAGGATGCATACAGCGCCTGCGCGATCCTCCAGGAGCAGCTGGAGCATCGCACAGATGCTAGTACGCATGCGTGTGCTGCACGCGTGCGCGAGGACGCCACCGGCCTCGTTCCAACTGAACCGGTTGGAACGGGGCGAGAAACCCACCCCTGAGGCACACCCATCACCAACAAGGGCTGAAAGAAGCTCCAGCAAGAGTGAGGCGCTGGAGAACCAGCCCCGGCCACTGGTCCGTTCTCCACTGTTCTCCACTGTCATCCTTACTTCGTCAGGCAACGCAAAGAGTGACTGAGATGGGAGGACGAGGGACGGGCCAGTGCAATCACCTTATGGAGCCATAGCAGAGGGCCCAAAGAGCCGTATGCGGCTCTGGAGCCACAGATTTCTGACATCCGGAGTAGACATTCTCAACGGAAACTTATTTCAAAGCAACTATTACATAGGATCTGTGCTGCAGTTCTTGACACAGTTCAAATAGCAATAACATCCGTTTGGGGAAGTTCACTCTTGAAAAAAAGAAAGTCCAGGCTTAAATTTTAAATGTTGGATTACTTTAATATTTAAATAGTTAAAACAAAAAATGATGTTAATGTAATCCCAAAATTATAAATTACATAGATACTTCATTTGTATATGACATAGCTGAAGTTTTCCAGGTAGTTCCCTGTTCTGACCCTCTCCTCCGTCCAGTAACGGAAGCCGAGACAAGCGTAAAATGGAATGTCTTTTAATAACAAGACCAGACTCTCGGTGGCTGAAAGCCAAATAAACAGATAAGGACTTTGGCAGCAAGTCCGACAAACCTTGGCAGCAATGCAAACAAACTCTGGCAGCAATCCAGCCTGCCAAGTTTGTTTCTCTTTAGTCAAATGTTGACTTCTGCAAGAAGGGCAGTCTCTTTTATAGTCTAGGAGAGGAGCTTAATGACCATCAACTGAGCATAATTACCTCCTGTAATTACATAGTTGTTCTTGACGCAGGGTAGCCCTTCGACGGTGTGCATCCTGGAACAACTCACAGGTGGTTTCTGGATCACTCTTGTCTCCTCTCCACTGATCCAAGGCTCAGGCGCCACCTGGTGGCCAACCAGTCTCTCTGCGCCCTGCTCGTAGTCGGAACCCTGTCCAGGGTCCTCCACATCCTCCAGGGCCGACTCATAGGGCCCCTCGCTGTCGGAGTCTCGTGGCAGCTCCAACAGCTTCTGCTGGGCCACAACAGTTCCCAAAGTAAAAAAATTAAATCATGAACTAAAAACTATGCTATTTTTTTAAAAAAAATATTTTCTTCCTAAAAATCAACCTCTAACACATTGCAGGTGGGTTCTATTTTATTAAAGGAGGTAAATTAATATGGGCTGCTTTAAAATTGTTTTGAAGTAAAATCTTAGCCCCAAAATTGCACAAAGTTCAGGTGGTTTTTTTTTTTTAAGGCAGGAATAATTCCCCTGAGTTGCTCCAAACTAATATCTAAGACTTATACTTAAAGTGCCCATTATCTTGCCCACAAACACAATTGGAACTGGCCCTGGAAGAAGGAGAACCACTGCAAACCAATGTTCTTCACTTGCAACCCTCTTAAGTTACTGAAGAAGAACGAACAAGATAGCTGACTGGGGAAGTAGAGTTTGGATGGGTGCACTACTCCCATCCCACCCCTGCCAAAGGCCTTTCACCAGTAGATCCAAAGGTGTCACAATACATATCTGGTATCTGTTGTGGCCCAGCAGAAGCCGTTGGAGCTGCCACCAGACTCCGACAGCGAGGGGCCCTATGAGTCGGCTCCGGAGGATGTGGAGGACCCTGGATAGGGTTCCGACTCCGAGCAGGGTGCAGAGAGGCTGGTTGGCCACCAGGAGGCACCTGAGCCTTGGACCAGTGGGGAGGAGACAAGGGAGAGTGAGCCGGAGGCCAGTAGTGAATTGTTCCTGGATGCACGCCATCGAAGAGCTACTAGGCGTCAGGAACAATTACGCAATTACAGGAGGTGATTGTGCTCAGCTGATGGTCATTAGGCTCCTCACCAGACTATAAAAAGCTACTGGTGCACATGCCCCTCTTTGCAGAAGTCAACGCAGGATTGAATGTCGGAGGACATTACTGGGAGCTTGGCAGGCTGGATTGCTGCCACGCCTTATCTGTGTTTATTGCTGCCTGAGTTTGTCTGAGTTGCTGCCAAGGTCCTTATCTGTTTGTTCTGCTTGGCTTTCAGCCACCAAGGTCTTGGTGTCTTGCTATTAAAGTACATTCCAGTTAAGCTTGTCTTGGCATTCGTTATTGGACGGAGGAGGGTGTCAGAACAGTATCCTTCCCCACTTTCTTCCCCTTGTGGCAAAGATGGGGGAGAAAAGCTTCCCTGAAATTACATCATTATCTACAGCATTCCTCCCTCCCTCCCTCCCTCCTACTTTCGCCCTCCTTCACGTAGCCACACTTTGCAAGCGAAGCAGAAGGGGGGGGGAGGAGGGGCTGTATTCCCTGCTTATTCTGTTGCCATGGATGACAGGAGAAGCAGAGGGAAGGGCTCATTTGCTGCAACCCATGGGGATCACAGAACCAACAGCAGCAGTCCCAAGGGCCAGGGGTTCAAAGGAGGCACTCCCTACCGCCAAGAAGAGCTACTCCTCTGGTTTGAAGATATGTAACGTTAAGGGTACAAACCAGTTGTGGGATTCAGCCAGTTCTCACCTATTTGGGAGAACCCGTTGGTAACTTTCTAAGCAGTTGGGAGAACCGGTTTTTGGAAGAAATTTCCTTTTGTTTTTTCCCCACTTTACAGGGCTAATCCTGTAAGGAAGGCAGGAAGGAAACATCCTGGTGTTGTTTCTAGCCTAATCTTTATTGACCTGCTTACAGAAACTGCCTCTCTGGTTAAAGTTTATTACATTATAGCAGCTAAGGCAAAGCGCCCATTGACATGAGTGACATTGAGTTCGCCATGCCCACCCAGTCACATGACCATCAAGCCCCACCTACCCTGCTGGTCATTAGGGCAGAGAACCGGTTGTTAAATTATTTGAATCCCACCACTGGCTCTCTCTCTCCCTCCCTCTCTCTCTCTCGCTCTCTCTCTCTCTCACTCACTCACTCACACACACTCACTCTCACACACACACACCCCAGGTGGTTTATTTATTTTGTGAATTATATGTCTAACAGTATGTAATATAAACAGATAATCTCATCTGAATTGGAAGCAACTTTGCATGACACTGAGTGGGGTGTGTGGCTGTGGGTCATGGTGATTGGTGATGGTGGGTGGGTGTCATCTGGGTGGAGTTGTGGGTGGAGCTGGGTGGGGTAATGGTATACATACATACACACACACACACACACACACACACACACATATATATATGGGTGATGGTGTACACACACACACACACCAGGTGGTTTATTTATTTTGTGAATTATATGTCTAACAGTATGTAATATAAACAGATAATCTCATCTGAATTGGAAGCAATTTTGCATGACACTGAGTGGGGTGTGTGGCTGTGGGTCTTGGTGATGGTGGGTGGGTGTCATCTGGGTGGAGTTGTGGGTGGAGCTGGGTGGGGTAATGGTATATATATATGGGTGATGGTGTGTGTACACACACCCACACCCCCCCCACACACCTCACAAACACCCCACGGACACACAGTTCTTCCCGCTGGCGCACTTTTCTGCTTTTACACCGACGAACAGCGCTCCAGTGCAGCCGCGTGAAAAGCGCCCTTGGGGACAACGCCATTTCATCCCAGGAAGAGCCGAGGTGGCGCAGTGGTTAAATGCAGCACTGCAGGCTACTGCTAGATCAGCAGGTCAGCGGTTCAAATCTCACCGGCTCAGGGTTGACTCAGCCTTCCATCCTTCCGAGGTGGGTAAAATGAGGACCCGGATTGTTGGGGGCAATATGCTGACTCTCTGTAAACCGCTTAGAGAGGGCTGAAAGCCCTATGAAGCGGTATATAAGTCTACTGCTATTGCTATTGCTATATTCTTCCATCATAAGACGACGGTCCCCCTACACACCATGCAAAGGCAAATATATATATATATATATATTAGAAATTACGCGCGGCAAGAGTTGAATATGGACATACCGGCGTTTTCAACAGCTTCCCAATCGGCATTTTTGATTCATTCTTTTATTCATCGACATTTCCACGGTTCACAAGCTCCCGCTGCCCCGCTCCAGTCGCTGGCTGGGGAATTCTGGGAGTTGAAGTCCGGACATCTTCAAGTTGCCAAGGTTGAGAAACACTGGACTAAGCGTCCCTTGCCAGTCTCTCCTGCCCTCATCCAATATGGCGCCAGCGACCACAGCGCGGAGCGAAGGACGATCTTGCGGGCGTCAATGGCTCCTCCGGTGCGATTCTATGGTCTGCGTAAGCCGGAAATTTGCCTTCCCCTTCCCTCAGCGCTTGTTGTGGAAGTGGCTGTGGAGGAAGCGGGGCGGTGAGGGCAGCTCGGTTCTTTCCTTTCCCCCTCGGCGGGGTGGCAGGTGAGAGGGCGGCAGCCAAACGGCGGTGACAGCCCGGGCAATTCTGGGGCGGGAGAAGGGCGCTTGATTTCTCAGTCCCGGGAGTAATTGCTCCACTCGACGCTGCCGAGAAAGGATTAACTATTGGGGCTCGGTTGTCTTTTCAGGGGGAGTTCTGGTCCCGGTCCGGGCGATTTGCTTACCATGCAGTAAGCAGACTGCCTGCCGTCAGCGCTGAGGCGCCGTTCAGCGAAGGAAGAGAGCAGCCCAACGTTATTAGTGCTTAGTTTTTATCGTCCTAGAATTTTATTCCAGTGAAGGCGGAGAGTCCTGTGACCTTTTAAATATTAAGCCGCACATTTATAGACGGTGGAGTTCAATTGGACCAAATCAGTCAGTTTCTCTTTCTGCTCGTCCGCCTCTGAAATGTTAAGAGTAGGTCTGATGATCTGACATTGAGTTACAGGCTTAATATTGCTTTATTTCATGGTCTTCTGGCCCGCTTCTGTGTGTTTGTGTTGGAAACATTTTCTTTCCCTGCCTAGAACAGTGTTCCTCAACCTTGGCAACTTGAAGGTGTCTGGACTTCAACTCCCAGAATTCCCCAGACTTAATATTGCTTTATTTCATGGTCTTCTGGCCCGCTTCTGGGTGTTTGTGTTGGAAACATTTTCTTTTTCTGCCTAGAACATCTTGTTCCTCAACCTTGGCAACTTGAAGATGTCTGGACTTCAACTCCCAGAATTCCCCAGACTTAATATTGCTTTATTTTATGGTCTTCTGGCCCGCTTCTGTGTGTTTGTGTTGGAAACATTTTCTTTTTCTGCCTAGAACAGTGTTTCTCAACCTTGGCAACTTGAAGATGTCTGGACTTCAACTCCCAGAATTCCCCAGACTTAATATTGCTCTATTTCATGGTCTTCTGGCCCGCTTCTGAGTGTTTGTGTTGGAAACATTTTCTTTCCCTGCCTAGAACATGGCTGGAGAATTCTGGGAGTTGAAGTCCAGACATCTTCAAGTTGCCAAGGTTGAGAAACACTGGCCTAGTCACAACTGTTACCACCAATATTTCATTTTACAATTAATTATTTAAAACTTAAAACTAGAAGTCTTTAAAGAGAACTGTTAACTTTTTCTAGCATTTGAAGCACGATGTGAAAAAACAGAAAGCTTCAGTCCTTGCTTACTGTAGCCAATGGGAAGGACGAAAGGAGTCAATATGGCAACTTTCATTCATCTCTAAGAACAAAAACTCCAGTAGTTACATTTAAACCAGTGTTTCTCAACCTTGGCAACTTGAAGATGTCCGGACTTCAACTCCCAATTCCCAGTTGAGAAACACTGGCCTAGAACATCTGTTCCTTAACTTCTCACAGTGGGCCATGCCACATTGTGCAACTTTTTAGATAGGTTGTATATTTCCCTGTGAGTGAATGATCCAGTGAATAGCTGAGTGACATAGCTGAGCCAGGAAGCAGAATGAAATACTGAGAGTTAACAGGGAACACATAAATAGCAATAGCAATAGCAGTTAGACTTATATACCGCTTCATAGGGCTTTCAGCCCTCTCTAAGCGGTTTACAGAGTCAGCATATCGCCCTCACAGTCTGGGTCCTCATTTCACCCACCTCGGAAGGATGGAAGGCTGAGTCAACCTTTGAGCCGGTGAGATTAGACCCGCTGAACTGCAGATAACAGTCAGCTGAAGTGGCCTGCAGTATTGCACCCTAACCACTGCGCTGCCTCGGCTCAAATGGCCTGTTGTAAGCCATCTAGAGCCACACAATGGCAATGAGGGCCACGTACATTAAAAAATAAGAATGATGAATCTGCTTTGGTATTTCTGGTTAAATGTGTTGCTTCACTTTTTTTAAAGAAAGGAGTCAGTGGTGGTCAAAATAATTTTGTTCTGAGTCTCCAAACTTTCACTTTTCTGTGATTTATGTGCATTGCATTTACTATTTATCACTTCAATGTGTGCTTTTGTGTTTTCCACCGTTAGCTCTAAAGCAGTGTTTTTCAACCTTGGCAACTTGAAGATGTCCGGACTTCAACTCCCAGAGTTACCCAGCCAGCATTCGCTGGCTGGGGAATTCTGGGAGTTGAAGTCCGGACATCTTCAAGTTGCCAAGGTTGAGAAACACTGCTCTAAAGGGATACAGGAAGACAGTTAAACAAATAGTCAAACAAATCCCATTAAAATTGAGACCCAGTTTGATTTTAATGGTTAAGGCACCAGCCAAAAAAGCCAGAGATCATGAGTTCAGGTGACACTTTAGCTATGAAAAGGCTGCTGGGTAGCTTTGGGCCAGTCACTCTATCAGCCCAATCCACCTCACTGGGTGGTTGTTGCGGGGACAATAGCAGGAAGATGGTGTGTTGGATATGTTCACCGCCTTGAGTTATTTCTAAAAATAATCGGAGATATAAATTAAAAATAAAATAAAAATCTATGGCCAAAGAGGAATGTAAACGCGAGGGAAACTTGTAGTTTTTTTGGCAACAAATTCTTATTGACTAATTTAAGTACAGAAAATATTCTTTAACAATATCTGGAATACTATGAATGTGCCTTTTCCATTGTATAAGCCTACGACTAGGGAGGAAAGAAAAGCCAAACAATTTTGCCAAAATGTAAATATAAAAAATAAGCAACCACCAGAGGGCCTTAGTTCATATGGTCAGTCACTGATGGTGAAATGAACTTCAGTTACTATAGTGGAACACGTTTGCATTCTTTTCAGTCAAAGAGAAATTTGGGAAGCCTGTAGAATAGAGATTTTGATGTTAAACTGAAAAGCAAATCCAGCAGTGGTAACATGGATTATTTCAGTTTATATATATAAACTTATTCAATATATGTTTACTTGCCTCTACAGTTAATTTTGCAATCCTTCCCTTCCATTTGCATTGAAGGGATTCTGCTCCAAATTGTATGTATGGGGAAAAATGAATAGTTAAAAGCTTCTTTTTCTGCTGATTTTCTGCCTTCACTTTAATCAGTTAAGGCAAATGATATATTTCATGATTCCCTGGGTGAAAAGATGATAGTCTACAATTTGTTTATAAAGTTTTTATTTTTTCATTTTCATAACAAATAACCACATCTATACTATTATATAACTAACATTATATTATATTGTTAAATGTTTATATCAGTTCGTCTTACCATCAACTCCCAGAAACGATTATTGACTCTTCTGCTCTCCATACACTGTATTTGTACCCTATCCATTACTTTCTTCTCCCTCTCTCCTCCTCTTACCTACCTCCTTTCTTTTCTCTGTCATCCTTCTCTTCTCTACTTTCCCCTCCTCTCTCCTTCTCTTCTCTCTCCTTTCCACTCCTTCTTTCTCTCCTCCTCTTCCCTCCCTCTGCCCTCCTATCCCTCTCTTCTTCCCTTATCTCTCTCCTCTACTTCGCACTCTTCATCTCATTTACTTGGTGTATTTCAGCCTCTGAGCGAGCTCCATTTTTTGTTGATGGTATTTTTAATTCCATTTCAATATGCATATTTAATTTTAACATATATCTTCCTTCTCCTTTTTTAAAAAAGGAAAGAAAAGTTTATGTATATAGTAATTATATTTATATATATATTAAAAACCCAGCCTATTTTTGGCTGAGATGTATACCTGGTTATGATTCCCAGCTTTCTCATCATTATATTTAGATAGTTATGCATCCTTACACACCCCAAATTTGTAGTTCTGTCTTTATAATCTCAATTATTTTCCATTATAAGTATATTTCATGTTCCCCCTCCATTTTTCCATATCTTGACTTAGCTTACCCTTAATTGTCTTTAAATAACAATCCTTACTGTTCAGTGTTCATTACAATTCCATTAATCTATTATGTAAAATAACAAGTGGTACACACCTCACTTTGCTCATTATCTTAAGAGTTCTATAGGTGTCCATATTTCATATATTTTAACCTATATTTAATTATTCTTCCATTGTCATATTCAATCAATTCGCAACTCAGTTTAATTATCATGTATAAAAGTGAATCACATACCTCTACTTTCCATTCTCCACATAACACTTTCATATTTGTCCATATACCATATATTTAACCTTTATTTAATTTTCTTTCCATTATCATATTCAATCAGTTAGCAACTCAGTTTAATTATCATATATAGGAGTAAACCACATATCTCAACTTTATATTTCCCATATAACAATTTCTAATTGTCTGATTTTTTTCCTAGTAAATCTTTTGTCCTACTTCTCTGTTCCTGTCTTCTCCCTTTTCTTTATTTTGACATGTCCACCCTCTTCAATTTTCCCTAAGCCACTGTCAAACCCAGTGAAATATTTTGTATTTCCCTTTGTTGGGGCATAACCCCCCTCTTCAGTTTTCCTTATGCCACTGTCAAACTCAGTGAGATCTTTTGTCTGCTTTTTATTTCCTTTTGTTGGGACACATCCCCCCCCCCTTTTCAATTTTCCCTATACCACTGTCAGACCCAATGAAGTTTTTTCTCTGTTTTTTATTTTCCACTGTTTCTACCCCTTCATGGTACAAATTTAAATACATCTTTTTGCAAATTTGAATATACCTACTATTTATGTGCAGTTGCTTACCAATTCAAAATAAGAAAATAATTTAAAGGACAGATGCAAAATCTTGGAAACTCAATACTACTTTGTAAACTTCCTCTAGCTGAAATAAGAGTTTTTACACATTTCTTAAAGAGACTTAAAAGTGTTTATGTTTGCCTCTGCCTTCTTTTCAGACCTCAAAAATATTATTTGGTCTTTTTGCTTATACTGTACAGTAGCCCTCAGCTTCCAAAGTTCATTTAGTAACTGTTCAAAGTTACAATGGCACTGAAAAAAGTGACATATGACCATTTTTCACACGACAATTGCAGCATCCCCATGGTCACATGATTTACATTTAGATGTTTGACAACTGGTTCATGTTTATGACGGTCACAGTGTCCTGGGCTCAGCAAAGTCAGCGGGGAAGCCAGATTCACAACAACTGTGTGACTAATTCATCAACATCAAATGTGGCAAGCAAGGTCACAAAATAGGGCAAAACTCAAATTTCTCACTTAGCAACATAAATTCTGGACTCAATTGTGGTTGTAAGTCGAGGACTACCTGTATATATATAAGTTCTCCATAGATTTTCAACAGTATTCAAATCTGGTTACTGTGAAGACCATTTCCAAACCTTGATCTTTCTTTCTTGCATACTTTCATAGTTAACGTGAAAGTGTGTTTTAGAACTGTTGTATTTAAATTTGTACCATTTAGAGGCTGTGTCAGCTTCTGTTCATTTAGAGGTTCAGTAGTACATACCAACTGACTTAACGTTTTTCATATTCTGTACAAGATCAGTGTTTTTGGTTAAATTGTTCTCAGTAACAGTGTTACGTTTACTTTAAGATACACACATATACTTAAAAACTTGAAATGTTTATGTTCAAGACATTGGTAGACATTTAAACATTTTTCTTAAGGTTACTTCAGTATAGTCATAGGTATATCAACTTGGAAGACCTACTCTGATTAATATGAGTTACTCTGTAGCTAATTGGTTTATATTTTCAGTTTTAATCTCACATCTGTCATAAAGGAGTTTTGAAAAGTTATTTTTTTCTTGTGTTCCCCCTGCTTTGTACAAAGAAGGAAATGGTGGAGAATGGGGAGTGTACCATGTAAATACCAACACATAGGTTTCTGGATTGTACAAATGATTCACACTAAGTGTGTAATTGTAAGATTTGTATTATGGCATAATCACAATTTGTTATAAATGCTGATGAATGTAAGGAATTTTTCACTAACTGGGACCAATTTGTCTGAAATCATTTCTCTTTAAAGCTTCTACTATAAAATATATTCCGAGACACCTTGAGTTAGGTAATGGGATCAGAGAACAGTGCTTTAAAGCGTGATGCAGTGGATGAACCTTCATTTACACTACCTTCTGGAGTTAATATTTATTCAGCAATATTGCAGCATGACAAACTTGCTTCAGTGTTTGTTTACAACAGAGAGAATGAAGACAATGTTAACAGAGCTGCCAAGGTATTTAAATATTTATTATATTATCACTATTTGCATAGAAATTTCTTTTTAGTAGAAATTTCAAGGGCAATTTATGGGGGGGAAAGAAACATGGCCTTTGAAATGGCAGTACAAAAGGTAAAATTTAGCTTAATTCTTAGTGATTACTGATATACCATGGTATGTATAGCCCCATAGACAGTATTATGACAGTAATATGGTTGACTTCATATAACTTACTTGATCATTGTTGCTGTGTTATAATTTGTTGCTCTGTTATAATTTATTGCTCTGTTATAATTTATTGAATATATTTGTTGTGTTTGTATTAACATTAAAATATAAACAATGTTTTACAAAAAACTGATTATATTTTCACAAGAAATTAGCAATTATATTATGCTTAGTATTTTACATTCTATTTGCATTCAAGCCAAGTCATGGAAGAACAAAATATTGATAATGGTTAGACATATAAATATAAGTGCCTCAGACACTAATGAATATTTGTAGAAACTGGCCATTTTACATAATAGTTGCTGACTGACACAGATCTTGCACTGATGACTTAATTGTGTGAGGTATAATTAGAAAGTTTTATAACTGCATGAGAAATTTGTGAATACATTCAGGCTAGTTGTTTTACCAAAAAAAAGGCATTTCTAATTATTTGGCTCAGAATTGCTTTGTGGAAATCACTAATAGCTGCTTTTTTGCTACTGCCATTTTCTGTATCAGATAATTATCCATATATTTTGCACCAAGATTGATTGGTTTGTCATTTGCACAATAAAACATTGTCTGAAATGAAAGCTTACACTACAGTGAGAGGCAAGTTCATTATGTTGTGCTATTGTTATGCCATATGGGGCAGAGCTTAATGTGCTTAAAATAGGGGCAGAGTTGGTATTTGAGGATTTGACCTTTGTTTATGTATCACTATGGCTGATAAAATATTGCTAATTCATAACTGTTCTAGATTGGTTGGCTATTATTTAGTTAATTGATAAATAAATAAAATTATAGGCATTGCAGAATAAATTATATACTTTCTTACATGCAGGTAGTACTTGCTTAATGATTAGTCACTTAGCCACTGTTCAAAGTTACGACACTCCACCCCACCCCCCAATCAGTTATCCATCACTCAATGTTAAAATTTTAACACACATACCCCACTCTGGTCATGGGATTACATTTTGGGCATTTCGCTAATGGCTCACATTTATGGCTACTTGCATCATTCTACAGTGATGTTACTGCAATTGTTGATATTTTTTTTGCCAGTTTCTGGCATTTATTTTCATCTTTCACCAAAAAAATGTCCATGGGATAAAATGGATTTGAATGGGATGTTTCAGTATTTGGGCATTTCAATCTCAAAATATTTTGCATATGTGCAGTCCTTGGTGCTTTCTGAACTCTCTTATAGCCATTTGTCTGAAATATAGTATAGGGCTTCCTGCCTAGGCAGGGGGTTGGACTAGAAGACCTCCAAGGTCCCTTCCAACTCTGCTATTGTATTATATTGTATTGGTTGTTTGCTTAAATATGTTTTATTAGGTAACTTGTTACCTCATGACTAGGTGACATCATCAGGTTTACATAGCTATAGTAAAGAGAGGTGATATTGTTCTCCAATTTGCATTGTCTGTGGTCTCCAAAATTACTTTAAACACCTTCTGGTCAGGTGAGCTCAAAGAAGCTCTGTCAATTGCAATTTTATTAGTGCCTGTTTTACTTTACTTTATTCTCTTTTTAAAAAAGAAATGCATGATCTGATCACAGGGTGTTAGTTCTTGTAATATGTTCTTTAATATAGTTGGGAACGTTTTAAGTTTTCTTAGATTTTTTTAAGTATATGGAATAAGCATATGAATTTATTTTAAGAAAAGTAAGCTAAAATTATTATACATATCAAATAGAGGCTATGACAAATTCCAAAAAGTAAATGTCAAAACTGTTCTTTGGGAAATCCTAAAGGTTTTGATTTTGTGTCTGCATTTACATTATTTGGATCATAGCAGACATTTTCCATATTGTATAGAGCAGTGTTTCTCAACCTTGGCAACTTGAAGATGTCCAGACTTCAACTCCCAGAATTCTGGGAATTGAAGTCCAGACAACTTCAAGTTGCCATGGTTGAGAAACACTGGTATAGAGTATTTGCCACTACACACTGAAACGTCCATAGAATTGTTTGTGAGTTGGCCTTCAAAAACATTACAGACTTATTGAAAAATGTAGATAGCCTGCATGTACATCACCTATTTGATGTTATTTAAAATTATGCTTTTGGAGTGCCGGGATTTTCTGTCTCATTTTATGTATGGGGCTAGACTTTGAAACAAATATATAGCTGGAAATTCTGACTACTAGAGAGCAAACTAGAATTAATTTTGTCCAAATATTCTACTCAATTTGCTTAATAACAATATGGAAATCATGCTATAGACAAGGAAGTGTATACTATTTGTCGTCTTTCCCTTTTCACTATTGGATATGAAGTGTGTGCATATATGTATGTCATACTGAGTTGATTGTTTTGTTTGCATTTTGAAAGCACCTGAAAACTTTACGCCACCCATGCCTTCTGCGCTTCCTTTCATGTACTGTGGAATTAGATGGAATTCACCTGGTTACAGAGCATGTGCAACCACTGGAAAAGGTCGTGGAGGCTCTCTCTACTTCAGAGATATGTGCTGGAATCTATGATGTTTTACAGGCTCTTGTATTTCTTCATGATAGGGTGAGTGCGGCAGTTAAGCACTTTCCAATCAAAATAAAGAGAGAGACATATGGAGATAGGCTTTATTAGTTTTTTTTACTTTAATTACACTGTATTTACTGTATCAAATGTCACATGTTTCTTTTTACTGCTTTAGTTTTCTTGTTTTTTAATGTAATTTTGTGTCACCTAATGAAAAATAAATCACATTGTGCCATCTTTTTATATATGTGCATTTTTCATAGACCTGATTTAGGGCATGTCTCCGAAGCACAGTTATCATTTTGTTTCCAGTCTGTGTTCTGGATCCATCCTTTGATCATCCTTTTTGTTAGCCTCGGAATGCTGAGAAAACTCATGAGCCAATCATTTATCTCCCAAGCTAACCAATAGGAGAGTTCAAAAATGATATTCAAAATACCATTCTATTCCCTAAACTCTCATAATTTCCAGAATATTTTTTTTTCAATCTTATCTAAATACTAGAATTTAATTGCCACTATCATATTTTCATTATATTTGATCTTTGAAAGAATAAGCAGTTATAGTATTGCAGGAGAGGGAGCCATCTTATTGTCAAGTATTCTATTTCAATTAAAAACCCATTTTTAATTGGGTTGCTGGAAGTCAGCTTTATTACAATCAAACATTTTCTCTATTGCTTTGACAATTGTTACAGGTTTTAGGGCAGGGCAGGATAATGTTCACCTAAGCTAGAGGTTGGGAGACAGGTGAACAAGAATTTAGGGTACCAGTATTTTAAATAGGGATGATGAAATTAATCTAAAGGCTTCCTGATGGAGGTGGTTGCGTTCTTTTTCTAGCCCTTTGTTTTTTATTTGTCCAGACGTCTGTCAGTAATAAACTGATTAATATAAACTTGGCCTGACATAACACACCTTTATAGTTCTCCTGTGGGATAAAAAGTTCCTCTGTGGTTTGTTGTCTCAGGATACCTAATTAGCACTAACAAGAGTTTTATATTTAACTATTCCCAGTCTTACTATGTATTTTTTATCTTTTTAAAAACACCTATTAGGGAAACCTAACCCACAACAATATCTGCTTATCATCTGTATTTGTGAGTGAGGATGGACACTGGAAATTAGGAGGCATGGAAACTGTCTGCAAGCAGAATGAAGCAACGGCAGAGGTAGAATCAAGCACCCTCTTCTGTTGTCACACATAAGGGGACTACTTCCTGTTCCTTGAATGGTCTTCACCATTGCATTCCACTCTTGAATAATTTAGATAGTTTTAGATTCCAGCATGTGTGAAATTATAAGTCAGTCATATTACCTTATTTCTTTTATCAAAGCTGTAGGCAGAGTCTCCAAACTTAAAGCGCTGAACAAGGAGACACAGAGCTAATTGATAAGGTTCAGTGAACAATTACTTAGGGATATTGTTACAATCTTGCAATGACATACGTATATTTAGACTTTGCTAAAGATGAAAGAATATGATCTCCTGTGAGCCCTTGATATAAAATAATTGTAAATTAGGATTCATTGCTGTGTTCTAATAGCAATAGCTATAGCAGTTAGACTTATATACCGCTTCATAGGGCTTTCAGCCCTCTCTAAGTGGTTTACAGAGTCAGCATATTGCCCCCAACAATCCGGGTCCTCATTTTACCCACCTCGGAAGGATGGAAGGCTGAGTCAACCCTGAGCTGGTGAGATTTGAACAGCCGAACTGCAGAACTGCAGTCAGCTGAAGTAGCCTGCAGTGCTGCATTTAACCACTGCGCCACCTCGGCTCTTGCTGTGGCATGTGAGGATTTGGTTTCCCAGCTTTGACCATAGGAGAAAAGTGAAATTTTTACTAAGGTTGTAAGAATGATAATCTGACTTTTGTATTTGCAAAGTGTACGGTCAACCAAGATGGGACTGAAGCTACTATTAACTTTCAGGAGCTATCAATATTTCATATTGTCCAGTATACATCAATTGCACTTCCTGTTCCTTTCAAATTACACATCGTCTTTTAGAGACAGTGATTTTGCTTTGTAATAAAGCCATTAAAAAAAAAATTCACAATTTTATTACAGAAGTTTTGGTCTATATGCAACATAGCTTGAAATGGTTCATTGGGATTTTGGAATGTCAGATAATGCATCAAGAGTAGAGGGGTAGAGAAATGCTATTGATATTTGAATAAATATATACAGATGTGTGGTAAAGAAAGGACAAAGATAACAAATATAGGTTTCTGTAGCTTCTTGTTCCTCTGCATTAATATAGCTTTCCATTGTTTCATCCATTATAGTTTCTGAATAGTATCCAGTCAATACGAGAGAAGACAGGGATTCCACCTGAAGAACAGGTAGGTGTTATCATTGTTAACACCTCTGCTGAGACCAGTCTAAAAGATAACTTCAGAAAATAGTTTCTGTTAATGTGCGTTTAACTGTACATGTGCAGTAACCAAAAGGTAACTCTACAGCATGTACTGCATGCATATTATAAAAGACATTTTATATCTTTTAAAGATATTAAGATGGGATGGTATCATTCAGTGTTGGACCCATCTGTAAGGAAAATTGATAAAACTTACATAAGAGTTACATTCTTAAAATTTGTGTGAATCAGAATAATTTTTTATTCAAAATCGATGCCTTTCTGAATTATGCAGGTACACTGAAACTTTGATTTAACGGTGAGTTCAGGAGAAGATGACTTTGTCATTTCCTTCCTGTTACCTATTAAATCGTAAAATACATCATTATAGGAATGTTATTATACAAATTATATAATGTATTTATAAAATGTTACATCATTTAAGCATGATACAAAATATATAATTTGTGTCATTTTACATCAGTTATAACCATTATATAAATGATATTAAATTTTTGTTGTATTGTTGAAATCTGTTACATTGATGTCTGCCAAATTGAGTAAAAACAACACGTAAATATTAGGTGAAAATTTCCCCAAACCTCATTATTTACTATGATTTCTAGATCATCAATTGTTTGGAAGTTTTTTCTGATATTTATTTGCATATCTATAGCAAAGGGTCTACTGTTAGTCTTTGAAAAAAATCAATTCCACCCTGAGTTTTAGTTATATCATATTTGTTCTTACCCCTTTTAAGTTTTCTTCTCCATGATAAATATATCCAGCTCTTTCTGTAGAACCTCATAGTACTTAATTTCCAATCCCCTCAAGTTCCCTGGCTTCTGTTCTTTGAATGCAGTCACTTTACCAACATCTTTCATAAAATGTGCCCAGAACTGGCAATCTTGCAAGTGACATTATGGTTCTGCAATGTACCCTAAGATTTAATTACTTTTTAAGATACCTTGCTAACTCTGAATGTTGACTTAATTTATTATGACATTTAGACATTTTTCATGCGTACTGCTCCAAGCAGCATTCATGTGCTTTTGATTTGTTGTACTTAAATGCAATTCTGGTTTGGGAAAGCAAGGAAGAATATAAACACCCCGTGTATCTATATAAAAAAGTTGTTGAAGATTCAAAAGAAAAAAAATGGGTGAATGGAACGACAGGAGTATCATATTTTTCGGAGTATAAGACGCACCGGAGTATAAGACGCACCCAGGTTTTGAAGAGACAGATTTTTTTAAAAAGTAGGTAGGTAGATAGAGGGATAGAGAGGGGGAGAAAGAGAGAGAAATAGAGTAGTTAGGTAGGGAGAGAGAGTAGTTAGGTAGATAGATAGATAAAGGGACAGAGAGAAAGAGAGAGAGAGAAATATAGTAGGTAGATAGGGAGAGAGAGTATAGATAGGTAGGTAGAGGTATAGAGAGAGAGAAATAGAGAGAGGGAAATACAGTAGATAGGTGTGGGGGGAGAGAGAGAATAGGTAGGTGGGTATATAAGTAGATGGAGGGAGAGAGAGAGAAATACAGTAGGGAGGGAGGGAGAGTAGTTGTTAGGTAGGTAGATAGGTAGATAAAGGGATATATATATAGTGAGAGAAAGAAATAGAGAGAGATAAATACAGTAGGTAGGTAGGGAGAGAGAGAGAGTAGGTAGGTAGGTAGATGTTTCCAGCGTATTTATCCATGTGCTGGAGAAGGAAATCGCTAATAACCTGTAGCACCTAAAACTCATCAACCATTCTAACTAAACAGCTTTTCGAAAGGGGAAAAAAAGGTTTTGCACTCTGCAAACCTCCCCAAAACGGCCCGTTTTTTTGTGAAAAAGGGCCCTTTTTTTCAAATAAAAGGCA
This sequence comes from Thamnophis sirtalis, assembly GCF_051295495.1. Taxonomy (NCBI): domain Eukaryota; kingdom Metazoa; phylum Chordata; class Lepidosauria; order Squamata; family Natricidae; genus Thamnophis; species Thamnophis sirtalis. The sequence goes on along the minus strand of NW_028261392.1, from coordinate 55,337,045 downwards.
TGAATAACCTTGGGGGGACTTGCAGAGTGCTCCTGGGGGGTGGGGGTGGGGCAAATAGAGCAAAAAATGATCTGTTTTTCGTGAAAATGTGCCTTTTTTGTAAAAAAAAAATTGCATACATAGTCTTATGGAGGCTTATAGAGTGCTGCTGGGGGCTGGGGGGGCAAAAACATCCCATTTTTCACTCATTTCTACCCTCCCCAGCCCCCAGGACCTCTCTGAAAGCCTCCATAAGGCTCTGCACGGCCATTTTGGTGAAGGGGGCAGGGCTTCAGGAGGCAAAAAAATGCTGTATTCGATGTATAAGACGCACCCAGATTTTCAGCCTCTTTTTAGAGGAAAAGGGGTGCATCTTATACTCTGAAAAATACGGTAGCTTGAAATCAGAGGTTTACTGTCATAATACAAATGCTAAAATAGGCTGATGAAGGATGCTAAGAACAACAACAAAAAGCTTCTGGAATGTCTAAAAAAGTAGTGAAAAGAATACCAGTTTGTCAATAAAAATAGCAAAAGGCTAACAAATTGGAAAAAAACAAAAAGGCAAAAGTCCCACTATTTTAAGTCAGTCTTTCTCTCCCCCATTTCTCTGTGTGTGTGTGTGTGTGTGTGTATGTGTGCCTGCCTGCCTGCCTACCTACCTACCTATCTACCTACCTGTCATCTAACTTCTATTTATTTGTACCCCGACTTTATTATTTTTACAAATAACGCAGGGTGGAATATATCCACCTTCATCCTTCTATTTTTATTATGTCATTATTTAATGAGATAATCTGTAGTCTGCTCAATAGAAACAAAGGTTAGCATTAAGCAAGTATTGCAGCAATGCAGCTAAACTACTGAACCAGAGTTAAGACCATATAAGGAGGGGAATGTGGAGAAATTTAAGATAGAACAAACACAAGCCATTTTTCATAAATTATAATATACTTTAAAAATATAATATACTGATCATGTCAGAGAGTATTACAACAGATCATTGTTAGAAAACATCCCTTTCTGAATGTAATGAGTTTATTCAGAGTTTAGATTTCCAGAGACAGAGGAATTGCATCCTACAGTACTAAAAATAGCTGATATTATTGTCAAACTGTTAAGTATAATCTTTGAGAAAATATGGAGCAACTAGTACAGTGATGGCTAACCTTTTAAACCTTTTAAAACATCTACTAAAGGGATTAAATCCTCTCAGGGTAAACTACCAAAGACTTTTTTTTTGTGATGATGGATAATTTAGCACTAATAGATAACATGGACGCAAAGAAATAGCTTTGCTAGAGAATATATTTTCTTTTCAGAACAACATAAATCTTTTTCAAGGAGAGATATGATATAGACTTCCAGAAATCTTGCAAATAAAATTCTAAACGCCGATATTTTACATACATCTTTTTCTGATCATAATCCAGTTCTTCTGGTACTTAGAAAAAAGAGTTTGAGTTATAGATGGAGATTAAATTAACCTGTTTTACAAAAGGAGATGGTTGTATGGTAAAGAACTATAAAAAGAAAGTGAATGAATAATCTGGGCAAAGGGGCAAATTAAATGCTAGCAAAGCAGTTATGAGGGGTTATTTTATACAATACAATTGCTTCAGTGGTGGGATTCACAATTTTTTTACTACCGATTCTGTGGGTGTGGCTTGGTAGGCATAGCATAGCTTGGTGGGCGTGGCAGAGGAAGGATATTATAAAATATCCACTCCTTACCCACTCCAGGGGAAGATTACTGTAAAATCCCCATTTCCTCCCGATCAGCAGAGACTTGGGAGGTGGAGAATAGATTGGGGTGGGGCCAGTCAGAGGTGGTATTTACCAGTTCTCCAAACTACTCAAAATTTCCGCTACCGGTTCTCCAGAACTGATCAGAATCTGCTGAATACCAGCTCTGAATTGCTTAGAGCAGGGGTCTCCAACCTCTGTCACCATTTCTCGGCGTACCAACAAGCAAAACCCTATCTGCAAGATGCAGGCAGCACTCGAAACCACACACCCTCCAGTCCGCAGAACCAGTCCTTGATGCCCAAAAGGTATGGGGCTGCTGGCCTAGAGAAGAAGAAAAAATCCCAGGAAAAGATACAAAAGGTATTGGTTGAAACTAAACAGAAGAAAATTGAATTGCAAAAGACACCTGCAGATTCTAAATTAAGTTAGACTCTACATCAAATTAAATTGCTATGTCAACAACTGTCTGTTAATAGTTTAAGAAATAGAAATAAAATTGAATTCTGTGAAGCAAAGACATTTTGAATTTGCAAATAAACCAGGAGGATAGTTGGGATATAAACTAAGAAGGAAAGGGAAAAGAGAATGGTTGAGAAAATGTGTGAAGGTAATAATGTAATAACAGATAATTATGATCTTATCAAAAAGTCCATAATTTTTATTATAACTTTTGCAACAAGCAGGAGCTAGATGTGTCTAAAATAGATGAATATTTGTTAAGACAATAGTTAACTAAATTCTCACAAACTCAGAGAACTTATGAATGATTCAATAATTACTTTTGAAATATCAGAAGCCATTAAAAAATGAAATTAGGCAAACCTCAAGGTCCAGATGGTTTTACAAACCAATATTATAAATGTGTTAAAAATGAACTTCTTCAGACTCTAAAGCAGTGGTATCAAACTCACATCAACAGGGCAGCGTCACATGACGTATTGAGTTATGGTTTTGATTTTGTGAAAATTGAATTAGAAATCCTACTGCGTGATAGTGATGAACATATATTATTGCTAAGGTCTATAAAGTGTTACTGAATTTGAATTTGGAAAATGAATATTTAAAGCACTGCATGATTCAGTGCGTAAGGAACTTTGGATATAATGTCATGCTTGGACAATGGGAGAATATGTGGATGAAAGATTTAAAATTTACACTAAATTATAATTTAAAAGAAAACTTCTATAAGATGATGTATTTAACATCAGATAAGTTGTCCAGAATGTATAAAAGTATTTCAAATGAATATTGGAATTGCAAAAGTAGACGGGATCACTTATAGTGGACCTGTGATACACCAAAGAAATATTGGAGTAGGGTTCACATCCTAATACAGAAGATTTTAAAAGTCAATATAAAGATAAAACCAAAAACTTTTCTTTGGGGTTAAGGACCCTTTGATTTCCACAATGGATGAATGGATGCAAAAATTGTTGGAATTAGCAGAGCTGGCTAAACTGACTGCTTTGATTAAAGAAAAAAAAAACCCACAATTTTGTTGCTACTTAGAAACCACAAATGGCCTTTGTTGTCGAGGTGGGGAAAAATAAACTTTGATTTTCGGTAGATTTTACTAAGTGGATAGGTTTATTGCTATAGAAATGGCTGGTTTATAGTATTATGTAAATGTAAAATGTTGAGGTTTGATGTTATTATCTTATTCCAATGCACCAAAGGGAGTCGGAAGTCAATGCCTTTTCTTTCTTTTTCTTTTTTCCTATACTTTTCCCTCCCTTTCTCCCTCTCCTATCTTTCCTACTATTTTCTTTTGTATTTTATACTATAACATTAAAAAAAACAACTTTTATCAAATTGAAGACAATATGTTGGGCTAGAAGCATGACTTTTTATGAAACATTAAAAACAATTTGCAGTTATACAATATCGTTTCTGTAAAATTTCATGTTGTTAACTTTTAGCTGATTCCTTTTGCTTGATTTTGCTTTCTACTTTTTATGTCATCTCTCAGTTTGATAAGAAATCCCTTTATCACACATCTAGATAATTTCTAAATATTTTAGGTAGTATATATAAGACAAAAATCCTGTGTGAAACACTATTTAAGATGTCATTTTAAATTAATGATGAACCATTAATGAATACATCAAGTATTCAGTATTATATTTCAAAATTTCTACTGCTGCAGCCAGGTGGATAAGCAGCTAATTGAACAAGCATCAAATATCAACTAATTCACCTATCTGTGGTAGTAGAAATGTTGAATTTAAGAATATTGACAAAAATATGTTACTCCTAGAAAATAATGCAATATTTTCTATATGTTCACAAATGTGATCACTTAATTATTTTCCTGAAATTTTGTTTTATCAGACTCTCATCTGTAATTTCAGTTTATTTCCCTAATTGAACATGATAGAAATTACTTGTTATGAGTATTTTGTATCATCTCTGTCTATTATTTGTGAAATAATGTCTGTAGGTTCTTCTATCATCCTGTAAGTAACTCCTGTGGTTCTAAAAGTCTGTACTTTAAAAAAGTAGCTCTGTTTTCTCGAAAAAAAATTTTGTAGACCCTTTTCTTGCTTTTTATCTTGTCCTACTTCATCAATTCACCCACTGCAAGAGTTCCTTCCCTGATTATGTCCTTGATTTCAGGACCCCAAAAGTCCTTTAATGTATCTCTTACCAAATGCTGTGACTCTGGCCGTAGCCTTATTGTATGTCAAACAGTTCCTCCTAGATTATATGCTGCTTCTTCTATACTCTCTGCATTTCTTTTTTTATTTAAATTTTAGTCTCCTCCTTTTGGTAACTTATCTCTGACATGGTACTTTTTGTATTTCAGTAGAAAGACGTATATACTGTATATTTTTAAATACTTAAGAAAATATGGTATTTTTAAAAGTAATGTTTCGGAAATGGTTAGTGTCTTCCATGTAATATTTTTATTCCACAGTCTGTAGATTTCCAGATTCTTCCTGAAGGCCATGGGCATTCCCGAGATGCCTACTCATTTGGTGTAATGGTTGAAAAACTGCTTAGTTTTTTAAATGAAGAAGGTAAGAATTCTTGGAAATAGAATGCATTGCCTTAAATGTAAATATACTCACAATTCAGAATTGATAAAAGAAAATACTTTATATACAGTGCCTATCCCCCTGCAACTTCCAAATAAACAGAGGATCCAGCTTGGGGGTAAGGGTATGTGGGAGGTACTTGGCCTCAGCCCAACAGCTCTGAGGAAGAGGCAGAATGAGTTTTTCCGGCCTTGGAGAACTGTGCTTCTTCACTGTGGGATGATGGAGAAAGCTCAGTTCTTCAGCCCCACCATTATATAAAGCAAGATCTAGAGAAGATGAGGCTTTGTCTCCCTTGGTGGAATATATAAAACATGATAGCTCTTGAGAGCCAGGTGAGCTGAAACCTTCCTTTTGTTAGGATTGAGGAGGAGGAGGAGGGCAACGGGGAACTTGTTTTCAGGATAGTGGGTCAACCACGTTGGGCTCCAGTGCAGGTTCTGGGAGACCTCATGAGTTTCCCTTTGAGGTTACAGCACTGGAGTGGGATGAAATGGCACCCAACTCCAAGCTGCTGTAAAGGGAGGCGAGGAGCTGTTGCTGGTGCAACTTGTTCCATACCTACCCAATGCTGCACCTACCCAGTGCACCCACCCGGCCATGCCCACCCAGCTGTCCCCAGTTGGGCGCTTCGAATCATCTGCACCGAGTCATCTGTGCCAACCTGATTGCGCCCACTTGTATGCGCTCAGTTGGCCAATGTGACCTGTTCAGCACTGACCCAGCTGCATCCACCCGGTCACATCCACCCAGCCCCACCCACTGGTCGGAGCCCACCTGGCCATAACGAGTCATCTGTGCAGACCCGGCATGGGCCTTCTCCACTCCCCCCGGCCATGCCCACAATCCACATTGAGCTGGCCACTGTGAGTCATCCCGTTCTGCTCTAAAGAATACAAAATAAGAAAGTTCTGGTTTTAGTAATTAAAAATGTAAAATGATAGAACAATTTTCTCTCCAAAGAAACTGAAACGTCCATTATTTGTGCCACAATATTTTTTTTCAGCGTAGAGTAGGTTTCTTTACAAGGTCCTGTACGTACTTCACATAATGTTGTAAAATACTGCCTTTTAAAACCAGCTGTTAATAACTTCAGGGTTGTGTATTAGAATCCTTAGAAGGGGTTTTTCAAAACAGTGTTATATATCAAGGCAGCAGTGGTTTGAATATCCTGCTGTATAGATTGGATCAAGAATTGATTTAAAAGTTGACAATTTTTAGTGTAATTATTTTTTGTCTTTAATTTTAAAATTTGGAATCTTGATTCCAAACAGAATAATTCTGTGCTTTTGACATGTGGAGCAAATAAACTTATAAACTCTGCTATGAAAGTTTGTTTTCTCAGAATTTTCAAGTAGAAAAACCTGTTCTTCACTTCCATTCCTTTGAAATAATTTCCTGTTATATTTAGTTGCCATTTCAGTACTTGCATCTCCATTTAGCTCATTTTATTTTCTTCCATAGCCACTATAACGAAAAAAGAAGCTGTTTTGGACAGTTAATGTTTGCTTAAGGTGCAAAAGAATAAATCATTTTCATTTTTCACTATGCTCTCTTGATTTGACAGAACCTTTTCGTCTTTGTTTTAAAGAGAATTGATTAAACTTTGTGTTCTAGTTTCAGAGGATGTATTTTCCAGCTTTCAGCATACATTACGCTCCACTTTGCTAAATCCAGATCTAACATGCCGCTCCACATTGTCCAATCTACTGTTTCATGATTTTTTTAAGTAAGTATGTTACTGAAATATAAACTAACTTGTCAAAGCTTTAATGTTTTGTTTTCTAATTTACATTGGTAAAAGTAACTATGTATTGTTAGCTAAAGAGCCGAGGTGGCGCAGTGGTTAGGGTGCAGTACTGCAGGCCACTTCAGCTGACTGTTATCTGCAGTTCAGCGGTTCTAATCTCACCGGCTCAAGGTTGACTCAGCCTTCCATCCTTCCGAGGTGGGTGAAATGAGGACCCAGACTGTGGGGGCAATATGCTGACTCTGTAAACCGCTTAGAGAGGGCTGAAAGCCCTATGAAGCGGTATATAAGTCTAACTGCTATTGCTATTGCTATATTGTTCTTTGTATTAGGAGCTAAATAATACTGCAATGCAATTGCAGTTCATTTACACCAATCTTGATGATATGTAAGATATAAGCAATGATTTGAATAGTTCCAGTATTTTTCATAATCTGTGATCAAGGCATAAGCAACACTAATTGAAAAAATAAGCTTTGGTTAAAAGAATGATCAATACTGTTGTCTACATGTTTTTCTACTGCACTCACCCAGTTCTTATAGCATAATTTCTGATGTGATGTAGTTAGTTTTTTGTTTCTATTTTTTAACAACTAGCTTGTGCAGAGCCTGAGGCTGAAAATTCAACATGAATTGTTCTTGAAGAAATCTCTTTTTAAGTTTTTTGTTTTGATATCATTTCACTGTGAAGTATGACTGCATCTTTCTATTTGCAAATGAATCATTTTTATTTATGGATGTTGAAGTATTCTGTTCTGTTTGTATGTCTTTGCTCAATAATGGTCATTTAAACTTTTTCAGAAACGATTTCTTAGAAGTGGTAAGCTTTCTGAATAGTTTAACACTGAAATCCGAGGAGGAAAAAACAGAATTTTTCAAGTAAGAATAAATGTTGATTGTTTGTTTTTTACTTTTGTATATTACTTTCCATGGAGTTTTATGACGTTTTTTTGGTTGTTTGTTTGTTTGACTATAGTAACTTGATAAATTGAAAATAAAAATAACTGGGAATAATGCTACCAGGTATAGTTCAGACAACCTCCTGAAAATTGGATAGCTCCATCAAATTGCAAGAAACTAATTCTTTGTGCAAGTGGTTAAGTCATCCTCTAAAATCTAGGGGGGGGAAAATAAAATAAAGGTTCAAAGTGGCAGTTCTAAAGCAAGTTATAACGGTAATTCATTACTATATTCTGATCAATTGATCAGGAACTTGTGTCTGAATTAATAACGTGTCATTCTTTTCTATAATACTTTATCTTTCCAGTGAAAAAGAATAACTTGAAACCTTTTATGTTTGAATTATGTATTTTGCTATTGACCTATGATATTGCTTGAGATAGTTAAAATAATTAGCATTTATTTATTGGCATTTTCAAAAAGATTTTGCATGAATGAAAATATGTTTTTAAATTTCATTAAAGTTATTTGAAAGCAGTGACATTTTTCAAAACATAAAAATAATTTGCAAAAGAATGATATAAAAACTGTTTTGTTTATTATGAAGAGTGTCCAGAACATTATATGGGCATGCTAAATTAGGCTGCTAAACAATTCTTGGAGTCAAGATTTTTTTTTCTTGTGCCTTTTAATCAGTCTTCTTGGCAAAATTTCAGAAGTGGTTTGGCCATTGTTTACTTCTCAGAGCTAAGTGAGAGTGACTGGTCTACGGTCGCCCAGCTGGCTTCATGCCTATGGTGGGACTACAATTCTGGGTCGCCCAGTTTCTAGCCTGATGCCTTAATCACTTCTCCAAATTGCTCTTTCAAGATCATACTGGCCCAGTATTAAAGATCTGCAAATTCCCAGGTCCTTGGTTTCAACTTTTCAACGTATTAATAAACAGCATGGGATGTTGCTTTTTATAAGATTGCTGTGGTTTAGTGGTTTAGTACATCTGTAGCAGAAAGCATTTTGGGACACCATTATTCATTGAGGCCTATTTGGAAATAATGTAAAATAGTATTTCTAAAATCTATAGTGATCTCCTTTGTTTTATTAACATTTAGAACCAGGTTACTTGGCTGTTCCAGCAGGCTGGGGGGGGGGGGGGGGCTGAGAAGCATTTACCTCCACGGAAATTGTGAATGTTGGTTTTGTTTTTAATATGTTGTCTTTGTCTCGTTTTCCCCCTTTCCCTTGTCTTTTGTGAGCCGCCCGGAGTCCTCCGGGAGTGGGCGGCATACAAGACAAATAAATAAATAAATAATACTTTTATTGCACCAGTTCACCAGAACCTTCACCTCTTCCCTTTATGCATCTTCATTGTCAATCCAGATAAGACCCACCACTGCTGTGTCATCTGCATACTTCACAATATGATTTGTAGCAGATTTGGCATAGCAGTTGTGGGTCATCAAGATGGACAGTAGCAGACTCAAGACAAAGCCCTGTGGGGAACCTGTACTCAAGGAGATGGAGTTGGAGACTTTTCTTCCAATTCACACAAACTGGGGTCTATCAATAAGGAAAGCCAGCATCCAATTACATAAAGGACTATTAAAATCTAATACGCCCAATTTGTTCACCAAAATTTGTTTACTCAAAGTATAACTGGAATTGCTTCAGATATTCAGGAGGATGACCTGATTATTGATGAGTTGTAATCTACAAATATTCTAGACCAAATTAGCACCCTCAATGGGGTTGTCTATATGAATTTCCTACTAGTCAGGTATCATGAATTAGAGCCTTCAAATCCATAGTCTTTGTGTGGAGAAAAAATGGATCTTGTTATTGAGGGGGGTGGAGGGGATATAAGGAACTTAAATATTTACCATATTTTTCGGAGCATAAAACACACTCCCCCCCCCAAAAAAAGAGGGTGAATATTTGGATGCATCTTATATACTGAATGTAGCCAAAAACGTGATGCACAGAGGTGGTGATGGTCTGTGGCAATCCCTGCAGCCTAGAACAGCTGATTGAGGGTGTTCTGGAAGGCCAATCCACCCGTCAATCAGCTGCTCATGCTGAATTAGGCTGCAATAATGTACTGAAGATGACTTGGCTGTTCACTGTTTGCTGCAAAGATGTGTCAGAATTTTCAGCCGCAATCACATTCAGAAAGCACACACAAGTAACTGATTCAGTAGGATTCAATAATTTCTCTTTATATATAATATAGCATATTAAGTAAATGTACAATACCAAAAGCAGGTTTTTCAATGTGGTAGTTCAGCAAAGAGGTTTCACTTTCAGTTTTAGTTTCAGCAAAGCATGCAGCTTCAGTACAGAACTAGCCATGCCCTGGCTCCTTGCTGTCTCCTTCCTTGTTGCTCACACAGCAAATACTGTTTGTTTCCAAACATCCCTCAACTCTCTCACACACTGACAGGACACTAGCCAGATGAATACCATGGATGCTGGTAGGCAGGCAGAATTTTTTTTACTGATTTTCCTCCCCAGAAACTAAAGTGCGTCTTATACTCTGAAAAATGTGGTAATTATATGACATTTGATTGTCTTTTTGGTATGATTTAATGGACTATTATAAATGCTGTTATTTAAAAAAAGTGTAAGCTTCACAGATTCGATTTCCAAGGTATTAATAGCTTAATATCTGCAAAACTATATTTCTACATTTGAAGATAGAGAACAGTAGAAGAAATTCGAGGTTCGAGCTTCATTTTATTTATATGCCGCCCTATTCCCAGCGGGACTCAGGGCGGCGCACAAACCCGAGGGGAAGGGAAACACAAAAACTACAACAAAAAATACAGGGCATTTAAAACAACCAACAGCCACACGATTCGAGAGGGGAAGGGAACTCATCGACCCCAGGCCTGCCAACACAGCCAGGTTTTAACGGCTTTTCGGAAGGCCTGGAGAGAGGTGAGGGTCCAAATCTCTGCGGGGAGCTCGTTCTAAAGGGCCGGAGCCGCCACAGAGAAGGCCCTCCCCCGGGTAGTGACCAGATGACATTGGCTAGTAGACGGAACCCGGAGGAGGCCTAATCTGTGTGATCTAATGGGTCTTTGGGAGGTAATTGGCAGCAGGTGGTCTCTCAAGTACCCAGGTCCAATACCATGAAGGGCTTTATAAGTGACGACTAGCACATCCGGAGACCAATCGGTAACCAGTGCAGCTTGCGGAGGATAGGTGTAACGTGGGTGTACCGAGGTGCACCCACAATCGCTCACGCGGCTGCATTCTGGACGAGCTGAAGTCTCCGAATGCTCTTCTAGGGCTGCCCCATTATGGAGCTTATTCTTATATGCAAAGGGTTTGACCTGTTTTTTTTTAAAATGTTTGAGGGGAGAAGTGGTAAATGTATATAAATGTAGAAACTGGGAGGTACTGACCAATTTCTTTCTTAATACAGATTCCTGCTAGATAGAGTGGCTGGCTTGTCAGAGAAGTTGATTGCTTTGCGCTTGGTACCTCTCTTGCTCAATCAGCTTGTGTTTGCTGAACCAGTAGCTGTCAAGAGTTTTCTTCCTCATCTTTTGGGGCCCAAGAAGGGTAAACACTGACTACTATCTCTCCAGCATGCGTTCAATCTGAGAGTTGGGAGTGCCCTAGAAGTGCCACAGGATGGGGTTAGGGGACAAAAATTGTCATGGCTGCTTTCACCTCTTCTGCCATGTTTTCTATCCCGATTTTCTAACTCTTTAACCAAGATAATGGTTGGTTTAAATCAGTGTTTCTCAACCTTGGCAACTTGAAGATGTCCGGACTTCAACTCCCAGAATTCCCCAGCCAGCATTCGCTGGCTGGGGAATTCTGGGAGTTGAAGTCCGGACATCTTCAAGTTGCCAAGGTTGAGAAACACTGGTTTAAATGTACTACTGGAGTTTTTGTTCTTAGAGATGAATGAAAGTTGCCATATTGACTCCTTTCGTCCTTCCCATTGGCTGCAGTAAGCAAGGACTGAAGCTTTCTGTTTTTTCACATCGTGCTTCAAATGCTAGAAAAAGTTAACAGTTCTCTTTAAAGACTTCTAGTTTTAAGTTTTAAATATTTAATTGTAAAATGAAATATTGGTGGTAACAGTTGTGACAAAAACTTTGAATTGCCAGTTTTAACTGACATCGTGTTAACTTTCCAATTTCTTTATGCCAGATAAATTGAGTGAAAGCCAGATCAATGGCCTGCTGTCTCCAGCTATGTTCCAAGCACATGTCAGCCCAGTGCTGCTGAAACTCTTCGAGGTGCACGAAGAACATGTTCGGATGGTACTCCTCTCTCACCTAGATGCCTATGCAGAACTGTTTACACAGAAAGAGCTAAAAAACATCATATTGCCACAGGTGAAAAACATTGTACATACTGCCCTGTTTCCTTGCTTTATCAGATAGGGCTGACCGAGATCAATTCTGGAGGCTTTTTCCCCATCCCATCTATGCATATGAGATAGATGATACAGATAGACAGACAGATGTTTGTGTTACAATAGTGGCGAATATATGTAGTGCAGGTATAGGATAAAAGTGAAGATTTGTTCTCCGAGCGTATGGGTTGGTTTCCGAATTATTATTATTATTATTATTATTATTATTATTATTATTATTATTATTATTATTATTATTTATTTGTCTTGTATGCCGCCCACTCCCGGAGGACTCCGGGCGGCTCACAAAAGACAAGGGAAAGGGGGAACGAGACAAAGACAACATATTAAAAACAAAACCAACATTCACAATTTCCGTGGAGGTAGATGTTTCTCAGCTCCCCCCAGCCTGCTGGAACAGCCAGGACTTGGTGGCTTTGCGGAAGGCCGGGAGGGTAGTAAGGGTCCGGATCTCAACAGGGAGCTCGTTCCAGAGGGCCGGAGCTGCAACAGAGACTCTCCCCCGGGGAGTCGCCAGCCGACATTGGCTGGCAGGTGGAATCCGGAGGAGACCTAACCTGTGCGATCTAATTGGTCTGAGAGAGGTAATCGGCAGGAGGCGGTCTCTCAGGTACCCAGGTCGAATGTTTTTTATCAGGCTAGGTAATATCTTCAGTTGAGTTTAGGGGAGTTTTCACCTAAACTCCGGTGAAGATGTTACCTAGCCTGGTAATGAAATGTTTGGAAACCAATCTACAAGCTCGGAGAACGAACCTTCCACCCTCAGACATTTTGTGAGTCTAGATATGCAAATTGGCTAGAGGTCATATACCCCAAAAGGGCAGGGATAGGATACATCATGCGTACATATAGCTAAACACATAGGGAAAATAAAGTGATGTTCTGGAAGCATAAACCTCTGTGTACTTACTCTGCAACAAATCTCAGTGAGTTGATACTACTTAAATTATGATGAATATTTAAGCAGCTTTTTCTTTGTTTGCAAAAAAAGAAACTCCAAAATTACATGATTGGTTTATGTATTATTGACTTTTGTGCTAGGCTGCAGGTACAAGTCATCTTATGCATTACTTTGTAATATGTTGTAGTTCAGTGGCTGTTATATAAGACAGTGAGTAAAGGAAACTTTCAAGGGATTAGGGAAGCTGAGCATTCTCATTCCCACACAGAGCCTTCGTGGACAGAGGAGACTCTACATTGCATCCTTTACAAATGGAGGATGACAAAGTTGCTATTCACCTCTTAAGTGAAAGCAGCTGTTTCTCCCCCTCCATTTCAGGCACTTGTTCTGTTTATAGTATGTACCAATTCATTTGATTACCATTATTACCAAGTAGAACCGTTCATCGTTTTGACCATAGCAGGTCAAGTGACAAAATGTACATTGTAACCTCACAACTCAAACTCTTATCTCTGAAGTACTTACATGCAATAAGTATGCTAGTATGATACAAGTATGAAAGTATAGAGTTTGTGCCATGATATCACAATGCATGTTTTGTCATGTTATCATTGTGGATGGCTGTGGATGCCTGTGCTGGGTAATGTAAGGTGACCATCTCAAGGCATGAGTAATTATGTATATGTGGCGGGGAGGGAATGTTCTTTATAGTAAATCACAAAAATTAAGGATTGTTGATTTCTGCAGTGAGATTATTTACAAAGATAAAGTCAACTAGTCTTTTTCATTTCTCTTCAGGAATATGATTCTGAAGTTCTAGCCATCCTCTCCATCTGGATTGATTTTTCCCTTAGTCCATCTTCTCTGGTTTACATAGTTACATCCATTAATTTTATCTGTGCTGGACAGTTACAAGTGGGAACAAGTATTTGGCATTTCAAAACTCTTTTGTATAAATATTCAATTCTAAATCTACACAAAGCAGATAAATCTGGATGAGTTATAGCCAACCAGCTTAAAAGTATCATTGTGGTAGAAAATGCTTCCAATAAACTACATTTTTAAATGTCTGCCCCTCCCCCCCTTGCCCATCCCAAGTATTGCAATTATTAAGAAAGGGATTTTTCAGACCTACGTTGTTGTTTTTTAACTGAAGATGGTTAGGAAGCCAACTCCATTTAACAGAATATCTTTATTCTAGGTTTTACTTGGCTTGCGAGATACTTGTGATTCTCTAGTGGCTGTGACACTGCAAAGCTTAGGAGTGCTAGTCTCATTCCTTGGACCTGATGTGGTTGTAGGGGGTGACAGAACAAAGATCTTCAAGCGTTCAGCCCCAAGTTTCACTAAAATTATGGATCTTTCCTCTGAAGGTAAATAAATATAGTCAATTTTAGCTCTCCTACAAACAAAAGCTCTGTTGATGAAACTAGAACAGACAGTGTAATTGGAGCAACATACTTAATCACAATCTATGCTATACTTTAAAAAGGAAAGCACCAGGGAAAAAGTTACATGCTTAGGATTCATTTGGGGATAGTTACTGAACCATTAAATTGCAGTAATTTTTCTCCTTGATATGGAAGGCTGTTTACATAATAAGTTCTAAACAAAGCTAAAGTGTAACGATGTTATGTAATTTGGAATAATTGTGTAGCTAGTAGATAGGAATCATTAATCGATACAGCAAATTGTTTTTCATAAAGATGCAGTACGATGTTACCTTATTCTGGGTGTTTGGTGAACATGCTGGATCATCAAAGAATTGGCATTACCATCTTCTGATCTCAGACCTGCTTCTGGATTTCACTGAATTGGTTTTTAAATGGGAAATATGTGGGTAAATAGCTTCTGGACAGAGAAAATATTTTTTGAATTAAAGACTTCCTAGGAAACCATTGTCTGTGCAACTCAATTTACATAGCTTATAATTTTTCCTCTCACTCACAGTGCAATTTCAGAAGATATAAAGTAGCATAAGAGATAAAGAAACTCATCATCTACTAAATGAAGTGTCAGATCACATGTCCCAAAAGCTCTAAAAAATATCAAATCAATACATTTCATTCATCCCTACGTTAGATCTGTTAATAGCAGTAGACTTATATACCGCTTCATAGGGCTTTCAGCCCTCTCTAAGCGGTTTACAGAGAGTCAGCATATTGCCCCCAACAATCTGGGTCCTCATTTTACCCACCTCGGAAGGATGGAAGGCTGAGTCAACCCTGAGCCGGTGAGATTTGAACCGCTGAACTGCTGATCTAGCAGTAGCCTGCAGTGCTGCATTTAACCACTGCGCCACCTTGGCTCTTGTTAAGGCAGGTTGAACTTCTGCAAGAGAAAGAATTCCTGCTTTTAAATCTGTCTACTATACCAATGGACTTGTGGAACTAAGTCTCATTTGCAGGAAGAGCAATGTCAGCAGTAGGGCTTAAGGCTCCATTTGTTTTATCAGTTTATCTGTGTAGGGCAGGGGTCAGCAACCTTAAACACTCAAAGAGCCACAAAGGTCCAAACCGGAAGCCCCTGTTCAATTCTGGAGCCGACTGGAAGTCCAGTTTCTGCCACCCTAGAGTCTCCTCCTAGCGCGGCATCCTTTTTCTTCTACCTGTCCTAACCGGAAACCCTATCAATTGTGGAGCAGACCAGCAACAGGGAGCCGCAGCACAGGGATGAAAGAACCACATGCGGCTCCGCAGGTTGCTGACCCCTGCTGTAGGGTGATGAGGGGAAAGCAAAGGCTTGTGTGGCTGGGGGTGAGGATTCCTGTTCAGATGGGTTGTCTTAGAAGTCCAAATTGGGCATGCAGATCAGATTCCCCATCTCTGATTTATTGCTTTGCTTTCAGTTTTTATAACCCTTTATCCATCTTATGATAAGAGCAAATAATTCATGATTAGTATCAGTATGAAAAGTATGAAATATATTTTAAATGTTTTGATATTACTGGGTTGCTGCTTTTTTCTAGTATATCCTTCTATGTCTTAATATCTTAACAGACCCCTCTGATGATGTAGTGAGCTGTGAGGGTAAACTAATCTATCTGCCACTACAGCATAATTCAAGTATGTTTCTCAAGTGCCACAGTTCTGGAAGTTTGTCCTTCAGCAACAAGAACAATGTACCAGGGGAAGGTTTTCATATTGCCCTAAGAAAAGGTAGCCTTAGTCTAGTTTATTTTTGGCTTTCTTTCTAAAAAGTATTATATCTGTCAATCTGCGAGACCGCGTACGGCCACATACCTCCCTACGGCCGGTGAGATCCCACAGATTAGGCCTCCTTCGGACGCCATCAGCCGGACAATGTCGGCTAGCGGCTCCCCGGAGGAGAGCCTTCTCTGTGGCTGCTCCGACCCTTTGGAATGAGCTACCCCCAGAGATCCGGACCTTACCCACTCTCATGGCCTTCCGGAAAGCTGTTAAAACCTGGCTATTCCAGCAGGCCTGGAGCTGTTGACCTCATTGTTGAGGTCCAGCCCTGATCAGAATGAATGCATGTGTGGTAACTTTAAATTTGTTTTCTTTTTCTTTTCATTATCCCTTCTTCCTTCTTTTTGGAAGCCGCCCGGAGTCCTTCGGGATTGGGCAGCCTATAAATTTTATTAATAAATAAATATTAATAATAAATCTAAGACAAAATCCAGATCTATACCATTTGGGTAATATATTGGGAAAGCTACGATAAGATACTGTATTTCTTTTGAATGTAAAGTGAAATATAGCAATTGAGAGAATTCTAGACTAGGCAGCTGTTACTCAGCTTTAGAAAAAAAAATCTTACCTTGTATTATATAGTGAAGTCTGTAAATGGAAGTAATATGCCTGTATGTTTAAGTACAGGGCGGGGCATAACCTTTTCCTAGGGGGTCACAGCAACACTTGTAATAACAACACAAATAATTCATACACCATTCGAAAGCCCATCAAAAACTGAGTTTATTGACACGATTTAATAGTCAGTATGACCACCATTAGCCCTTCGAACAGCATTCAAACGAGGTGGATAAGAACACAACAAATCTTCAAACAGTTCCGTTCGATTTTCCAGATTTTCCAGAGGGCGGGGCATAACCTTTTCCTAGGGGGTCACAGCAAGATCGACAGCAGTTTACAACTTCCGCGACACCTCATTTTAAAGCCCATAAAAAAAACTGAATTGAATGAGCTATTAAATGTTAAATTTGTTTCGGTTGAAACTTTGAGAATGAATTTGGAAACTGTGTTGAAAAATCTGGAAAATCGAACGGAACTGTTTGAAGATTTGTTGTGTTCTTATCCACCTCGTTTGAATGCTGTTCGAAGGGCTAATGGTGGTCATACTGACTATTAAATCGTGTCAATAAACTCAGTTTTTGATGGGCTTTCGAATGGTGTATGAATTATTTGTGTTGTTATTACAAGTGTTGCTGTGACCCCCTAGGAAAAGGTTATGCCCCGCCCTGTACAAACGTGTGTGTGTATGACTTCATTTAGTTTCACTAAATCACTGATCAAAGCTTATGTATGTTCTCTAGGGACGCAAGACACTCTGAACTTATATAATATTCCTAGCGGAATAAGTAACATAAATAATGGCAACAACTGCCACCATGTGACTGAGAAGACAGAGGAATGGCCAGACTGGAATGAGTGCGAAGAGCTCAAGCCAGAAAAAAATAGAATTGCTGACACCAAACTGAAAGACTTTTGTGTTAACAGCCATCCATGTCTTGCCAATCATGATGGAGAAGAGAAATCTCCTTTTAAGCTCTCTTCAGGAAACATCCACTATGATAGAGGGATAAGTGACATCGCAGAGCTGCAGCTGCCTCCAAATACATTTGCGCCCCCAAAAGAACTCGGAACTCTCCAAAATAATCCTTTGCCAGAGTCTATCAGCAACAATGATGGCTGTGACCCAAGAGACCAGGATCAAAAGTCTTATTTGACCAAAACGTCATTTCTAGAGAAATCTCCGAAGTTGAAAAGTGGTTTAGGAGAAGAGTTTGTGATCCAGGTGAAGAGGAAAGAATTGCATGACACAGAGCTGGACTGGTTTGCAGACATGGTCCCAGATATAAAATCTTCGCTCTTAGTTCTACCAGGATTAGAGACCCAGTCATTTACTCAGAGTAACTCAGAGACAGTTTTGAGCTCTATAAGCGATGGACAAGAAATGCAGTTTTCTTCTAAATTTGCAGCATCAGAAATTGCAGAGGTAAGAATTTGAAGAACAGAAGCTCTAGTACAGTACTTTATGAAACTCCTGCTGTGTGTTAGTTGGCGACTAAGGTTATTATATCAGGTTGATTCCATGAGTGATGTGGGAGACATTTTGTCAGCTACCTTCTTAGTAGATGTGCTCACCTAACACTGATTCAACTGAACTGTTAGGACAGATCACGGTCTGATTGAATTGAAACTTGGAATAACTTGATTTCATTTTCAGATGAGACTATTTCTGAAGGGGCTTGGTGGACGAATAGGGAAAGCCTGGTGCTCTTTTCCTTCCTCCCATCTTCTCCTGTGTGGCTTTTGTGCCAAGCCATCAACCGTCCTCTCTCAGGCATTTTCCTTGCCTTAACTACATATTTTTAATTCAAGTGCAGCACATCTATAGCAGTGGTCTCCAACCTTGGCAACTTTTTCAACTCCCAGAGTTCCTCAGCCAGCAAAGCTGGCTGAGGAACTCTGGGAGTTGAAGTCCACAGGTCTTAAAGTTGCCAAGGTTGGAGACCACTGATCTATAGGACCACCTTCCCAGTACTGTAGTGTACCTTCCTTCTCCTTATATTCCTTTAATTGCTATGACAACCACCATTTTCTTTACCACCCACTGCACCCAAACATTTGTGTTCCACATCTGTACATTGTCAGGAGGCCCATCATCAGAATTTGCTGTTTTGTACAATATTAACTCTTGTTTTCAGTAGTTGCACTAGCAAAGAGAATACTACATGTCTTTTTTGAACAGGTGATTGCTTAAAGAAAACACGTCTTAGCTACCGTCTCATAATGCAGGAAAAAAAATATCAAATTTAAAATAGCTCTATAATAGTGTTAGAGAAAAGACACGATATTATTGTATCATGTAGTTATTTTGTGAACTAACTTCAACATGAAGGTGCCTGTGTCAGAATTGGATTGGCATCCATGTTTCATTTCATAATCTAGGAAGGCCACACAGGTTCTTAGTAGTGTTGTAAGAAGAAATTGTTTTGATCCGCTTAAGTTTGTCTTAGATTCAGGAAAATCAGGACCCCCAAGATAGTTGTGATTGATACACTTACAGGGCGGGGCATAACCTTTTCCTAGGGGGTCACAGCAACACTTATAATAACAACACAAATAATTCATACACCATTCGAAAGCCCATCAAAAACTGAGTTTATTGACACGATTTAATAGTCAGTATGACCACCATTAGCCCTTCGAACAGCATTCAAACGAGGTGGATAAGAACACAACAAATCTTCAAACAGTTCCGTTCGATTTTCCAGATTTTTCAACACAGTTTCCAAATTCATTCTCAAAGTTTCAACCGAAACAAATTTAACATTTAATAGCTCATTCAGTTCAGTTTTTTATGGGCTTTAAAATGAGGTGTCGCGGAAGTTGTAAACTGCTGTCGATCTTGCTGTGACCCCCTAGGAAAAGGTTATGCCCCGCCCTCTGGAAAATCTGGAAAATCGAACGGAACTGTTTGAAGATTTGTTGTGTTCTTATCCACCTCGTTTGAATGCTGTTCGAAGGGCTAATGGTGGTCATACTGACTATTAAATCGTGTCAATAAACTCAGTTTTTGATGGGCTTTCGAATGGTGTATGAATTATTTGTGTTGTTATTACAAGTGTTGCTGTGACCCCCTAGGAAAAGGTTATGCCCCGCCCTGTACTGCTATTCCTGGGAAACAAAAATGACCCCTGTGGGGGGAAAAAATGCACTTTCTCGCTGACTGCTATTAAATAGCAGTGGTTCACAGAGTTCAATAATGTCACTGGCCATCTTCATGATTTGATCATTATTTCAGGTGGATGGTGTTGGCTGGGAAGAAGACGACCTGAACTGGGAAGAAGATACTAACTGGTGATGATGAAGATCTTCTGTTGGTTACAGTTCATTAGCTTCTTTCACAGTACTCTGGATATTCTAAGTCCTCTCCTCATTCTCCACTTTCAAAAGCAATGAGAACTTGGTATTGGCATATCAGTGCTTGCCTTTCTGAGTTAAACCTTTAGGCCAAAACTACAGCAGGGATTTCCCTGCCTTGGTTGCTAACAATTGGACAAAGCGGGATGTTACAGATATGTGGCTTTATATTTCCACAACTGTTTTATTTCTGAAGAATTCTAGGAAAAATAAATGGATAAATCACTAGCTTTTTGTGCAACTTATTTTTATGAGTAAACTGGCTTCAAAACATTTCTGTTGATCCTACAATTACAAGCGTAATTGTAGAATAAATGAGATTAAATTAGGACAGGAGGGAAAAACCACAGGATAGCAGCAAATCTTAAATTTTTATATTAGACAGTTTATTTCCCAGATAAAAATATCCTGAAGGGGATTGTTAAATATATTTGTAATTCTTACGTTTTGGTAGTAAAGATAATATAAACAAACTAAAGAAAGAGCATAGATTAACACACGTGCAACTTTTAAAATCATTATTTTCACTCAGTTGCAATACTTTTCAACCAGAAAGCCATAATAAATTATAAACATAAAATATGCAGCTTTCCAGATCCAGAATTACTACTAGTTCTGCCTGTTTTGTGTTCAAACCCTAAATGTGGATTTTCAGTTTACAGTACAATACTAAAATCATCCAGAAATGACACCTTCGTCGTATCAATGTATGCTATTCTTTAAGCTGTGCAATGTCGCCTGTAATGTTTCCAGTTTCTTTGCAAGCCAAGTGGGGGGTGGGCCTTTCTGTAACAATTGCTTCATGGTCTCCAGCGCTCTTTCAGCCTTATCAACCGCTGACTTGTACTGCACCTCAGTGGGTGAGTAGCACATTCTCTTGGGGGAGGGCTACAATTAAAAAAACAGAAGAGCAGTTCTGTAACACAAGGATTTTAAGCAGGGGAGTATAATGAACCGAGTCAATGCAATAAAATCCAACAATTTCCCATGATACTCTTTGATTTTCAAGCCCTGTAGTCCTTTGTTTCTTATTAGAAGGATCAAAGTGGCTCTGTTTTAAATATATGGGTATTTATGCCTGAAATTAATCCTCCTTGACAACCAAAAAGAATATATATTGTAATGCTGAGGGAAGCTTCTCCACATGCAAATATATAGAATTTTTTAGTTACATACTTCTAAAGCTGTTCTGATATTACTGGCTAGTTATGCAGCAGTTTGGACACGAAAAATAGTAAAACCATATAATTGTAGAGGTCTATAGAAGCAGTTATAGTCCAATTGTCACAAACTCAGTTCTGGAGGTAAGATTGTTGTATAAATATAGAAAGTTATATTTATAAAACAATATGCACTAGACTTCAGACTTACCTTCCCTACTTAAAATGACTCCTCTAAATACAAGCACTAAAGCAGAATGATTTGGTGACTGTTCGAAGTTACAACAGTATTGAGAAAATGACATGATCGTTTTTCACACTTCTGACAGTCACAGCATCCTCACAATCACGTAATCAAAATCCGGATATTTGGCAACTGACTCATATTTATGATGGCTACAGAGTGCAAAGATCATGTGATCACTTTTTGCAACTTTCTGATGAGCAAAGTCAATGGGGAAGACATTTAACAATTATCTTACTAATTTAACAAGTGCAGTGATTCACTTAATAACTGGCAAGGTCATAAAATGGGGCAAAACTCACTTAACTGACATGCTTAGCAACATAAATTTTGGACTCAATTGTAGTCCTAAATCAAGGACTACCTCCATTACACAGAGAATATTAGGAAAACTTCCACCTTTAAATGATCTAAAGTAACTTGCAGTTTCGGAAGATTTTCTGGAATGTAAGAATACATTTCAAGGCACTGATCACTTAATACAAGACTAGACATCAACAGTTGAATAAGAACAATGTTAAATAGAGGAGTGGAAAGTGCATTTTCTTGTTTCTTGCAAGTAAGATTTCATCATGCTAGCAATCACTTTAGTAAATGTGATTCCCTCTGTATCTTAGATATATAAATTTTAATTGGAGTTAATTTCCATGAATGAAAAACCTAAGATCATATAAATGGTTGTTAATGTCACAGCATCTGTGAGTACCCTCGATTAACCCTAAATTTTCCAATATAAAAATAACACTCTGATACCCCTTGTCATTCTGAAGTTAGCCTTTCTCATTAAAAAGACAACGAAATACCTCTCCAATAAGAGCTCTTTGCCCATCAGCTCTGGCCTCCAGGAAGAAGCGCATAAAAAGAGCATTTTCTTCTTTCATTCGATCTGCTTTTGCTTTTGGTGTCTCCTCAACATGATTGCTCTGTGAGAGAATAACAAAAATAACCAGCATTTATAATTAATGACTGTTAATAGTTCCTATCATAGCAGTTACCTTAGTTTACTCTTAGAAGGGGCAAAGAGAAATAAAATTAAACAGACACTCAAGTGAAGAAGAATAAAGATCTTAAAACCATTAAGTTTTAAGAATTACCATATTTTTCAGAGTATAAGACGCACAAGTATAAAACGCGCCAAGATTTTGAAGAGGTTAAATAAAAAAAAAAAAAAAAAAAGGTTTTGCCCTCCCCGGCCCCCAGGAGCACTCTGCACTCCATTTTTTCTGTGAACAATGGGGAATACAGAGAGTTTGGGAGGCCTGCAAAGTTCTTATAGCAATAGCAGTAGACTTATATACCGCTTCATAGGGCTTTCAGCCCTCTCTAAGCGGTTTACAGAGAGTCAGCATATTGCCCCCACAGTCTGGGTCCTCATTTCACCCACCTCGGAAGGATGGAAGGCTGAGTCAACCCTGAGCTGGTGAGATTTGAACCGCTGAACTGCTGATCTAGCAGTAGCCTGCAGTGCTGCATTTAACCACTGCGCCACCTTGGCTCTTATGTGACACAGGGGCTCAATCTTCCTAAAAGGTAAGGCTTTTATGGATCTCAATTCCACTTTTCTCTACCCCTCCCATGGCAGGGCAGGACTAAACATATATCTCCACACTTCCCCCCCCCCTTCCCTCTGACCGGCGATGACGCGGAGCCGCTTGGTCCAAGGAGCAGCAGTTGGCTCGCTTCGTCTCTTCAGCAAGGAGGGAAAGACACTCTGGGACTGCTGAAAGGCCGCCGCTGCGCTCGACTGGGAACGGCCATTGGGCGAGAAGGGATGGGGATCCCTTCCATTTGGATTAATGGTTCCTCATAGTGGCACCTGAAACAACCCAGCCGGCAAGGCTGCCTCCTTGAACAATTGGGCTTGTTCACAGCCCTCTTGGCAACCCCGCTTCCTTAGTCTCGGGGCAACAGCAGGGAGACTCCTGACCTGGCACTCCTGCATTCTGAAGTTTCCTTTCCATCCTGCACTTCTTTCACTAGCCAAGATCCCAACGATGCCAACAGCTTTTCCAGGAGAGAAAGTGAAGATCTAGCATCCTGAGAAAAGCCTTCATGGTGAGGAGATTGGTCCTCTTTCCTTGCTCCCCCCCCCCAACCCCCCTGGATCTGTCATGCAGTGCTTATTGATATTTCTCCTATTGCGCCCAGCTACCTTATCTCTTTGCTGCATGACAGATCCAAGCGGATTAGGGGTGTGTGTGTGTGTGTGTGTGTGTAGGAAGGGAAGAGGAACGATCTCCTCTCCACAAAGGCTTTTCCCAGGATGCTAGATTGGGAAGTTAAAACCTGGAATGGGAAGCTTGATTCAAAGGCTTTGGCTCCTGAGATCACTGCGCTGCCACCTGAAAATGCTATTACCGCGATCTCTGCCGCCTGGAACTGCCCGAGAAGGGGCAGGTAAAACGGGCGCCCAGAGATCGCAGTACCAGCGTTTTAGGTGGCAGCGCAGTGATCTCAGAAGCCAAAGCCGTTGAATCAAGCTTGACTGTACCCCCTTCCAGGTTTTTAACTTCCCAATATATAGAATGTTATATATAGAATGAAGAAAAAAGAATGTATGAAATAATAGAAATGCACATATATATAAAGTTATAGCTATACAAGACTTATATGTACAGATAAAAGAATCACGACAGCTATGTCAAAGAAGTGTAATGTGTTGCAAAGATGTGAAGTTTGCATATAAATAAAGCAAATAAAAGTTTTTAAAATGGTAAGATAGTATGCACACTTATTAATGAAACATGAGTTTAAAAGTAGGTTTGACACTAGGATTGCATTGTCACTTTTATATTTTCTTGTATACCTTGGAGAGAAAGTCAACAACTTTGCTTTTGATTTCAACAGAGTTCAAACATTTCTGAAGTATCTGTTCATGGCTTGTTCCCTTGATAGAAAAACAAAAGAGGAAAGAAGGAAAGTTTAGACCAATACCTAGTTGGTTTATTATTTATTTATTTGACTTATATACCGCTTCATAGGGCTTTCAGCCCTCTCTAAGCGGTTTACAGATTTTTAGCAAATTGAGTCAGCAAATTGCCCCCACAGTCTGGGTCCACATTTCACCCACCTCGGAAGGATGGAAGGCCGAGTCAACCTTGAGCCGGTAAGATTTGAACTGCTGAACTGCAGATAACAGTCAGCTGAAGTGGCCTGCAGTACTGCACCCTAACCACTGCGCCACCTCGGCTCCTTTTATTAGGTGTAACAATCAAGTAGTATCAAAGAATATCTACTAAGTACTGAATGTATTCAGCACTAGAGAAACTTAGATTGCAGTAAATTTAATACTAAAAGTATGGAAAGTATTCCTGATTCTGCTCTGCTCATTTTCCCTTAATTTTTCCATATTGAAATTAATAGTCTTATGTACAAAATAAATCAAAATACACTTCAAAATAGAAACACTATACAACTTCTTCATATATTTTCTTGTCCTCAACAGCTCATACTTTAAGATTTCCATTTCTCCAAAAACATAGCAATAGCAGTTAGACTTATATACCGCTTCATAGGGCTTTCAGCCCTCTCTAAGCGGTTTACAGAGTCAACACATTGCCCCCAACAACAATCCGGATCCTCATTTTACCCACCTCAGAAGGATGGAAGGCTGAGTCGGTGAGATTTGAACAGCCGAACTGCAGATCTACAGTCAGCTGAAGTAGCCTGCAGTGCTGCATTTAACCACTGCGCCACCTCGGCTCTTGTTACTAAGTAAATATGATCTGCTAAGATAAAACTCAGTCATGAGTATGATTCAAGGATGTTGGTCTAGCTAAAGTTAAATCTTCCTTTACAATTATATTGCTAATAATCAGCCTGCTGTTTCCATCCCTATATTGTCATGCAAAAAAGGATTGCAGAAAAAAGAATACTTGTTTTTTTTTTTAAAGTAAAATTTGCAAGGCAAAGGCAAAAATCAAGCTTTCCTCTAGAGTTTCCTCACTTTCTCCAAACTTCTGGTTCTGAAATATAATTCTACCTTTTCCCAAAACTGTGATAGATGCAGAGATTTTGAATTTGTACTTTGGGCAAGGCAAATGTTTTTGCTGCTTTTAATGTCTCCAAATTCCATTACAGATCAGTCCTCTAAAGCAGTGGTCGCCAACCTTGGCAACTTTAAGACCTGTGGACTTCAACTCTGGGAGTTGAAGTCCACAAGTCTTAAAGTTGCCAAGGTTGGAGATCCCTGCTCTAAAGGACAGGTTCTGCTTCACAAATGGATTTCATCATGAGTTAATTACTTGCAACAATCTGAAACAACTTAACTTGGAACAATCTAAAACTTGAAAAACACAATTGGACTTACCTCTGCAAATTGAGTGAATGACTCTATGGCATGCTGTTGTTTTAGCCAGCTATTGTTGGCCAGTAAAGAACCAAACAAGCAAGACAAGCTGCACAGAAATTGATCCTAACAAGTGAATAATACAATAAGTTTGGTTTAAGCTCTACATTAAAGCAGTAACAACAGAGACAGACTTATATAATTCATCTACAGCTCTAAAATTAAATCAGCAGTGATTGCTAATAACAAATGGCATTTCACTCCCTCCAGAACAAACCAACTAACTTGCAATAACATAGTGCAGCTATTAAAATGTACTTATGTATATACCAGGAGTCTCAAACTCAATTTCATTGAGGGCCGCAAAAGTTTGACCGTGGGGTGTGTGTGTGACCAGGATGGGCATGGCCAGCTTGATGTCACTTGTCGGGGGAGCCTGTGATGGCCCAAGTGCTCTGCCAGCAAAAATGGGCTCCTGATTTTTCGGCTGTGACGGCCTTCTGCAACCCTCTACCAGCCAAAACGGAGCTTGGGAGAGCCGCATGAAGCTCTATTTTTCCTGGGAGAGGCACCACGGGCCGGTCCTTCATTGTTTCTAGGAAAGCCCTGCAGGCCAGATCTAAGCACCCCAGGGGCCGGATCTGGCACCCGGGCCTTGAGTTTGACACCACTGATATATACCAACAAATTATATTCATCAGGGCAGTAAAGAAATGGAAATATCTTACATATTAGTGACTGTTACTGTATTTTTCAGAGTATAAGACGCTCCGAAGTATAAGATGCATCTAGATTTTGGGGAGGAAAACAAGGGAAAAATATCTGCCTCCCAGCAATTTGCCTCCTTGCAACAAACAGTACAGACAATAGAAACTGTTTGTAGTGTTATATTTCAGACTATACTTGTACAGACGCTGTTAAAATGTGCTTTCTGGAAGTATAGTTATTCTTATTTTATAGTTAAAATAATAGCACTTTTTAAAACAATAGCACTGGGCCTCTTCAGATCAAGCATTTATTTTAAAAAGCCTCTTCATTTTGTTAAGTTGTCTAGAACAATAATAAAGCAGTCTTTAAAAAATAAGCCTAACAATTTGAACATTCTATAGGCATTTATAGTTGTTGACTTACCTCCTTGCAGCAAACAGCCTGATTAACACAAGAAAAAATAATCTACCTCCCAACAATTTGCCATGTGGAGCAAACAACTAGTTTCACTTTCAATTTCTCCTGATCATCAGCTATTAGAGGCTGCAGGGATTGCTATAGCTTATTGAAGCCTCCACAACCCCCGTTTGCTGCAAAGAGGTAAATTGCTGGTTGGCAGAGGCCAAAGGGTGGGGGCTGGTGGGTGGGTGGGTCTACATTCGGTGTATAAGACACACCCAAATTTTCACCCTCTTTTTTTTGGGGGGGGGGTGCGTCTTATACTCTGAAAAATACGGTAGTTTAAAATAAATTTAGAATCAAGCCCAAATGGAGTGTCTTCACCAAATGAAAAAACTATGGCCATATTTAGCATGTCAAATTTTTTCAACTTTTAATTTCCAAACATTGGGGATGCTCAAAAGTTATGACATGCCTTGAGGACTGTAAAGATTTTAGGTTACTTTAATATACAGTAATTTAGATGTGCTTGGTAAATAACTACATAAATATAACTTTTTAACATTTTTTTGGTTTCATTTCACAGGTTTAACTCTCTTTCTCTTTTTGTTAGATGTTATTCTGTCTTAGAATGTTAATACTGCTGGCCTCGTTTCCCTTGAGTGTGATAACTGATCTGTAATGGCTTTTAAAAAAGACTTAAGACTAGGAACATTCACTCATATAAGCAATCTAATTCGGACGGACAGACTTGTTGCCGTCTGAACTCCCAACATTGTGAGACACTCTCAGATATGGCCTGCTATTAAGAGAACAAAGTAGTGATGATGCTACAAACTACCCAGCAGTCAGTCTTGCAAGAGACATATTCTATATCCAAAAGTGCTTGAAAAGAGGGAACAAGTGAACAATTCTTTTGTGACCCCTGTTGTAAATTCATGAGTGACAATCTTGAACAAGATCCAAGAGAGCTGGGATTAAACCGTATCTCTTGGCAGAGGAAAGCTAGATATCAGAGACTTTCACTGTGAAACTTGAAAAACTGTTTTAACATTCTCAAATGTAAATGTCAAATTGTTCTGTGTGCCAAATTCGGCTGCCCTGCTGGCTGCAAAAAAGAAGCTCACATTAACTGTACCTGCCCTAAGGAGATGAAGATACCATTGAAGGAACTTGCTTTCGTTAAAGGTCAGAGAGGCAAGTGTGGTTCTTTTGGATTGCACCAGATTAGTTTGCCAGAGGTGTCCGAGCAGAAACAACTAGTCAAAAGGCAAAAGCAGCAAGATGATGAGACAGAGGCTCACTAAATATAAGCAGAGACGTATTCCAGACATTTCGATACTAATAAATGAAATAATTATCTCTTAAGGTGAAAATAAAGGACAGATGATGAGGAAGACGAATGTGATGGAAGTTATGAAGCCTTAGACTAAACCCATCTGCCTTCTACTTCAAAAGACAAATACAATAGATTAGAAATAACCAATGACGAGTTATTGTTATTGCAGAGCATTAAGATATGGTGTTCATCTACGTGCCACTGCTGCCTTCGTAGATGCTTGCTTGATCATCGAAGAAGACAAGAGACTGGTAGTTGACCACAATACAGTCAAGAGAGCCCAAGAAAAAATTATGAAGTCCCTAGATCAAGAATTTGATTATCTGTATGAAGAGCAAAATAGAATACATCTTCTTCGACAGCCGTACTGATGCAACTAAAATTATATTGAAAGCAAACAATTCAGACCAGCAATTCCCCAGTACCATCCAAGAACAACATTATTCTGGGTGCAGTGAGCCGGGTGGAAGATATCTTTATTATTTCACTCCAGAAAAAGGCTCAAAACAGGAAAACCTGGTTTATATCCTGAAGAAAAAAGGCATTGACAAAAGCTTGAAGGCCATTGGAGGAGGTGTTAATACTGGTTGTGAAAGCGATGTTATGCATTGGATAGAAGTCAACCTTAACCAGGAGGTATCTGGTAGGTGTGTGCATATCCCTGACACTTAATCACAAAATTGAATGGGAAGACCTTGTCAAACAAAAATTGGCAACATGCTAGACAATGCAACAGAACCTGATATTGTTCTTTCATGCACCAGAGTTTCAATTGGTGAGCCTCTCATTTCATTGAGTGACAGTGTTGTAAAGGATCTCTCTACTGATCAAGTGTATGAATATAGAATCACACAGGCAATAAGGACAGAAGAACTTCCCACAGATCTGGCTCTTCTGGAAATTGGCCCTATAAGCCATTCACACTGTTTTGACAACTGCAAATAAGCTTTGTCGAATATGGGTTTCAACACATGGCTTTAAAGGCCAAACTCTCCAAAAGTTAAGAATGATAATGGAATACATCGTTGGTGTGTATTACCCTTGCTGATTCAACATCAAAATAAACATTCCGGGCTTGAAGGCCCCCACCATGTGTTGTTCCAGCTGCAGCAAAAGAAGGCTGTAGTAGATGTTGTTTTACCAACCATGCAACACTCAGCATGTTAATTTTTCAGTGAAATGATAATCCAGACATTCTAGTGTTCAGATGCTATTCAAGAGAGGAGAGTTGGTGTGCAAATGATCATTGACTTGAGGGGTATAGAATAGAATAACAGAGTTGGAAGAGACCTTGGAAGTCCTCTAGTCCAACCCTACTAAGCTAGGAAATCCTATACCACTTCAGACAAATGGTTATCCAATCTCTTCTTAAAAACTTGCAGTGTTGGAGCATTTACAACTTCTGGAAGCAAGTTATTCCACTGATTAATTGTTCTAACTGTCAGGAAATCTCTCCTTAGTTCTAAGTTGCTTCTCTCCTTGATCAATTTCCACCCATTGCTTCATGTCGTACCTTCAGGTACTTTGGAAAATAGCTTGACTCCCTCTTCTTTCTGGCAACACCTGAGATATTGGAACACTGCTATCATGTCAACCCTATTCCTTCTTTTCATCAGACTAAACATACCCAGTTCCAGGAACTGTTCTTTATATGTTTTAGCCTCCAGTCTCCTAATCATTTTTGTTGCTCTTCTCTGCACTCTTTGTAGAGTCTCAACATCCTTCTTACATCGTGGCGACCAAAACTAGATGCAGTATTCCAAGTGTGGCTTTACCAAGGTATTATAAAGTGGTATTCACACTTCATGTGATCTTGATTCTATCCCTCTGTTTATGCAGCCTAGAACTGTGTTGGCTTTTTTGGCAGTTGCTGCACACTGCCGGCTCACATTTAAATGGTTGTCCACTAGGACTCCAAGATCCCTCTCACAGTTACTACTATTGAGCAAGGTACCACATATACTGTACCTGTGTATTTTGTTTTTCTTGCTTAAATATAGAACCTTACTTTTCCCCCATTGAATTTCATTTTGTTAGATAGCGCCCAATGTTCAAGTCTGTCAAGATCCTTCTGTATCTTAAGGTTATCTTCTGGAGTGTTGCCTATTCCTGCTAGCTTGGTGTCATCTGCAAATTTGATGAGTTCCACATCTATCCCCTTGTCCAAATCATTGATGAATATGTTGAAGAGTTGATTTGAACTCGTCTAGAGTAGACAGGTGTTCACTTACCATTTTCTTCCCTATTTTAACTTGTGCTCCGAACCTGTTTTTTTGTGATGCTGTTTTTGATAGGTTGGACTGTTTTTTCCCTTGTGTAACAACAAATGCAAAAAAAAAAATATGAGTTAAGTAGTTCTGCTCTTTCCTTGTTGTTTGTCACCTCCTTGCCACTTTCTCCCAGCAATGGATCAATTGTTTCCTTGACTTTTTTCTTGTTTTTAACATGTTGGAAGAAGCTTTTTTTTGTTATTTTTTACTTTTGTCACAAGCATTTGTTCATTATGAGCCTTAGCTTTCCTCACTTCATCTTTGCAGGCGCAGGCTATTTGCTGATATTCTGCCCCTTTCCAGTTTTTATACTTGGCCTTTTTGTGTTTCAATTTGTCAGTTCTTTTTGCAGCCATGCTGGTTTCTTTTGAGAGTTGTTATTTTTCTTCATTGGTATTGTGCTAGACTAGGCTTTTATTGCAGATAATGATGTGCTGGGAAATTTTTCTGTATGTGCAAGAATAACACATTTAATCAATGTCAAAGCATCCACTTTGATGGAGTTGATTGACTGGTCTAAAGATGTATATGAGCCTCCTTTGATGTGCAAACTGACTGCAGCAGAAATAAAGAAGTTAATTGATGAACCAATGCAAGTACCACAGTGGACCTGTCATGCCCAATCAATAGAGAGATGTGTGAAACAGGTCCCAGAGGCAGCACGCAAAGTTTATACACATGAGAAACATGAGAGTTATATCAGAGGCCAAGAAGCAAGTCGGTGGCGGATGTCAAAGAACAAATCAAAACAAGCCTTGATGAAACTCGCTTAAACGTTTTTGTAACTCAGAGAATTACTTATGTATCTTTGTTTATGATTGCATGTATTATTTTTTACTTAGCTAAATAAGATTCATGCAGAAAAAAAAATAGCACGAGGTCTAATTTTGAGAAGATGAAAGTTAACAGTATTTGGATTACAATAGTATTTTGTGGGATATATGATCAGGCATGGATTTAACATACCAAGTTAAACATTATGCAATTGCAAAAATAATAGATTTGAAATCTTGGTGTAAAAACATTTATTTTAGAATCCTTCACTGAAAAAAAATTCAAAAATTAATTTCCATCCCATTAAATGAAACACTCTAAATTATAGTATGTTTTTGTGTCTTAACACTCACTGTCAAATTGATCTCAGCCGCTATAATTTCCAATTTTCCAGTAATTGAAGAGAGAAAAACCAAACTAACATATTCCTCACTGCCAAATCTGTATCTGATATTTACCTAATCTTGTTATTTTGATACATTTGTAAGAAACTGAAGGTTACTTACTTCAAGTTGCTAAGTGATTTACTAATCAGATTTTTATTCTAATCCCAAATTCCATCAAATGGATATATTCTTAAATCTTTTGGTGGGAAAAATGGTTGTAACTTCTGAAAGATTGAAAGTACTTGTCTATATTTTCTGCTTTGCAAAAATAAATGTACCTTTAATTATAAGATTGATTGCAATTTGGGGAAGGGGGTTCGGGGGAAATAGGGAGATCGGTTACTATGAACCTGTAGCTCTTATTCTAAAGAGATAACTGTGTCAACAACTTAGAATATATCAATTTAAACCATGATTTTCATTATTGCGTCAAAGGTAGTTTCAGACATCTATAGGAAAAAATAGATGTCTTGTAAAAAAGCGGGCAACAATCCCTGTAAGTAATGAAACAAAACATCTATCTGAGAAAGAATTCCTGATTTTGACTCAATTTATTTTTTGCTCTCCATAATGTCACCTCATCACAAATGTCTTGCATGATCACTCTGCCATATGCTTTCGATGTTGAGCAGATATGCATTTTGATACACTGATCTGAGATAAGATATTTAAGATTATGCAGTTCTCTTATAGTTCCGGGATATAAGTATCTGCAGAAATATTTTCTATTAACATCAAGTAAATTGCTTCCTTTTCACACTCTTAAGATTTGTCTTGCTAATATGGACTAAGGCAAGCACTCTCATTTCATTCAAACTTCTTGTTAGTTAAGTATTACCAGTAAACTAAATTGGCCCCTTCATCTTCATGTTCTATCAGAACAACTGGTTTGTCCATGGCTTTCTATGTATAGATCTACCCAAACTTTGGCTTGACTTGAAACAATTACCTTATCATTACCAACTAGAAAGGAGAGTTAATTTAAATGTCACCTATAGTTCTGTAACTCCTATAACTCTCATAGCTCATATCTTAATACATGAATATGATGCAAAGGACAGACTGGTTATCTGTAAAGAGTAGCACACTTTCCCTCTCCACTGGCCTCTACATTGGTTATTGAAGACTGAGAAAGAATTCTGCCTCCTGTTAACAACATTTCTCAGCTTTAGGACATTTTATCTAAATGTAGATCTGCAGGTTTAGACTACATGGAATTTAGACTACAATCATTATTCCTCTTTGTATTAATACAGTATTCAGGAGCCAGTGCTGAAAAGTAACATCTCAACTGCTATTCCTTATTTTTAATGTAACTGTTCCAAAGATTACAACAAAGAAAATATATATAGAGAGAAGAGAGAACAGAACGACAGTTTGCTTTATTTACCTGGAAATCTGAAGGAATAATAGGTTTTCCCACCGAAGAAAGAAAATCTAACACTGCAATCACAACATGATCAGGGGGATTCAATTGCAAAAGGGAAGTTTGCAGTGAAAGTATCTATGGAGAAAATAAGTATCAAACAAGAAAAAATGCAGAAAATAAATTATACTGAATAATCTTTGATGCTGCTTTCTATGATCAAGATTCAATTTCCTCATTTATCTTTTCTTCCTTTTTATAAGATAAACTGTCTACCATTAGCTCATGAAGACACTATTTGCATATAATATTCAGTAAAATAAAAAATGAGTGTTGAAGTATTCTGAAAAACTCATTTATGTAAATAGCAGGTCATTTTAGACGGAGTTTATACTTTCTGTCAGAACTGCAATAGTCCTATCTTGTTTTGTGAAATCACACTCTCACACATATATTATTGTTTAATTTGTCTTGACTTTATGCTAACACAGAAAGGGAATTCAATGTCATCAATATAACATATAATAATATAATATAATATAATATAATATAATATAATATAATATAATATAATATAATATAATATAATATAATATAATATAATATAATATAATATAATAATATAACAATATACCCATCTAAAATGTGAGCCTAAATTAAAGTGGAACAAAATTACATGTGGTCCTCTCTTAATGACAGCAATTTCATTATTGGATTTCCATCATTAATAGCACAGTTCTAAAACACAATGTTGTAGAGCTACACCAGTTACCAACAGCAATTCTGGCACTTCTCATTGCCATCATTAAGCAAATCCTGCACTCTCATTAAGCAAGAAAAGCTCAGGGCCGCATTTGTGACACATGAAAAATTAAGATTTAATAAACAAATCATAGAAATAGGATGGTGAGCACTATTCATGGTGGTGGTAATTGTGAAATTGGAATTATATTCTTAGCCTTAAGAAAACATGGAGGAAGATAGCAGAATTCAAATACCAGAAAAGATGTTACACAGAAGAAAGTAAAGATCTGTTTTTTTCTTATTCTAGAGAGTGATTAATAGAAAAAAACTTTTTAAAAAAAATTAGAGGACAGAAGATTCTGATGGCAGGTTAGAAAGACCTTTCTAGCAGTGAGAGTGTTTCAATAGCAGAACCAGTTACCAGAAATAGAGGGCTCATTTGCTTCAGATGTTTTAATTTGGAGTTATTCACTCAACAGGGAAATTAGCGAAATTTGGGAAGCATGAAGTAGTTTGGGTTATTTGTTGCCAGACTTTCTATAATTTGATAAAGAATGGCATTTTCATATCCCCACAATTGATATAACCCCACATTATTTATTTATACATGATGTACATTTAACTAAAACTAGCTTTGAAAAGCAGTACATCAGTCAAGTCTGCATCTAAATCAAGCCTACTACCCATCCGGACCCTTACCACTCTCCCGGCCTTCCGTAAAGTGACCTAGACCTGGCTGTTCCGGCAGGCCTGGGGCTGTTGATTAAAATCCAGCCCCAAGTGATTTAATGGATGATATCTTATTTTAAATAATTGTATTTTTAATTTTTATGTTTTTACTTTTGTTGTGAGCCGCCCAGAGTCCCTAGGGAGTGGGTGGCATACAAATCTTATTAAAGTTGCAAAGTTCCATCAAATCTTTTCTTACCTGAATTAGCAACTGTGGTTCTAATCTTTCGATGAACAGCTGGAGAAGTTGAAGTGTCAAGCAAAACATCTGCTGGAAGCAGGCCAGACTGGATATCTTAATTGATAAAAGTAACATTTTATGTCACCCCAAGCTCCCAATTACCTCCAATAGATGGATCAGATCCCACAGATTAGGCCTCCTCCGAATTCCATCCGCCGGCCAATGCCGACTGGCGACTACCCGGAGGAGAGCCTTCTCTGTGGCTGCTCCGACCCTCTGGAACGAACTCCCCGTGGAGATTCGAACCCTCACCACCCTCCAGGCTTTCCGCAAAGCCCTTAAAACCTGGCTATTCCGCCAGGCCTGGGGCTAAAGAACTTCTGCCCCCCCTTCTCGAATGGTATGGTTGTTGTGTGTTTTAAATTGTGTATTGTTTGTTTGTCTTTTTTATCCCCTGTTTGTACCTCCTTTCCCTTGACTGAGTTGTGAGCAGCCCTGAGTCCCCTTCGGGGAAAAGGGCGGCATATAAATGAAATAAATCCTAATCCTAATCCTCCCATTTCACTTTTTAAACAAGATTCTGGAACTACACATGCAGTTGCTAATATTAACGTCAGAAAGAGGTATATGATTTCTTTGTTGCAGTAGTCAGTTTTATTATTGATCAGCTACTCGGCTTATTAAAACCCTTATTTTAAAACTTACAGAGCAGGTACCCTTCTTGTATATTGAATTATGAATTAAACTACCTTTTAAATAAGAGGATACAGTTTAAAAAAAATATTCTCCATTGGCTTCTGAGATTTCAGGGAACGTGGTAGTGATATAAGGAGAGAGGCTTAATATACTTATTTAAGAGTATTTCTTAGAAAATGGAGGAAAAAAATCATGCCATTTAAAACGGTCATTTTGTCTTTGACAAATGGGGGCTGCACAGAACATTTTTCTTCTGGCACATAACAGACATTGCAATCAGGAATAAGATGGAATACAATTTCCATTTCCCTACCAAAAAATATTTTTATTTCCCTCATTACATCTAAAGAAATCAAGCAAATGCAGCTGAAATTAACATTCTGTCAGCACCTCTCCATTTAATAATTAGGAAAGAAAGACCATGAGACTCCATACGTGGAAAATCAAATGTACTTTTACTAATTAAAAATGGTTAAAGAGCGGTTGCATAGCGAAGTCTGATTAATTAGGCGCGAAAGCAGTTGATATATAGAATAGCCCATTCCACACCCCCTGGCATCATAGGCCTAGTCCAATCATAAGTCCTTCAAGTGTCAGGTGTGAGATAACTTCAAAAGGCATCACGAAGATGGAATGTCGGTGCCGTTAGACCAGGCGGGAAACACCCACGCATGCGCAGTCTGACCATCCAGAGAACTCCAGAACATTCCTCCAGCACGAGTAACCCCACCCAAAATACCATGCCCTCCCTCCCCGTTTCATGGCAGCTGAAGCAACAGCAAAGCAGAAGCTGGCACATTCTTTACCTGCGTAGCTGACAGATGGACTGCAATCTGGCCAAGAGCTCCCACCAGTGCTGCTTGCTCTTCCTCCTCCAGGGTCTCCCTAGCACTCTGGCACATAGACAGCAAGGCTGAGAGAGCCACGTTCTAGGAACCAAGGGAAGAATTGTAAGAAGATAGAAATAATGTAAGCGTCATCTTGCAACAGAACAACTCCTCCAGTCTAACAAAATTATCTTCCAAGATTGAATGCCTACTGCGGTGCTTTTCAATCTCAGCAACTTTTAAGATGTCTGGATTTCAAACTGCCTGGGGAATTCTAGAGTTGAAAGCCACGCTTCCTAATGTTGCTAAGCACTGGCCTAGTATTTGTATTTGTTTATTACTTATTACTTATAGGCCGCCCTTTTCTCTGAGGGGACTCAGGGCGGCTCACAATTTATGGGGAGGGGAATACAAGACGAGACATGAGACAGTACATAAGTAAAAGTAGAACACAACATTCATTCATCATTCGGGTGGGGACGGATTAGAATCTTTATCCCCAGGCCTGACGGGATAGCCAGGTCTTGAGGGCTGTGCGGAAGGTCTGGACGGTGGTGAGGGTGCGAATCTCCACGGGGAGATCGTTCCAAAGGGTCGGAGCTACTACTGAAAAGGCTCTCCTCCGCGTAGTTGCCAGTCGACACTGACTGGCGGATGGAACTCGGAGGAGGCCTAATCTGTGCGATCTGATAGGTCGTAGGGAGGTAATTGGCAGGAGGCGGTCTCTCAAGTACAAGAGGTTCAGGGGCTATAAAACCAAAATTAAGGTAAATCAATTAAGTTGGGTTTTTGTTGGAATATTCTGTTCTCTAAAAGCAGCCGAAGCTATTCCTGTATATTCTCTGGTTTTCTCTGCAACCGCGAGGAGGAGGAAGCTAACTACACTCTCTTTTCAAGTAATAGCTTTGTAATTCAGAACTCTCCATGCTTCATGCAGATTCACTGCAGTAGATGGTGCTGGATACAGTCGGGCCACTCCTCTTTGTAAAGCCAGGAGTCATTAAACCCCATATTATGAAAAACCACAGGATTTTGGTCTATCTGTCTATATGGACAAACTTCTCAGAAAAGATGGGAACTAAGGAAGATAAAATAATCCCCATGAGTTTTTAATTTATAAAAAGAATCCTTCAAGTCACACTTTTTCTTACCACTTGTGGAAGTTCATTCAAAGACTTTTCACTATTCAGCCACTCCTGACATTGCACAAGTCCTGCCACAAAAAGTTCATGAGCAACCTGCTGTCTATGTAATGGTAACAGAGCCTGGAGAGAAAGGTGTTGCCATAGTAGTAAGTTCTCAGAATCTTTTGGAAGAAACTTTTGGGTGAATTTTAACTACAAAGAAATAAAAAACAAAAGCATGGGATAAGCACTGCATGAAAGTGGAAAAAATCCAACAATTTACTCTTCTATCTAGGATATAACTCTGTTTTCCACCCACAGCAATAACTCTAAAATGTTTATTTATACTTTTAACACTAAAAGAAAAGGCTGTAAAGCTTCAGTCAGTTAGATGCTCTGAGAAATGCAACTTTCACAACCTTTCCACAGTGATTTTCTGGAATCACCAACTATTCCTCTTCTCATACAAATACAAGCAAGACCCCATCACAAGCCACGAGTGTCACTTTTAGGCTATCATCATTATAAGCTGTTTATGAAATACAGAAACCCAAAGGGGATTCTGCCTAGTTTTTAGAAGAGTGTTTTTGTCTTGTTTTGTGGGAAGAGCTCTGATTTTAAGTTATGCAATACCTATTAGGGGACATACAGTAATTTACATATGTTGGTTGTCTCCAAATGATGGGAATTGTGACACTAATTTAAATAATATTCATGACAGGAGCTCTGGGAATGCACAGAAGCCTATTGGCTGCTATCTACCCTGCTCTAAAATATTCTAAATGATATCATGAGCAGCCACAAAAGGCACATGATAGAAACACAGAGGCCACAATGAAGAGCACTGAAAGGCATTTCTAGCCATCTTAAATATTTCATACCAGGTGGAAAAATAATTGATAATCAGATTAAAGGAAAAGAAAATCTTCCTTTTTCATTCCATGTTATAATCAATCATCAGAAATAAAGTGTCCTGCAATAATGAGCAAGTATATTCTACCATTTATTGCAAGCAAACAAAAAACTGATTCATATTAGCTAGTGAGTTAATATTCACAGTGAAGAAGGAAAGCTCAATATTTATAAGCTGATCCGCATCAGGTGAGACTTGCCTGGTGATCTGGGGCCATCAGAAAGAGCAAACGTCGTAATAGCACCCCTAGGAAAGAGACTTGATAACATTCAGCAGGACAAGCTTTTACCTAAATTTGAACACAAAATAGATGGTTTTTAAATGAAACTATATTTAATCAACTTCAACTGAATGCCCAGAATCTGCACCTATGCACAGATTAGCCTAATTTAGGCAGCAATTAAGCCATCCTCATAACATAAGTCATCTTCCTTAACATTTATAAATTCATCATCAGAAATGCAAATTTTCTGGCATAAATACTATCTAGCCTAACTGGCCAATATCCCTTTCATATCAATCTCTTCAAATGCACTTATTCTTATTTTTAAGAATTTTTCTTATTCAGAAATATCAGAGCACACAAAAAACAAGAAATGGTTTAGTAAAAGTCCCGACAACTTAAGTAAAAATACAAAACACATTTCTAAAAAATGCCTACCAAAATTAATCACAACTGAGCACTCCAAAAGAATTTCACCCAAGTAGCAACATTTCAGGGAAAGAGCCCTAAGAGAAAACACTGGCTCAGCCAGGAATACAGCGCTAAGTAATCTGAAAGCACTCAATTTACACATGTGCCCATCATCACCAATCAATTTGACTCTTTTTTCTTTACTCCTATTTTCCTAAATAACAAAACCAGCATTTGCCATTTTGTGTATAAGCAAGTCAGGCGAAGGAGGGGAGAAATTAGCATTTTTCTATATTATAAAAGAACACTTTCCAAGGTATGAAAAAATCTGGAATTAGATCATTTAAACCAGTGGTCTCCAACCTTGGCAATTTTAAGACCTGTGGACTTCAACTCCCAGAGTTCCTCAGCCAGCAAAGCTGGCTGAGGAACTCTGGGAGTTGAAGTCCACAAGTCTTAAAGTTGCCAAGGTTGGAGACCACTGGTTTAAACCACATTGTTCTTTGCCTGACTTTACTAATTCTGCTTAGTTCAAATTAGATTTTTTTTTTAAGAAAACCAAATGCTGCTTACCAGGTGTGCTATTATAAATGCGTGGTGTGCACACAGGTCTTCTGTTCCATACCTAGAAGATGAGGAAGACAGCGAGATTAGTATATAAATCCATGACCAGCCAATCACGATTACTCTGGAATGATCTTTCAATGGGAACATCTGAATTCAAATTTTAATTTAGTTCTAAGCAAGCTCATTTTTACCCTGAATGGAAGAAAATGGAATAACCTTCTTGATTTTCAAATGTAAAGGATAAGTAGATAAGCAGCTTGTGTCACCCTTGGTTGTAGCCCCTCATCCTTCAGCACGCTTTTGATCTTACCGGGCAAGGAAGCACCAGACATCCATAGCTAGGAGAGCCATGATCATATTTGGACCTAATACAGTTTCCAGCAGGAAAGATTCCTAAACATTAAATAGATAAAAAACAAACAGACACAGAGAAACCAAAAGTTGGTTTTTTAATTGTCATCCCATAGGCAGTAAAGAGAAAAGGCAGACTCCCAGTTGAATAGAACTACAGAAAAATACTTTAGGATTTAACTAGCAGCTTTCAGCGCATTTTAAATTATACATTATAATTGTTGCATTAAGAAATCATGATCCTATTTGAGAGAAAGTGTACACTTCTGACTGGATATATCACATTATCACCAACAAATAACACAAGGCTACAATATGAAACGTACAGCTTTAGAGAAAATATATTCTGAGTAAAGTATTAGTAAGATAAATAATAATGGGGAAATGGTTGGAGGAAAGAGCAACAACGTAATGAAAAGCTGAAGCTAACAAGAGCTCGATTTTAATAATGATGTGTGCATTTCTTTTATTTTTAAATCACAATTATTGATGGGCTAGTGTAATCCACATTAGTGAAGCATGATCTATCCAAATCTCCCAAAATAAATGCCTGGTTTTAAAGTTCAAACACTGTTCCAAGTTAAGAGTTGCAATATTTCTTACCAGTAAATGGAAATGTGAACCTGAGAGGGATGGTATAAAGCTACACAGGTGAATGCAAACATATTGGTAAAAGGTGAGAGGACCCTCAGCTTGTTCTGTCTCTGTTGCTCTTTGCAAGAAGACAGGAAGGGAGAGCTCACTAGGGCACTGCTGGAGACTATGCAGTAAGGCTGCAAACAAGGGCAACCTGTGAGGAAACAGAACAGAAGAGTTCATGCTCTACAAAGATCCTTCGTACTCGTCCTCATACCGTGTTTCCCTGAAAATACAACCTGTCCTGAAACTAAAGCCTTGCCGCATTTTTCGCGTGGGCAAAAATATAAGCCCACCCCCGAAAATAAACCCCCTGGACAACCCCCCCTCCGGCCAGGTAGAGTACCGCTCACCGACATAGCGGTATCCTGAAGGTGCCAAGCCGCAGGAGCCGGGGGGGGAAGGCGCTCACATTGCGTGGTGCCTTTGGGATACCACTAGAGTGAGGAGTGGTGTTCTGCCTGGCTGGAGGGGGGAGTTGCCGGGCGGTTGCTCTCTTGCGAGCGGGCTCCCGCAGAGCCGGGCACAGTCTCAGGGGCGAAGCAGCCATGAGGTGACCAAGCTCATGAGCAACCGCCCGGCACCCCCCCCTCTCCAGCCAGGCAGAGCGCCATTCACTGACCTAGGGGGTATCCCTAAAGCACCAAGCCACGTAGCGCTCTGCCTGCTCCCCAGCTCCCGCAGCTTGGCCGCCGTCTATAAGAGAGTCTTCCAGCAGCCAGCCCACAACCATAGAGAGCACTCCTAGAGCAGCAGCTGCTGGAAGACTCGGCAGCCAAGTTTGGGAGTTTGGAACCGGAGAAGACGTTATGCTTGGAGTGCGGCGGCAGCGGCTGCTGCTGCAGGAAGAGCTGGGGCCGCACATGTTGAGGCTAGGAGGCATGCCTGCTGGAGACGAAACAGGCGCTCGCGCAACCCCCTTCTCTAGCCGGGCAGAGCTCCATGCACTGACCTAACGGGTATCCCTAATGTGCCAATCCGCGGGAGCTGGGGAGCAGGCAGAGTGCCACATGGCTTGGCGCCTTAGGGATACTCTCTAGGTCAGTGAATGGCGCTCTGCCCGGCTGGAGAGGGGGGTTGCTCGTGAACTTGGTCACCTCATGGCTGCTTCGCCCTTGAGGCTGTGCCTGGCTCTTCGGGAGCCAGTTCGCAAGGGAGCAGTCGCCTGGCAACCCCAAAACAATAATCCATCCCCTATAATAAGCCCAAGGCCATATTTTGTAAGTAAAAAGAAAATAAGACCCTGACGTATTTTCGGGGAAACACGGTACATCACTAAAACAAATAGAAAGTGAAGCATATTATTAATCACTAGGTTACTAGAAAAAACAGACTGAAGAATGACACCAATTATATAAATCAAATATAAGTTAGTATGTCATCATTAGTATTGTAAACAGATTAATTTAAAACTCAATGTTGAATTTCACTTGCTTCATTAAAAAAAATACTACATTTCCTTCACTAGAACAATGTAATCTGTTTTCATAAAGTAAGTTCAGGCCTTGTCAAGGTCTTGGCTTATCAGCAGAGAATAATCAGGCTCAAATACACCCACATATGCCAACACAGATTCATGGCAGTAGAAAGCACCTGGGAATCTCTTCTGGGAGCTGACTTCCACTGTTCCACAGAGCCTGAACATCCTGGGGCTGGGATGGTAACATCTCCATTAGAGAAAGAAGAAGCTGACACTGTGGAAAGTGCAGCTCAGGAGAGAGAGCTGAAGTTTGGAAAAATAGACAGCAAATGCATTTTGGTTAAATAAATAACAAAATAAATACATAATTTTTATTGACTTCTCAAGTTTGACAAGTTTAACTAATCCACAAAAATGAGCAACTCTAGAAATATTAAAATTTATATCTTGATAGTGCATGGAACTGAAATTTGTAATGACAACCTAAACTATCTAACTAGAAAAACTGTATTTTTAAAATATTTGCTGTTCATTTTGCAAATGTTTAAACTGTATTTTTATTTCTTTCCTGCTTTGGTAGTTCATCTCAGTTCTCATTAGCAGTTTGAAGAGTTAGAACCAATCATGATTACTCATGCTTGAGCTACGCTGTATCTAAAAATATAAAGAAATCAGAACATATTTATTACTTTGTTTTTGTCTAAAAATCCCATTAGCTATAATAAGAAAATAAAAGAACTTAAATTAAGCAGGTTATGTCAACATTAGATTTGAAAATGCACGCAATACTGTTGCAGTGAGTCTATATTTTACAAGAGATGAATAAGGAAAAGCGCCTTTGTATATACAATAATATTTCTTTGTGACAAGTTAAAGTACTGGAGCGTATTCATAAACCTACCTAAAGTTTTACTTAACACGACTTCTACGAAAGGCCTAAAGGAAAGTAACGGGGGGAGGAGAGAATCCAGTGACATTAGGAATCCCTTGACTATTTCATCCTGATGAGCCTCGGAAATCACCAGAGCATGAAGACTTGGTGGAAATTTACTGTTGAAAAAAATTGCAGAATGTCTCATTGCTGTATGCATTATGCAAGTCTCAGTTCTTACACAGTACTTAACATGCCCTTAACTATTGAAGTATAATATTAAATATTAAAAATGAACCTTTAGGACTCAAAACAGTACAAAGCACAGCCATTTATATTTTCAAATATCTTATTCCCAACTGATTAGAAGTTCAATGTTTGCATTTAGCACTTCAGAAAGACCTTATAAGATAACCAATGTACTATCAGGAATAAGCTATTGTGAGCTACAGTTTAGTCAATACATATGGGAGGGCCTAATTGATATAAGATTTAAACATGCTGAGATGAGGCAGGGAGAAAAACTGAGTTAGTTTACAAAATCTTATTTACAAAAATATTAGTCTTAAAAAGTACAAGTAGTCCTCAACCTACAACCACAATTGAGCCCAAATTTTGAATTTTGCCCCATTTTACAATCTTTCTTGCCACACAGTTGTTAAGGAATTGTTAAATTAGTAACCCAGTTAAGTGAATCTAGCTTCCCCATTGACTTTGCTTTCGACGTTGCAAAAGGGGATCACAAAACCCTGAGACACTGCAACCATAATAAATATGAGTCAGTTGCCAAGTGTGTGAATTTTTATCACATGACCCTGGACATGCCACAATCATAAGTGTGAAAAGCGGTTATGAATCACTTTTCGGTGGTAACGTGGCCAATGATTTTTGTGCTTCTCCAATAAAACTGGTTCTGTTTGGTGTCGGTGGGGGTAGAGATTAAGGATTTGGGATCGTGGCGTTTGACTGCCAGCTAGTGTTTGTGGTTCCTGGTCTTTAACTGTTGTGATGATTATCCTACGTAGAATTGGTTGCAATGGTTACAGTTGATTTTGTAGATTACATTGTTTCATTCATCCTTCTTCTGTATTTTGCCTTTGGTTCTGGATAATTCCTAGTGGAGTGTGGCTGTGGGTTTGTGAGATATTGTTATTCCTGGGGATTCTGGCTGTTGTTTCAGACACTTCTTTTGTGTATAGTAGGGTTAGTTTTTGCATGGTGGTTGGCATGGTGTGTGGTGTGTTGTGATTTGGATGCTGTGTGTCAGAATATGAAGTTTTTGGGATAGCCATTAGGGAGAAAGACGTCGAGCCGCCGTTTCTCTTCTGCTTTTCTTAGTACTGTGGTGCTGTAGTGTGTCCTGGCCTTTCTGAACAGGATTTGGACACAGCTTCTGGCGCAGTGGTTAGGGTGCGGTACTGCAGGCCACTTCAGCTGACTGTGATCTGCAGTTCAGCAGTTCAAATCTCACCGGCTCAAGGTTG
The DNA here is from genome assembly GCF_051295495.1 of Thamnophis sirtalis. Classification (NCBI taxonomy): domain Eukaryota; kingdom Metazoa; phylum Chordata; class Lepidosauria; order Squamata; family Natricidae; genus Thamnophis; species Thamnophis sirtalis. Next base: position 55,293,097 of record NW_028261392.1, on the reverse strand, counting down.
ACAATAGTTCTTTAGCCCCAGGCCTGTCTGAACAGCCAGGTTTTAAGGGCTATGCGGAAGGCCTGGAGGGTGGTGAGGGTTCGAATCTCCACGGGGAGTTCGTTCCAGAGGGTCGGAGCAGCCACAGAGAAGGCTCTCCTCTGGGTAGTCGCCAGTCGACACTGGCCGGCGGATGGAATTCGGAGGAGGCCTAATCTGTGGGATCGAATCGGTCTTTGGGAGGTAATTGGCAGCAGGCGGTCTCTCAAGTACCCAGGTCCAATACCATGAAGGGCTTTATAAGTGACGACTAGCGCCTTGAAGCGTATCCGGAGACCAATAGGCAGCCAGTGCAGCTCGCGGAGGATAGGTGTTACGTGGGTGAACCGAGGTGCACCCACGATCGCTCGTGCGGCTGCATTCTGGACAAGCTGAAGTCGCCGAATGCTCTTCAAGGGCTGCCCCATGTAGAGCACGTTGCAGTAGTCCAGTCTAGAGGTCACAAGGGCGCAAGTGACTGTTGTGAGGGCCTCCCGGTTCAGGTAGGGACGCAACTGGTGCACCAGGCGAAGCTGGGCAAATGCCCCCCTGGTCACAGCCAACAAGTGGTGTTCAAAAGTCAGCTGTGGGTCCAGGAGGACTCCCAAATTGCGAACCCTGTCTGAGGGGCGTACTGTTTGACCCCCCAGCCTGAGAGATGGAACACTTGGCCAATTAGTAGGAGGGAAACACACCAGCCACTCGGTCTTATCTGGATTGAGTACAAGACTCAATCCAGAGTCTCAATTTAAGTTAAAGACTTAAACTTGGCTGAGCAAGAACTGATGGTAGACAAAAATATGATAAAAAGTATCTGTGTATATGAAATAGTAATATGCAGGAGGACATTATCATGCACTACATAAACATTGGGTTTATGCATTTAATAAATACTGGGCATATGAATTTAATAAATAAATAAAATTTGAGCTTCTCTATCTTCAGTCTACTTTAATTTCTGTTCCAGTTCTGAATAATACACAATTTTGGCCATTTCCCGCCCATGATAGCATTCTCTCTTCTAGTGATCAATGTGTTTGCTGTATGTTTTTCAACTACCTGTTATCTAATAGGATACTATGCTTCCCAAAGACTCCAAATTCAAAGATTTTTTTCCCTGGTTGTTAATACCTCCATTCATTTAACCATTGAATAATGGTTTTTGTTTGGGGATGTTATTGTTGCTATCTGAACCAGAGATCCCTTGAAACAGTATCTTGCTTACAGGAAAACAATTTAATATTTTTAAGTTCTGTGGCTATGGAGCCTTGTTACATGTAATGCATTTGATTTGGGAAGACAGGAAATTATGCTTTTGCTTATTATAATCCATAATATAGCAATAGCATCACAGACTCATTCAGCATACTCAGCACTAGGCTTTAGTTTATGTGGCTCATTTCTTGAATACCAAAAATTCCAGCTTTGTAATTCCAAATTTGAAAATCATATCTGGAAAATGGCTTTCAAATTAGTTCCATATTTAAGCTCAGAAAACAGGGATAGAGGGAGCATTCTACAGTAAAATCAAATAGATATTAGCTATGTTTCATTTACCTATATATTTGAAGATATGTCTGGTGAAGCTGATAGCAAGAATCTACTAGGAATGAAGTGAACTCCTGTAAAGTAAACAGCATTAAACAGTGTTAAATACAAATGCCAAAAACTCCAAAACCAATCAGAGGGGATACTGAGCAACAGTAAACTAGAATCAGAGGCCAAGAATCCAGAGAGAGTTGTGCTCTCTAGTATTTATGGACTGGAAATGCTCTTTAATCCTTAGCTATGCTGGCACTTGTGATGAGAAACCTATTTGTGAAATTATAACTAATATGCTACTTCAAATAAAGCAAATTTTATCCACAACCCGATCACACTCCTTCTCAGCTGTTGTAATGTAGGCTACTAAGAGCCAGCCTTGAAAAGTACTGCAAAGTTCAGCTGGCTCAAAACATGGTACAGCTAGATATAAACTAGCACAAGATAGAAGAGTCAAAAGTGCCTATACTTAAATATCTGCCCTGATGACTCATTGCTTTCCAAGTATTGTTTAGAATATTCGTGTTAACTTTTAAAAACCTGACTGGATTACAGGGAACCATTTTTCTCATGTATCTAATAGGGTACTGAACTATTGTGGCCCAGCAGGAGCCGTTGGAGCTGCCACCAGACTCCGACAGCGAGGGTTCCTATGAGTTGGTTCTGGAGGATGTGGAGGACCCTGGACAGGATGCCGACTCCGAGCAGGGCGCAGAGAGGCTGGTTGGCCACCAGGAGGCGCCTGAGCCTTGGACCAGTGGGGAGAAGACAAGGGAGTGTGATCCTGACATCATGCATTGGAGCAGTGGGGAGGAGCCAAGGGAGGTGTTCCTGGATGCCCGGCAACGAAGAGCTAATAGGCGTAAGGAGCAGTTATGCAGTTACAGGAGATAATTGCACTCAGTTGGTGCAATTAGCAAAGGCTCCTCTCAAGACTATAAAAGGAATGATTGTGCACACACCCTTTGCAGGAGTCAACGTATTCACTAAAGTTGGAGAACTCTCGTGGCTAGCTTGGCAGGCTGGATTGCTGGCAAGGTTAGTCTGTGCTGGATTGCTGCCAACGTCTGGACTGTGCTGGATTGCTGCCAAGGTCCTGTCTCTGTGTTAATAAATCCTTGCAGTATGGCATGCTTTGGTGTAGGACGAGGGGGGTCAGAACACTGAACTATCCATTCTTTCTCTCAGAGTCCATTTCTCTGGGGCAGAGGAGAGAGCCTTGCTCCTGGCATTGCTCCCAGGTTGTGGGCTACATTACCATAGAAGTTATTTTGCCCTCCCATTCTCTTTTGCCAGGGCTTTAATTAATTGATGAATTAATAAAAAATATTTTTGTACTTTTAATTTAATTTTGTATTTTTAATTTTAATAATTAGTTAGCTGCTTTAATTGCAGAAGACAGGATATAAGTCACATGGATAATTATAAACATACATTGATTTAAAACTATGAATTTTAAATTTTGTTATCCTGCCCAATCTTGAGGGTTACACACAGTTCGGGCAAGGCAACAAAGAGACTTGCACATTAAATTAAAGATTCAGAAATCAAATGAAGTTTTCTTTTCTGTAATTGAGCAGCGTCACTGTCACTGTAGTTTGATATCATCTCTGATAAATGACAGGATTGCACTCACTGTTGGGGCCAAATGATGTGCAAGATCTCCTGGAAGCATTTTTAAGTTTAGAAATGGGGTTAATACCATATTTTTCGGACTATAAGACGCACCAGAGTATAAGACGCGTCAGGCCTGCAGTTATATTCCTTTTGGGATTTTTGGCCTGCCACACTTTCTATTATTTTCCTAGGCTGTTTCATTAGTGTAGTAATTGGGAGGGGGACTAGAAAGGAGTAGAATTGTGGAATGTGTTGTTGTCATTCTTTTCTAGAAGCTCAAGGTCATCTTTTGTTTCCGCACCTCTGCACCTGACCGGAACCAGCTGGGTGGAGATGCCAGCGTGGCCAAAGAAGATTGGACCATGTGATGGATTTATGGGTGTGGGGATAAGATCATGAGCTTTCAACTGGGTGGAATCACAGGAAGTTTTCAGATTTGGGATTCCACAGTTCGTTGCCAACATGTCTGTCTTGTTAAATTGGAACTTTAAGGATAGCTCTGCCTTGGACTCTGATTTAATTCTGCATGATATTTGGAATGTTGACAAGACGTGCCAAGATTTTGAAGAGGCAAATAAAAAATAATAATTTTTTTGTACTCTGCAAACCTCCCAAAAACGTTTTTGTGAAAAACGGGCCTGTTTTTTTTCTTCAAAAAAAAAAAAGGGAGTGCATGATTAGCCCTTAGGAGGCTTGTAGAGTGTTCGGGGGGCAAAAACAAGCAAAAAATGGCCCATTTTTCACAAAAACGGGACCTTTTTGTCAAAAAAGGGCATTAGGAAGCCTACAGAGTGCTCCTGGGGGCTGGGCAAAATTGAGCAAAAAACAGCCTGTTTTTTTCTCATTTCTGCCCTCCCCAGCCGCCAGGAGCTCTCTGAAAGCCTCCTACAAGCTATCCACTTCCATTTTAGTGAAGGGGGTGGCGTTTCGGGAGGCAAAAAATGCTGTATTCAGGGTATAAGATGCACCCAGATTTTCAGCCTCTTTTTTGAGGGAAAAAGGTACGTCTTATACTCCGAAAAATACGGTACTACATTTGCCAATATAATTTAATGTTACTTAATTTGTAATGTAGAATATTTCCATCAAGAAGTGTTTGTTGATTTAGAAGTATTACACAGAATACTACCATTAGTATTCAAATGGAAGATTTACAGAAAAAGAATAGAACGAAGTTTGGCCATGTCCATTTGTAGCTTTGGGTAAAAAGTGCATGGCACCACCATTAGTAAGAATGCTAAATTAATTTAATAAAATTGAATCCAATTACAACTCTTACCTTGATATAGTGCATTAAAGAATTGGTAAAAAATCTACACAGTTTTATCGTTCTCTGGAATATCTTGTAATCAATAATCTCCTATTAAAAAAAATAGAATACCTGAAATGTACAGCAGTAACAACGCCCTAGAAAAATTATCTAAATTCAAGTTATCTCATTCCCACTCTTCTGGACAAGTCAATTTTGGATAGGCACTGCGGCAATATAGAACAGAGGTCTTCTAATGCATGATGTGCATGATATTAACAATTTCAACATGATCAGAACAAGTGAGGGGGGAAACACTTGGTTATACTATAAAATTTGTGGTTCAGCTGCTAATGTGCCCCTTTTAGTTGTGTAAATTTAATAATCTGATACAAGTACTTAAGAATTTTGAAAACAGGCTGATTTTTAGCAAGATCTTTGCTTCCATTGTATGTCAGGCATTTTATGGCTAGTCTGAAAAAAAATATAATTTGTATGCCAGGATATAACATGCTTGATTTAAGAAAACTACAGCATTTTTTTCCATGAAGTTCCTGCTAAACCACTGCATTACAGCACCAGATTAAGGCTTAGAGCCATACTAGTTAGGGCCTGGAACTTTTTGTCCCAAGATATCTGGGAGCATCAGTTTAAGGAAGTTGTGTTATAATCTAGTCACCTGTGTTCCAGACAGTTTCATGTGTTCAGCCAGCTTCAAGCAAGATTCGAAAGAAAACAAGATGTCCTCACAAAGTCCACTAAAGATATCTGAATGTTTCAAACTGTCCTTTATTAAGGATTTGTGCTTGAGAATCTGCCTGGCAAAGACAAATATTCAACAGTTCTTAAATGATCATCAGATTTGGCATTGTTCTTTCTAACAATGAACAAGTGTGGGTATGGCAACTAGCATCTATGGGGAAGATCAGCATCTGTCTCTATTGATGCGGATAATATTAGAGAAGTTGAAAAAAGATCTTAGATGTCTTTTTTCTTCTTCCTGTACTTCTGATTTACATTTGTGACCAAATGACCCAGGTTCATTGATTCATATTGAGTGATTTACCAGATGTTGAAGCAACAATGGTCCTGAGTAGATGAAACTATGGCATCCAGAAATGGGACTCACATTCTACAAATTGGGAGGGCTCATAGTGAGATTTGTACCTAAAGTTGATTGCAGCTGCTCTCAGAGATGTTTGGAGTCATGGAGTTACAACAACCTGCTTGGGGCAAGTTTGACAAAACAAATGTAGCACATAGTTTTCTTTGGGGATTATAAATCTGAACAAATGCTGACTAAAGGTCAAGAACGTATTGTCACAATTTTGCTGTTTTCAAAAAGCATCCCTATAGGCTCTGAAGATTAATCAAATGAGATAATCAGATACCAGATATTCAGAGAATCCTGAATAATTACCCTAAAAAAACAAGCTATGATCTTAAGAGCCAAGGTGGCGCAGTGGTTAGAGTGCAGTACTGCAGGCCACTTCAGCTGACTGCTATCTGCAGTTCAGCGGTTCTAATCTCACCGGCTCAAGGTTGACTCAGCCTTCCATCCTTCCGAGGTGGGTGAAATGAGGACCCACACTGTGAGGGCGATATGCTGACTCTGTAAACCGCTTAGAGAGGGCTGAAAGCCCTATGAAGCGGTATATAAGTCTAACTGCTATTGCTATTGCTATCTTATCAGAAGTCAGAAGTGGAAGAGGATGTATCTGTACATAATATTTACTACAAAATGGGTACTGCTCCTTGTCAAATATGGTATAAGGTCCCCTGCTCAAACAAAGGATTGGACTAGAAGACCTCCAGGGTCCCTTGCAACCATGTTATTATGTTCTACATCAATCATAAGAACACTGAAGAACCTTATAATTAGTCAGCTGGTCCTGGAAGTCAAGTTAGTTTGCTAGGTAGGGAAGAGATTTAGAACAAACAAAAGAATGTATTTCTACCTGTAAACTCATAAGTTATCTGTGGAATTAATTACCCCAGAATATGGAGATACCCATGAACTTAGATGGTTTTAAAGGGGTATTAGATAAATTCATGGAGGTCTATCAAAGTCTTGAAGACTTAATAGCCCTCCTGCTTGGGAAAATCAAGCCTCAGTACACCAGTTGCAGTGAAAGAGTGAAGAGAGAAGTTAGATCTGCATCTTCTGCTGTTGAATACGCCCAACATTCCCGGTGTGCTACTGCAAGATACAGAATGCAGGATGGAAACCCTATCCAATTCCCTTCTAAACTTTTGATTGCGTAATTAATAAAATTGATAGCTGAAAATTACCTGATTATAAACTTCCATGTGTTTGCGTGAAGTGCATGATCTATGCTGGAAATAGCAGAACAGATCTCCAGCATAGTGTGAATCACTATAGAGGAAACAAATATAAAAATTAAATGCAAGCAAAAAATCAGTATTGAATACAATAAATGGATATGTTGAATATATAGTCAATGAAGACTTTCTATTACTTTCATGAAATTACATTTCTTTAACAACAACGTTCATCAAAAAGAAGAGCACTTGGACATTTAGTGCCATATATCAATAAAGTGAGATCTATTTAAAAATACACACCTGATGCCATAATTCTTATGCTGTCTTCAGTAGCACAGGAATTTATAGTCAAAATATCCAGTAACACCATAAGCTGTTTTTGCAAACTATAGGTCCCCTTAAACAAAGACTGTAGTAAATCAGAAACCATGTGGAGACACTCTGCGTATAAAGATTCACTGCTCTGTAGCAAAACAGAAATTCAAAGATAAAATTATTAGATTACTAAATCAGCAGTTGATATGGTCCAAGAAACTTGGAAGTATCTATTCAATAATTAATATTCCAGATAATTTCATCTTTCATATTATCTACAACAGTTAAAACATTAGTGTTTGGGAGAATTTTTAAGAAGGTATCAATGTGCACAATATGGAATTAAATTAAAAACCAAATTTCTCAAAGCTGTACTCATTACAAAGCACACAAGCAAATATTGGGGATTATAAGTTATTTTATAGTAAAATCAAATACTTTCTTAGCAATATAAAAACACTTTGAATTGAAACATTTAAGATTAGAATATATTCGGCAAGGTCAGAAAAAAAAATTCAAATTAAAAATGGTTTACACTTAAATTTAAAATGGTTTGCACCTTCTATACACTAATGTTATTGTATCTTATCTTAATTTATATTGCATCAAAGTTTCATGATAATTTACATTTAAAATGTAATGAATAAAATGAAGTTGCTGGTCTGCAGTAATCTTAATTTCACTTTTGTGAGTTAGATAAGATTTTTTTTATTTTTTACCATGTATGATTACAATAATAAAATTGATTCTATCATATAACTATTAAAGTTCCTATTAACTTTGCAACTTCATTTCCTAAGAACTAAAGATGACTTTAGTATTAATTTGCTTCACCAGTTTTGTATCTGTCAGTTCATTTTCAAAACATAGCTTCACTAACCTTGCAGTGTAGAAATGTGTTCTTGATTACATGAAGAACAGAAGAGGGAAGGCTATAGACATGTTCTAAGGGTACCATTTCCTGCCTACTACAAATGTGTTGCACACAATCTGTTAATACTTGCAACATATGTATCAGGGCCTGTAAGAAAAAAAGGAGAAATGGAAACTCCACCCTGGAGAATTAAAGTCAATCTGAAAAATTTTACAAGCCCGGGACAACATTATTATTTCATCACTGACATTCAGAGCCAAAAGGTGCGAAGATATTTTTGTTTGGACTTGCTTATAAAAACATTTGGTAAATTTATTCAATGAATGGCAATTGGATTAAAGAGAAGCTCTGCAGCGGACAAAAACGCTATACAGAGAATCATTAAAACTGCCCAGAATATCACTGGGCTCCAGCTACCAGTCCTGGATGACATCTTCACATCTCGCTGTTTGAGGAAATTGCATAACATTCTGAGAGAATTTTCCCATCCTGTTTACAATCTTTTTAGACTGTTGCCTTCTGGCAGAAGATACAGAACAATTAAAACTAGGACTGCACGTCTTTTATCCCAGAGCTATAATTGCACTCAACAATGAACTAAAGGGCCACCATCAGTGAGCTATTGGATAGCAGTACTTGGTCTGTTGGGTGGATGTTTGTGGTGGTTTAGGGGCAGGTAATTTTTTGGTGAGTGGGGGTGTGTTTGGAGATTGTTATGTGTGTTGGGCCTGGTCTCTGGGTGTTATGTGAATTTCGTTGTATGTGTAACTGTGTATATACATACAATGACAATAAAGTAAAGTAAAAAGAATACTACAGCAGAAATCTGATGTCTTAAAAATTATCAGCTTAACTGTTAAAATTTTGATTTCAAAAAAGAAAAAAACAAACTAAATACTTTGAACATAAATGTTTTAATCAGTTTTAAAATATATCTCTCTATATTTAGCCATTCTATAAAGATCATGTAGCATTAGCCATATACTAAACAAATATCAAATTAGTTTTGCTTTTTTCTTTGAAAATAGAACGTTTAAACTTGAGAATATGTATGAAACAAAATATTTTTAATTAGCTCGGTGGCAGGTTCAATCTGTATTAATAAGTCTGTCTTAACAATATAGCTGCCTTGGGCAGAAAAACATTCATCTGAAAAATCCAGCAACCCCCCAGAATAAGTGCCAGTTGCAATTAATTGCTCTTTCTGAAATTACATGTCTACGTTATTAGTGAATTATTAGACAACCTAAGATCTGTTGAGTTGTCATTTAAAAGATATCTCCTTAAACAAAATAATCAATAATCAATAATGGTAGGAATAGGAACAACTTCTAACTTCCTGCTGGCTTGACCACAGCTGATTGCCCTCCAGCAGCCAATGGTAGGATTGGTCTACCCCACCTCTGAAGACTGGTCTGCTGAACCTCTGGATGGCAGTATGGCAGCACTGAAGGAGCCACAAATTTGTCAAATTTCAATCCCACAGGAGTCATGGGTTCCGGATTTTGGATGTAATCTAAGCCCTTTTGGGGTACCTTGATTGAAAAACTATTGTCCTATGATGCACAATTTCATTCAGTTAAAGGTTATAGACATGAAATTTTTAGTGGTTATATAGATTATATTTAGTAGTTATGTATTGGGGGGGTGTTTACTGAGAAATTGGAAGATTTCATCGTTTACCGTATTTTTCAGAGTATAAGAGGCACCGGAGTATAAGACACACCAATATTTTGAAGAGGCAAATTTTTTTAAAAAAAAATTGCACTCTGCAGGCCTCCCCAACCCTCTGCACGCCTCATTTTTTGTGAAAAATGAGGCTTGCAAAGAGTTTGAGAGGCCTACAAAGTGCTCCTGTGGGCTGGGAGGGGGGGGGCAAAAACAATGCATGCATAGCCTTTAGGAGGCTTGTAGAGTGCTCCTGGGTGCTGGGAAGGAGCAAAAATGAACAAAAAATGGGCTTTTTCCGTAAAAACGGGCCTGATTTTTGTCAAAAACAGGGCATGCGTAGCCTTTAAGAGTCTTGGAGGCTGGCGGGGGGGGGATGAGCAAAAAATAGCCCATTTTTCACTCGTTTTTGCCCTCCCGATCCCCCAGGAGTGTTCACCGACAAATGCGCACCCAACAAATGCGCGCTGACAAAACGGCGAAAAACGCGCCCACTAAAATGCGTCAAGAAACGCGTGCCAACAAAAGCACGCCATCGAAAACAACGTGAAAACAACGGTAACGTTAACAACCCTAACCCTAACCCCCAAACCCTAATTGTGCTTTTGTGGGCGCGCTTTTGTGGGCGTGCTTTCAACTTCACCGTTTTGTCACGGTGGTTTTGTCGGCGCGCATTTGTCGGGTCACGCCCAGGAGCACTTTGCAAGTCTCCCAAACCCTCTGAACATCCATTTTTGTGAAGAGGGTGGGGTTTCGGGAAGTCAAAAATGCTGTATTCAATGTAGAAGACGCACCCAGATTTTCTCCCTCTTCTTTTGGGAGCGGGGGTAAAAGATGCTTCTTATACTCCGAAAAATATGGTATATTTATTGCAGTCTATAAAGATATTTACAACTGGTTCTTGTCTTCACAACATGACAGCAAAATCTAGACTGTGGAAGTTCGGGATCACACTAGGAACTGAATTGTGTCCATTTGTCTGGAATGGCATAGGATCTCCTGCCATAGGGGGGGAATTGGACCACAAGACCGACAAGGTTCCTTCCAACCTTATGATTCTATGTTTTATTTCAAAATATACAGCATTAATGGTTCTCCTTATATTTTCAGCCTGGATGAGAATAGGCAGAAGTATATAAATATAAATAAAAATCTGCAGAAAATATTCAGCACATTTCAGTTTTTATTTTGCTAAAAATCAAAACAATTCTCAATTGACTCTTGGGAATACAGAAGCCTTTTAAACAGCCACAGACACATTATACGCAACAGGAGAAAAACAGCAACTGTTCATATATTTTCAGTGGATTTACTTTTTGTAAGTATGAATTAGCCCCCCAAATCTTAAAAGTATAGAAAAACAAGACATGGACAATTCTTTGAGCTAGATTTACCTGAAGATGGTTTCTCAATGTCACGTTTAACTGTACATTCTTGTTTGTTAAACTTTTGGCTTCAGCAGATATTTCATATAATAAAAGGTCAAATAATTCTATGGTCTGCTTGAACAAAAACAATCACAATTGAAACACTATTAACTGAAAGCAATACATTAAATGCAAACAAAACACTTTGGTTTGTTATAAAATGGGATGACATTTATTATCCTTGATAGCCTTTAATAAATACAAGATAAATTCAAGGTATGCAGTGGTTATCAGCCAGGACACTCAAACAAACAAAAAAACAAAACCCCTTCATATTAGCAGGCACTGAATTAAGATATCCTATTTAAGTTCTTCCAGAGGTCTCTAGAAAGAAACTAAGATCTAAAGAGCATGAGTATTAGGGGACAGGAGTCCCATCCTTTCTTTTCTTGCAATGCAGTAGCACAGCACTATAATAGAAACTCCAAATTTCACACACAACTGGGCAGAGAAGGAGGTCAAGAGGCCATAAGGGGACTAACAAAAACAAAACAACACTCCAATTGCATATGAATTATTGTAGTCTTTTTAGATTCCAGCCAATACTTAGCTAAATTAAATTTTGTCCATCCCGCAATAACTTTTTATGTTGTGTTAGGTATATAGATATTTACGAAGTCTTCTTTATTAAAGAAGCATACTGGTAGTCATCCATCTATGACCATAAATGGAGCCTGCCGATTACTGTCGCAAGTGGTGACAGCCCCACTTAACGGCCCTCACCTCTTGCTCTCTCTGAGGCTGAAGTTAAATGAATACATGGGTCTTTAATCACGAATGGTTAACCTCATGAGTGGAGGCAGCCCTGGGAGGCCTACACCCAGCTGGATCCCTAAAGGAGGAAGACAAGCAACAAAAAATGTGCAAAGCCAAAAAACAGTCCAGCAGGAGGAGGAACCCAGCTACATTAGTGCCTAACACTACATTCCAATGCCCAAGAGGCTTCTAAACAAGCTTCCATGTGAGGCATGAAGCCACACTTGTCAGCTGGGCCTCTGCCCTGATTAGCTGGCCATGGAAAGACTGCAAACCTTTCCTGGACCTTGCTAGGTTTTGAAGAAGCCAGCTACCTGCATACAAGGCAAGAGCTTCCCAAAACCTTTCTCTTGCTTAAGCCCCTCCCTACCGGTACAACAGAAACCCAGATTTCTTCAATAAAGAAGAGAGAGAAAGAAGTAGGGAGGACAGACTCATTGATCTAAATGAAAGATTGTAAGTGGATAGTGGCTATCAACATAGCCAGTAGATATTAGAGCCAGTTTGTAGTAGTTAATGCACCAGGCTAGAAACAAGGAGACTGTGAACCCTGCCTTAAGCACGAAGCCAGATGGGTGACCTTGAGCTAGTCACTTTCTCTCAGCCCTACGAAGGAGGCCATGGCAAACCACTTCTGAAAAACCTTGCCAAGTAAACTTCAATAACTTGTCCAGGAAGGCAAGATGGATTGAAAGGTGTGCGCTTGCAAACACACACACACACACACACACACACACACACACACACACGTTACTAATTCACACTTTTCAGCTCATAATATACAATATCATACCTTTGGGAATATTTTGGAGAAAAAAACTTCTTCCAATTCTGAAAGTTTTATGTGAGGTAGAAATCTCTCTGTCAGCATTCTTAAGATATCTGTAAATAAGTAAATTTAATAAAATCATAAATCCAAGGCTTGGATCCCAGCGAACAGTCTCAATGTGACATTTTACAGCTTTTAATCACAATACAGAAATACTAAACAGATTTTAACCAATATTATTACCAATATTTCCCATTTAAGTTTGTGTTTAATTGGATGGCACGACAGGCTGGAAGAGAAAATAACCTACATATTTCCTAATAAATCAGTATCATTATTTACTGTAAATACTGTAAAAATTATTGCATTTTAGGACAGATCTGCTTTATTGTTGATGTTATCTTTTAAGTTATGTTTTATTATTAATCACTACAGTGATATGTACTTTCTTTTCTCTGTTGCATTCTTTTCATTTTTAAGCACTTTTTATGTATAGTTTTGTATATATTTGATTATAAGTATGTTTTTGCTTGGTCTCTTTTTTTCCTATTGAGAGTGTTTTTCTTTAACAAAAAAGGAGGAGTATGTTTTATACTTGGGGCAAAAATCTATTGTTGCCTGTCTACACCTCTGTTACACAGTGGTGTATTTTCTCCCCTTTTTTCTCATGCCAGCCCTTCCCCTACACTAACCCAGAATATGCTCAGTAGTCAGATATCGGATCAGAATTTGTATGAATGTTGCAAGAGAGGTTCCCTTCTTAGTCCAAGTGATGAAAGCTGTAGTTATGATTCCATAGATTCCCCCATAAGAAAAATGAACAGGCTCAGCAGGAAATATGATAACATGGTATAGATGTAAAAGCTCCTCCATTTGAAAATTCAACTGAGAGAAACTTTGTGAAGTTTATTGCTGCCTATGGCAAGTTTCTAGAAAAAGAAAATAATTTATAGGTGAAGAAGCCAAAATAATGAGAATGATAAAAGACTGCAATTCTCAGCATCCCAATGCTGCAAAAAAGCAATTATCTTTTCAGAAACCAGAAACTGTAGCATGGAGCTGCAATTGTCTAAGAAGTAACATTCTTCATGTATTAAGCAGAGTTCTAGACAACCATTTTATACTTAGAATTTGAAGTTATATTTAGAATTTGTCCTTTCCTGTATGGGGAAATATAGCTAATGTATTGCCAGAGAATACTTTTCTGAGGAGCCCTTGGTGCTCTGAACTTGTTTTCCTGCAGACGCTACATTACTCAAACAAAGCAACATTAACCATGACTAGTACTGATGTTACCTAGTTTGGGTAATGAAACATCTGCAAGGAAACAATCAAGCTCAGAGAACACCAAGGACCACTCATTTCAACCCTGAGCTACAAAAATATTCCTTTATTGAGTACTTTGCTGCCTTCATTTTGAATTCCCAAATGGCATGTTTACTGAAAAATCCTCCATTTTCTCTGAAACATTTTGCTATGAAGATCTAACAAGCTAGGATAAATATATTTACAGTTTCTTCCGTTTCACTGACTGAAGGAGACTGTTGACAGAATAATTTGGTTTGGTTGGTGGCTCTAAGCGCTCGTATTTAGATGCTCATTTGAGAAATTCTGAATTTCTACAAACAGGGTGATTACAGAAAAGGTCTGGCTGACACAAATATAACAATGCCCACAGATGGCTGGTGAGATATACCTCCTGCGAGATACAAAGATAGAAAAGCAACAGCTTTGGTCTGCTTGCCTTGCCCAGATTTTGTGTCATCTATAGCTTGGAGCCACCAAAATGTTATTGTGAATTGTGATTGACCTGAGACAATTTTGCAGACTCTCCAGAACACAATGATTTGATCCAGGTTCAAAATAAACCTGTTTTGTGCATATTCACAGTTTAATAAATACAAACAATAAAGGAATTAAACATACTTTAAAATTCTGTACAGCAACTACTTACTTATATGCTGAATCCCACTGTCAGTTGCCTGATATAAAGAGTATAAATATTAAGAAAAATAGCATATTCGTATCTTAAAAAAAAGTTGAACTTTTTAGATCACAATATATGCTAATGGTTCTGCTTTCAACTAAACAACAGTATATTTTAAGCTACACAGGCTACACCAATTGAGATTACTACTTCCAAATAAAAATGTCTGTTGCTTGGAGAGCATAGGATGTATCTCAACACAAAGAACTGAAACTCCAGGATCCTCCAGGCCTAGAGAGGAGGAATCAGTTTTGATTTAAAATCAGGCAGAATTTGTCATTGCAACCAACTGAAAAATGAAACCATATATAGCAATAGCAGTAGACTTATATACCGCTTCATAGGCCTTTCAGGCCTCTCTAAGCGGTTTACAGAGAGTCAGCATATTGCCCCCAACAATCTGGGTCCTCATTTTACCCACCTCGGAAGGATGGAAGGCTGAGTCAACCCTGAGCCGGTGAGATTTGAACCGCTGACCTGCTGATCTAGCAGTAGCCTGCAGTGCTGCATTTAACCACTGCGCCACCTTGGCTCTTTGGGAAACCATATGTTTTGTTGGTAGTTTAAACAATGGTAAAAGTATTTGGTTCCTCCAAATTAACACAAAACTATTAACTCTACCGTTATGGATAATTAAATTTTTTTGGCAATACTTAATTTTATTATCTTAATAACTATTATCAATGTTTTTTCTGATTATGCTTATCTGTAAAAATATTCTAGAATATTTGCATTTTGGCAGTTCATCTTAAAATAATGTATAGGATTTCTTTTTGATTTTCAATTGTTTGTTTTGACTTGTTTTATATTTTCTTTTTAATTTTGGGTAATAACGATGATGATGGGCAAACTTCCCTGGATAATTATTTTAAGGACAATATATCATTAGCTTCTTTACTTCCTATCAAGGGGCTTAGGAAGTATAAGAATACTGT